>NW_026061764.1:3417333-3728000 GCF_023897955.1 Schistocerca gregaria | reverse complement strand
ACCGGAGTAATGTCTCAAACAGTCTACGCTTTGATCGTTCCCTGGAAGACCAGCAGTGGTTTCCGATGCACATCTGGTGGCATTCTGTAATCTATGGACTATCAGAGTGTTGATGAAACAATGAAATTGCATCGGCATTGAATACAACAGTCACCATGCGCACTTTCCACCATGGAAGTAATGTCTCAAACAGTCTACACTTTGATCGTTCCCTGGAAGACCAGTATTAGTTTCCGATGCACATCTGGTGGCATTCTGTATTCTGTGGACCATCAGAGTATTGATGAAACACAGAAATTGCATCGGGATTAAATATAACAGTCACCACGCGTACTTTCCTCCACGGGAGTAATGTCTCAAACAGTCTACGCTTTGATCGTTCCCTGGAAGACCAGTAGGAGTTTCCGATGCACATCTGGTGGCATTCTGTAATCTGTGGTCTATCAGAGTGTTGATGAAACACAGAAAATGCATCGGGATTAAATACAACATTCACCATGCGCACTTTCCTCAATGGGAGTAATGTCTCAAACAGTCTAAGATTTGATCGTTCCCTGGAAGACCAGTAGTAGTTTCCGATGCACATCTGGAGGCATTCTGTAATCTGTGGACTATAAGACTGTTGATGAAACACAGATTTGCATCGGGATGGAATACAACAGTCACCATGCGCACTTTCCTCCATGGGAGTAATGTCTCAAAGAGTCTACGCTTTGATCGTTCCCTGGAAGACCAGTAGTAGTTTCCGATGCACATCTGGAGGCATTCTGTAATCTGTGGACTATCAGACTGTTGATGAAACACAGAAATTCCATCGGAATTGAATACAACAGTCACCATGCGCACTTTCCTCCAAGGGAGTAATGTCTCCAACAGTCTACGATTTAATCGTTCCCTGGAAGACCAGAAGAAGTTTCCGATGCACAACTGGAGGCATTCTGTAATCTGTGGACTATCAGAGTGTTGATGAAACACAGAAATTGCATCGGGAATTAATACAACAGTCACCATGCGCACTTTCCTCCATGTGAGTAATGTCTCAAACAGTCTACGTTTTGATCGTTCCATGGAAGACCAGTATTAATTTCCGATGGACATCTGGTGGCATTCTGTAATCTGTGGACCATCAGAGTGTTGATGAAACACAGAAATTGCATCGGGATTGAATACAACAGTCACCACGCGCACTTTCCTCCACGGGAGTAATTTCTCAGACAGTCTACGTTTTGATCGTTCCCTGGAAGACCAGTAGTAGTTTCCGATGCCCATCTGGTGGCATTCTGTAATCTGTGGACTATCAGAGTGTTGATGAAACACAGAAATTGCATCGGGATTGAATGCAACAGTCACCACTCGCACTTTCCTCCATGGGAGTAATGTCTCAAATAGTCCACGCTTTGATCGTTCCCTGGCTGACCAGTAGTAGTTTCCGATGCACATCTGGTGGCATTCTGTAATCTGTGGACTATCAGACTGTTGATGAAACACAGAAATTCCATCGGGATTAAATACAAGAGTCACCATGCGCACTTCCCTCCATGGGAGTAATGTCTCAAACAGTCTACGCTTTGATCGTTCCCTGGAAGACAAGAAGTAGTTTCCGATGCACAACTGGAGGCATTCTGTAATCTGTTGACTATCAGAGTGTTCACGAAACACAGAAATTGCATCGGGATTGAATACAAAAGTCACCATACGCACTTTCCTCCATGGGAGTGATGTCTCAAACAGTCTACGGTTTGATCGTTCCCTGGAAGACCAGTATTAGTTTCCGATGGACATCTGGTGGCATTCTGTAATCTGTGGACCATCAGAGTGTTGATGAAACACAGAAATTGCATCGGGATTGAATACAACAATCACCATGCGCACCTTCCTCAATGTGTGTAATGTCTCAAACAATTTACGCTTTGATCGTTCCCTGGAAGACCAGTAGTAGTTTCCGATGCACATTTGGTGGCATTCTGTAATCTGTGGACTATGAGAGAGTTGATGAAACACAGAAATTGCATTGGGATGAATTCAACATGCGCACTTTCCTCCACTGGCGTAATGCCTCAAACAGTCTACGATTTTATTGTTCTCTGGAAGACCAGTAGTAGTTTCCGATGCACATCTGGTAGCATTTTGTAATCTATGGACTATCAGAGTGTTGTTGAAACACAGAAATTGCATCGGGATTGAATACAATAGTCACCATACGCACTTTCCTCCACCGGAGTATTGTCTCAAACAGTCTACGCTTTGATCGTTCCCTGGAAGACCAGCAGTAGTTTCCGATGCACATCTGGTGGCATTCTGTAATCTACGGACTATCAGAGTGTTGATGAAACAATGAAATTGCATCGGCATTGAATACAACAGTCACCATGCGCACTTTCCTCCATGGAAGTAATGTCTCAAACAGTCTACACTTTGATCGTTCCCTGGAAGACCAGTATTAGTTTCCGATGCACATCTGGCGGCATTCTGTAATCTGTGGACCATCAGAGTATTGATGAAACACAGAAATTGCATCGGGATGAAATATAACAGTCACCACGCGTACTTTCCTCCACGGGAGTAATGTCTCAAACAGTCTACGCTTTGATCGTTCCCTGGAAGACCAGTAGGAGTTTCCGATGCACATCTGGTGGCATTCTGTAATCTGTGGTCTATCAGAGTGTTGATGAAACACAGAAAATGCATCTGGATTAAATACAACATTCACCATGCGCACTTTCCTCAATGGGAGTAATGTCTCAAACAGTCTAAGATTTGATCGTTCCCTGGAAGACCAGTAGTAGTTTCCGATGCACATCTGGAGGCATTCTGTAATCTGTGGACTATAAGACTGTTGATGAAACACAGAAATTGCATCGGGATGGAATACAACAGTCACCATGCGCACTTTCCTCCATGGGAGTAATGTCTCAAACAGTCTACGCTTTGATCGTTCCCTGGAAGACCAGTAGTAGTTTCCGATGCACATCTGGAGGCATTCTGTAATCTGTGGACTATCAGACAGTTGATGAAACACAGAAATTCCATCGGAATTGAATACAACAGTCTCCATGCGCACTTTCCTCCAAGGGAGTAATGTCTCCAACAGTCTACGATTTAATCGTTCCCTGGAAGACCAGAAGAAGTTTCCGATGCACAACTGGAGGCATTCTGTAATCTGTGGACTATCAGAGTGTTGATGAAACACAGAAATTGCATCGGGAATGAATACAATAGTCACCATGCGCACTTTCCTCCATGTGAGTAATGTCTCAAACAGTCTACGTTTTGATCGTTCCATGGAAGACCAGTATTAATTTCCGATGGACATCTGGTGGCATTCTGTAATCTGTGGACCATCAGAGTGTTGATGAAACTCAGAAATTGCATCGGGATTGAATACAACAGTCACCACGCGCACTTTCCTCCACGGGAGTAATGTCTCAGACAGTCTACGTTTTGATCGTTCCCTGGAAGACCAGTAGTAGTTTCCGATGCACATCTGGTGGCATTCTGTAATCTGTGGACTATCAGAGTGTTGATGAAACACAGAAATTGCATCGGGATTGAATGCAACAGTCACCATTCGCACTTTCCTCCATGGGAGTAATGTCTCAAATAGTCGACGCTTTGATCGTTCCCTGGGTGACCAGTAGTAGTTTCCGATGCACATCTGGTGGCATTCTGTAATCTGTGGACTATCAGCGTATTGATGAAACACAGAAATTGCATCGGGATTGAATACAACAGTCACCATGCGCACTTTCCTCAATGTGAGAAATGTCTCAAACAATTTACGTTTTGATAGTTCCCTGGAAGACCAGTAGTAGTTTCTGATGCACATCTGGTGGCATTCTGTAATCTGTGGACTATCAGAGTGTTGATGAAACAAAGAAATTGCATCGGGATTGGATTCAACATGCCCACTTTCCTCCACCGGGGTAATGTCTCAAACAGTCTACGCTTTGATTGTTCTCTGGAAGACCAGTAGTAGTTTCCGATGCACATCTGGTTGCATTCTGTAATCTGTGGACTATCGGAGTGTTGATGAAACTCAGAATTTGAATCGGGATTGAATACAACAGTCACCATGCGCACTTTCCTCCACGGGAGTAATGTCTCAAACAGTCTACGCTTTGATCGTTCCCTGGAAGACCAGTAGTAGTTTCCGATGCACATCTGGTGGCATTCTGCAATCTGTGGACTATCAGAGTATTGATGAAACACAGAAATTGCATCGGCATTGAATACAACAGTCACCATGCGCACTTTCCTCCATGGGAGTAATTTCTCAAACAGTCTACGCTTTGATCGTTCCTGGAAGACCAGTAGTAGTTTCCGGTGCACATCTGGTGGCATTCTGTATTCCGTGGACTATGAGAGTGTTGATGAAACACAGAAATTGCATCGGGATTGAATACAACAGTCACCATGCGCACTTTCCTCCACGGGAATAATGTCTCAAACAGTCTACGCTTTGATCGTTCCCTGGAAGACCAGTAGTAGTTTCAGATGCATGTCTGGTGGCATTCTGTAATCTGTGGACTATCAGACTGTTGATGAAACACAGAAATTGCATCGGGATTGAATACAACAGTCACCATGCACACTTTCCATCATGGGAGTAATGTCTCAAACAGTCTACGATTTGATCGTTCCCTGGAAGACCAGTAGTAGTTTCTGATGCACATCTGGAGGCATTCTGTAATCTGTGGACTATAAGACTGTTGATGAAACACAGAAATTGCATCGGGATTGAATACAACAGTCACCATGCGCACTTTCCTCCATGGGAGCAATGTCTCAAAGAGTTTAGGCTCTGATCGTTCCCTGGAAGACCAGTAGTAGTTTCCGATGCACATCTGGTGGCATTCTGTAATCTGTGGACTATCAGAGTATTGATGAAACACAGAAATTGCATCGGGATTGAATTCACCATGCGCACCTTCCTCCACCAGAGTAATGTCTCAAACAGTCTACGCTTTGATTGTTCTCTGGAAGACCAGTAGTAGTTTCCAATGCACATCTGGTGGCATTTTGTAATCTGTGGACTATCAGAGAGTTGATGAAACACAGAAATTGCATCGGGATTGAATACAACAGTCACCATGCGCACTTTCCTCCACCGGAGAAATGTCTCAAACAGTCTACCCTTTGATCGTTCCCTTTAAGACCAGTAGTAGTTTCCGATGCACATCTGATGGCATTCTGTAATCTGTGGACTATCAGAGTGTTGATGAAACACAGAAATTGCATCGGGATTGAATACAACAGTCACCACGCGCACTTTCCTCCATGGGAGTAATGTCTCAAACAGTCTACGCTCTGATCGTTCCTGGAAGACCAGTAGTAGTTTCCGGTGCACATCTGGTAACATTCTGTAATGTGTGGACTATCAGAGTGTTAATGAAACACAGGAATTGCATTTGGATTAAATACAACAGTCACCATCCGCACTTTCCTCCATGGGAATAATGTCTCAAACAGTCTACGATTTGATCGTTCCCTGGAAGACCAATAGTAGTTTCCGATGCACATCTGGAGGCATTCTGTAATCAGTGGACTATAAGACAGTTGATGAAACACAGAAATTGCATCGGGATTGAATACAACACTCACCATGCGCACTTTCCTCCATGGGAGTAATGTCTCAAACAGTCTACGCTTTGATCGTTCCCTGGAAGACCAGTAGTAGTTTCCAATGCACATCTGGATCCATTCTGTAATCTGTGGACTATCAGACTGTTGATGAAACACAGAAATTCCATCGGGATTAAATACAACAGTCACCATGCGCACTTCCCTCCATGGGAGTAATGTCTCAGACAGTCTACGCTTTGATCGTTCCCTGGAAGACCAGTAGTAATTTCCGATGCACATCTGGTGGCATTCTGTAATCTGTGGACTATCAGAGTGTTGATGAAACACAGAAATTGCATCGGGATTGAATGCAACAGTCACCATTCGCCCTCTCCTCCATGGGAGTAATGTCTCAAATAGTCCACGCTTTGATCGTTCCCTGGCTGACCAGTAGTAGTTTCCGATGCACATCTGGTGGCATTCTGTAATCTGTGGACCATCAGAGTATTGATGAAACACAGAAATAGCATCGGGATTGAATACAACTGTCACCATGCGCACTTCCCTCAATGTGAGTAATGTCTCAAACAATTTACGTTTTGATCGTTCCCTGGAAGACCAGTAGTAGTTTCTGATGCACATCAGGTGGCATTCTGTAATCTGTGGACTATCAGAGTGTTGATGAAACAAAGAAATTGCATCGGGATTGAATTCACCATGCCCACTTTCCTCCACCGGAGTAATGTCTCAAACAGTCTACGCTTTGATTGTTCTCTGGAAGACCAGTAGTAGTTTCCGATGCACATCTGGTTGCATTCTGTAATCTGTGGACTATCGGAGTGTTGATGAAACTCAGAATTTGAATCGGGATTGAATACAATAGTCACCATGCGCACTTTCCTCCACGGGAGTAATGTCTCAAACATTCTACGCTTTGATCGTTCCCTGGAAGACCAGTAGTGGTTTCCGATGAACATCTGGTGGCATTCTGCAATGTGTGGACTATCAGAGTATTGATGAAACACAGAAATTGCATCGGCATTGAATACAACAGTCACCATGCGCACTTTCCTCCATGGGAGTAATTTCTCAAACAGTCTACGCTTTGATCGTTCCTGGAAGACCAGTAGTAGTTTCCGGTGCACATATGGTGGCATTCTGTAATCCGTGGACTATGAGAGTGTTGATGAAACACAGAAATTGCATCGGGATTGAATACAACAGTCACCATGCGCACTTTCCTCCACGGGAATAATGTCTCAAACAGTCTACGCTTTGATCGTTCCCTGGAAGACCAGTAGTAGTTTCTGATGCACGTCTGGTGGCATTCTGTAAACTGTGGACTATCAGACTGTTGATGAAACACAGAAATTGCATCGGGATTGTATACAACAGTCACCATGCACACTTTCCTTCATGGGAGTAATGTCTCAAACAGTCTACGATTTGATCGTTCCCTGGAAGACCAGTAGTAGTTTCTGATGCACATCTGGAGGCATTCTGTAATCTGTGGACTATAAGACTGTTGATGAAACACAGAAATTGCATCGGGATTGAATACAACAGTCACCATGCGCACTTTCCTCCATAGGAGCAATGTCTCAAAGAGTTTAGGTTCTGATCGTTCCCTGGAAGACCAGTAGTAGTTTCCGATGTACATCTGGTGGCATTCTGTAATCTGTGGACTATCAGAGTATTGATGAAACACAGAAATTGCATCGGGATTGAATTCACCATGCCCACTTTCCTCCACCGGAGTAATGTCTCAAACAGTCTACGCTTTGATTGTTCTCTGGAAGACCAGTAGTAGTATCCAATGCACATCTGGTGGCATTTTGTAATCTGTGGACTATCAGAGAGTTGATGAAACACAGAAATTGCATCGGGATTGAATACAACAGTCACCATTCGCACTTTCCTCCACCGGAGAAATGTCTCAAACAGTCTACCCTTTGATCGTTCCCTTTAAGACCAGTAGTAGTTTCCGATGCACATCTGGTGGCATTCTGTAATCTGTGGAGTATCAGAGTGTTGATGAAACACAGATATTGCATCGGCATTAAATACAACAGTCACCATGCGCACTTTCCTCCATGGGAGTAATGTCTCAAACAGTCTACGCTCTGATCGTTCCTGGAAGACCAGTAGTAGTTTCCGGTGCACATCTGGTGGCATTCTGTAATGTGCGGACTATCAGAGTGTTAATGATACACAGAAATTGCATTTGGATTGAATACAACAGTCACCATGCGCACTTTCCTCCATGGGAGTAATGTCTCAAACAGTCTACGCTTTGATCGTTCCCTGGAAGACCAGTAGTAGTTTCCAATGCGCATCTGGAGGCATTCTGTAATCTGTGGACTATCAGAGTGTTGATGAAACACAGAAATTCCATCGGGATTAAATACAACAGTCACCATGCGCACTTCTCTCCATGTGAGTAATGTCTCAAACAGTCTACGCTTTGATCGTTCCCTGGAAGACCAGAAGTAGTATCCGATGCACAACTGGAGGCATTCTGTAATCTGTGGACTATCAGAGTGTTGATGAAACACAGAAATTGCATCGGGATTGAATACAACAGTCACCATTCGCACTTTCCTCCACCGGAGAAATGTCTCAAACAGTCTACCCTTTGATCGTTCCCTTTAAGACCAGTAGTAGTTTCCGATGCACATCTGGTGGCATTCTGTAATCTGTGGAGTATCAGAGTGTTGATGAAACACAGAAATTGCATCGGCATTAAATACAACAGTCACCATGCGCACTTTCCTCCATGGGAGTAATGTCTCAAACAGTCTACGCTCTGATCGTTCCTGGAAGACCAGTAGTAGTTTCCGGTGCACATCTGGTGGCATTCTGTAATGTGCGGACTATCAGAGTGTTAATGATACACAGAAATTTCATTTGGATTGAATACAACAGTCACCATGCGCACTTTCCTCCATGGGAGTAATGTCTCAAACAGTCTACGCTTTGATCGTTCCCTGGAAGACCAGTAGTAGTTTCCAATGCACATCTGGAGGCATTCCGTAATCTGTGGACTATCAGAGTGTTAATGAAACACAGAAATTCCATCGGGATTAAATACAACAGTCACCATGCGCACTTCTCTCCATGTGAGTAATGTCTCAAACAGTCTACGCTTTGATCGTTCCCTGGAAGACCAGAAGTAGTATCCGATGCACAACTGGAGGCATTCTGAAATCTGTGGACTATCAGAGTGTTGATGAAACACAGAAATTGCATCGGCATTGAATACAAAAGTCACCATACGCACTTTCCTCCATGGGAGTGATGTCTCAAACAGTCTACGCTTTGATCGTTCCCTGGAAGACCAGTATTAGTTTGCGATGGACATCTGGTTTCATTCTGTAATCTGTGGACCATCAGAGTGTTGATGAAACACAGAAATAGCATCGGGATTGAATACAACAGTCACCACGCGCACCTTCCTCCTTGGGAGTACTGTCTCAAACAGTCTACGCTTTGATCGTTCCCTGGAAGACCACTATTAGTTTCCGATGCACATCTGGTGGCATTCTGTAATCTGTGGACTATCAGAGTGTCGATGAAACACAGAAATTGCATCGGGTTTGAATACAACAGTCACCATTCGCACTTTCCTCCATTAGAGTAATGTCTCAAACAGTCCACGCTTTGATCGTTTCCTGGAAGACCAGTAGTAATTTCCAAAGCACATCTGGTGGCATTCTGTAATCTGTGGACTATCAGAGTATTGATGAAACACAAAAAATGTCATCGGGATTGAATACAACAGTCACCATGCGCACTTTCCTCAATGTGAGTAATGTCTCAAACAATTTACGTTTTGATCGTTCCCTGGAAGACCAGTAGTAGTTTCCGATGCACATCTGGTGGCATTCTGTAATCTGTGGACTATCATTGTGATGATGAAACAGAGAAATTGCATCGGCATTGAATTCACCATGAGCACTTTCCTCCACCAGAGGATTGTCTCAAACAGTCTACGCTTTGATTGTTCTCTGGAAGACCGGTAGTAGTTTCCGATGCACATCTGGTGGCATTCTGTAATCTTTAGACTATCAGAGTGTTGATGAAACACAGAAATTGCATCGGCTTTAAATACAACAATCACCATGCGCACTTTCCTCCATGGGAGTAATGTCTCAAACAGTCTACGCTCTGATCGTTCCTGGAAGACCAGTAGTAGTTTCCGCTGCACATCTGGTGGCATTCTGTAATGTGTGGACTATCAGAGTGTTAATGAAACACAGAAATTGCATTTGGATTGAATACAACAGTCACCATCCGCACTTTCCTCCATTGGAATAATGTCTCAAACAGTCTACGATTTGATCGTTCCCTGGTAGACCAGTAGTAGTTTCCGATGCACATCTGGAGGCATTCTGTAATCTGTGGACTATAAGACTGTTGATGAAACACAGAAATTGCATCGGGATTGAATACAACAGTCACCATGCGCACTTTCCTCCATGGGAGTAATGTCTCAAACAGTCTACGCTTTGATCGTTCCCTGGAAGACTAGTAGTAGTTTCCAAAGCACATCTGGAGGCATTCTGTAATCTGTGGACTATCAGGCTGTTGATGAAACACAGAAATTCCATCGGGATTAAATACAACAGTCACCATGCGCACTTCCCTCCATGGGAGTAATGTCTCAAACAGTCTACGCTTTGATCGTTCCCTGGAAGACCAGAAGTAAATTCCGATGCACAACTGGAGGCATTCTGTAATCTGTGGACTATCAGAGTGTTGATGAAACACAGAAATTGCATAGGGATTGAATAGAAAAGTCAGCATACGCACTTTCCTCCATGGGAGTGATGTCTCAAACAGTCTACGCTTTGATCGTTCCCTGGAAGACCAGTATTAGTTTGCGATGGACATCTGGTTTCATTCTGTAATCTGTGGACCATCAGAGTGTTGATGAAACACAGAAATTGCATCGGGATTGAATACAACAGTCACCACGCGCAACTTCCTCCTTGGGAGTAATGTCTCAAACAGTCTACGCTTTGATCATTCCCTGGAAGACCACTATTAGTTTCCGATGCACATCTGGTGGCATTCTGTAATCTGTGGACTATCAGAGTGTCGATGAAACACAGAGGTTGCATCGGGTTTGAATACAACAGTCACCATTCGCACTTTCCTCCATGGGAGTAATGTCTCAAACAGTCCACGCTTTGATCGTTCCCTGGAAGACCAGTAGTAGTTTCCGATGCACATCTGGTGGCATTCTGTAATCTGTGGACTATCAGAGTATTGATGAAACAGAAAAAATGGCATCGGGATTGAATACAACAGTCACCATGCGCACTTTCCTCAATGTGAGTAATGTCTCAAACAATTTACGTCTTGATCGTTCCCTGGAAGACCAGTAGTAGTTTCCGATGCACATCTGGTGGCATTCTGTAATCTGTGGACTATCATTGTGTTGATGAAACAGAGAAATTGCATCGGGATTGAATTCACCATGAGCACTTTCCTCCACCAGAGGATTGTCTCAAACAGTCTGCACTTTGATTGTTCTCTGGAAGACCAGTAGTAGTTTCCGATGCACATCTGGTGGCATTTTGTAATCTGTGGACTATCAGAGAGTTGATGAAACACAGAAATTGCACCGGGATTGAATACAACAGTCACCATCCGCACTTTCCTCAATGTGAGTAATGTCTCAATCAATTTACGCTTTGATCGTTCCCTGGAAGACCAATAGTAGTTTCCGATGCACATCTGGTGGCATTCTGTAATCTGTGGACTATCAGAGTGTTGATGAAACACAGAAATTGCATCGGCATTAAATACAACAGTCACCATGCGCACTTTCCTCCATGGGAGTAATGTCTCAAACAGTCTACGCTCTGATCGTTCCTGGAAGACCAGTAGTAGTTTCCGGTGCACATCGGGTGGCATTCTGTAATGTGTGGACTATCAGAGTGTTAATGAAACACAGAAATTGTATTTGGATTGAATACAACAGTCACCATCCGCACTTTCCTCCATGGGAATAATGTCTCAAACAGTCTACGATTTTATCGTTCCCTGGAAGACCAGTAGTAGTTTCCAAAGCACATCTGGAGGCATTCTGTAATCTGTGGACTATAAGACTGTTGATGAAACACAGAAATTGCATCGGGATTGAATACAACAGTCACCATGCGCACTTTCCTCCATGGGAGTAATGTCTCAAACAGTCTACGCTTTGATCGTTCCCTGGAAGACCAGAAGTAGTTTCCGATGTACAACTGGAGGCATTCTGTAATCTGTGGACTATCAGAGTGTTGATGAAACACAGAAATTGCATCGGGATTGAATACAAAAGTCAGCATACGCACTTTCCCCCATGGGAGTGATGTCTCAAACAGTCTACGCTTTGATCGTTCCCTGGAAGACCAGTATTAGTTTGCGATGGACATCTGGTTTCATTCTGTAATCTGTGGACCATCAGAGTGTTGATGAAACACAGAAATTGCATCGGGATTGAATACAACAGTCACCACGCGCACCTTCCTCCTCGGGAGTAATGTCTCAAACAGTCTACGCTTTGATCATTCCCTGGAAGACCACTATTAGTTTGCGATGCACATCTGGTGGCATTCTGTAATCTGTGGACTATCAGAGTGTCGATGAAACACAGAGGTTGCATCGGGTTTGAATACAACAGTCACCATTCGCACTTTCCTCCATGGGAGTAATGTCTCAAACAGTCCACGCTTTGATCGTTCCCTGGAAGACCAGTAGTAGTTTCCGATGCACATCTGGTGGCATTCTGTAATCTGTGGACTATCATTGTGTTGATGAAACAGAGAAATTGCATCGGGATTGAATTCACCACCAGAGGATTGTCTCAAACAGTCTGCACTTTGATTGTTCTCTGGAAGACCAGTAGTAGTTTCCGATGCACATCTGGTGGCATTTTGTAATCTGTGGACTATCAGAGAGTTGATGAAACACAGAAATTGCATCGGTATTGAATACAACAGTCACCATGCGCACTTTCCTCCACCGGACAAATGTCTCAAACAGTCTACCCTTTGATCGTTCCCTTTAAGACCAGTAGTAGTTTCCGATGCACATCTGGTGGCATTCTGTAATCTGTGGACTATCAGAGTGTTGATGAAACACAGAAATTGCATCGGCATTAAATACAACAGTCACCATGCGCACTTTCCTCCATGGGAGTAATGTCTCAAACAGTCTACGCTCTGATCGTTCCTGGAAGGCCAGTAGTAGTTTCCGGTGCACATCTCGTGGCATTCTGTAATGTGTGGACTACCAGCGAGTTAATGAAACACAGAAATTGCATTTGGATTGAATACAACAGTCACCATCCGCACTTTTCTCCATGGGAATAATGTCTCAAACAGTCTACGATTTGATCGTTCCCTGGAGGACCAGTAGTAGTTTCCGATGCACATCTGGAGGCATTCTGTAATCTGTGGACTATAAGACTGTTGATGAAACACAGAAATAGCATCGGGATTGAATACAACAGTCACAATGCGCACTTTCCTCCATGGGAGTAATGTCTCAAACAGTCTACGCTTTGATCGTTCCCTGGAAGACCAGTAGTAGTTCCAAAGCACATCTGGAGGCATTCTGTAATCTGTGGCCTATCAGACTGTTGATGAAACACTGAAATTCCATCGGGATTAAATACAACAGTCACCATGCGCACTTCCCTCCATGGGAGTAATGTCTCAAACAGTCTACGCTTTGATCGTTCCCTGGAAGACCAGTAGTAGTTTCCAAAGCACATCTGGAGGCATTCTGTAATCTGTGGACTATCAGACTGTTGATGAAACACAGAAATTCCATCGGGATTAAATACAACAGTCACCATGCGCACTTCCCTCCATGGGAGTAATGTCTCAAACAGTCTAAGCTCTGATCGTTCCTGGAAGACCAGAAGTAGTTTCCGATGCACTACTGGATGCATTCTGTAATCTGTGGACTATCAGAGTGTTGATGAAACACAGAAATTGCATCGGGATTGAATACAAAAGTCACCATACGCACTTTCCTCCATGGGAGTGATGTCTCAAACAGTCTACGCTTTGATCGGTCCCTGGAAGACCAGTATTAGTTTGCGATGGACATCTGGTTTCATTCTGTAATCTGTGGACCATCAGGGTGTTGATGAAAAACAGAAATTGCATCGGGATTGAATACAACAGTCACCACGCGCACCTTCCTCCTCGGGAGTAATGTCTCAAACAGTCTACGCTTTGATCGTTCCCTGGAAGACCACTATTAGTTTCCGATGCACATCTGGTGGCATTCTGTAATCTGTGGACTATCAGAGTGTCGATGAAACACAGAAAATGCATCGGGTTTGAATACTACAGTCACCATTCTCACTTTCCTCCATGGGAGTAATGTCTCAAACAGTCCACGCTTTGATCGTTCCTTGGAAGACCACTAGTAGTTTCCGATGCACATCTGGTGGCATTCTGTAATCTGTGGACTATCAGAGTATTGATGAAACACAAAAAATGGCATCGGGATTGAATACAACAGTCACCATGCGCACTTTCGTCAATGTGAGTAATGTCTCAAACTATTTACGTTTTGATCGTTCCCTGGAAGACCAGTAGTAGTTTCCGATGCACATCTGGTGGCATTCTGTAATCTGTGGACTATCATTGTGTTGATGAAACAGAGAAATTGCATCGGGATTGAATTCACCATGAGCAATTTCCTCCACCAGAGGATTGTCTCAAACAGTCAACGCTGTGATTGTTCTCTGGAAGACCAGTAGTAGTTTCCGATGCACATCTGGTGGCATTCTGTAATCTTTAGACTATCAGAGTGTTGATGAAACACAGAAATTGCATCGGGATTGAATACAACAGTCACCATCCGCACTTTCCTCAATGTGAGTAATGTCTCAATCAATTTACGCTTTGATCGTTCCCTGGAAGACCAATAGTAGTTTCCGATGCACATCTGGTGGCATTCTGTAATCTGTGAACTATCAGAGTGTTGATGAAACACAGAAATTGCACCGCGATTGAATTCACCATGCGCACCTTCCTCCACCAGAGTAATGTCTCAAACAGTCTACGCTTTAATTGTTCTCTGGAAGACCAGTAGTAGTTTCCAATGCACATCTGGTGGCATTTTGTAATCTGTGGACTATCAGAGAGTTGATGAAACACAGAAATTGCATCGGGATTGAATGCAACAG
The DNA here is from genome assembly GCF_023897955.1 of Schistocerca gregaria. Classification (NCBI taxonomy): domain Eukaryota; kingdom Metazoa; phylum Arthropoda; class Insecta; order Orthoptera; family Acrididae; genus Schistocerca; species Schistocerca gregaria. Next base: position 3,713,239 of record NW_026061764.1, on the reverse strand, counting down.
TCACCATGCGCACTTTCCTCCACCGGAGAAATGTCTCAAACTGTCTACCCTTTGATCGTTCCCTTTAAGACCAGTAGTAGTTTCCGATGCACATCTCGTGGCATTCTGTAATCTGTGGACTATCAGAGTGTTGATGAAACACAGAAATTGCATCGGCATTAAATACAACAGTCACCATGCGCACTTTCCTCCATGGGAGTAATGTCTCAAACAGTCTACGCTCTGATCGTTCCTGGAAGACCAGTAGTAGTTTCCGGTGCACATCTGGTGGCATTCTGTAATGTGTGGTATCAGAGTGTTAATGAAACACAGAAATTGCATTTGGATTGAATACAACAGTCACCATCCGCACATTCCACCATGGGAATAATGTCTCAAACAGTCTACGATTTGATCGTTCCCTGGAAGACCAGTAGTAGTTTCCGATGCACATCTGGAGGCATTCTGTAATCTGTGGACTATAAGACTGTTGATGAAACACAGAAATAGCATCGGGATTGAATACAACAGTCACCATGCGCACTTTCCTCCATGGGAGTAATGTCTCAAACAGTCTACGCTTTGATCGTTCCCTGGAAGACCAGTAGTAGTTTCCAAAGCACATCTGGAGGCATTCTGTAATCTGTGGACTATCAGACTGTTGATGAAACACAGAAATTCCATCGGGATTAAATACAACAGTCACCATGCGCACTTCCCTCCATGGGAGTAATGTCTCAAACAGTCTACGCTTTGATCGTTCCCTGGAAGACCAGTAGTAGTTTCCAAAGCACATCTGGAGGCATTCTGTAATCTGTGGACTATCAGACTGTTGATGAAACACAGAAATTAAATCGGGATTAAATACAACAGTCACCATGCGCACTTCCCTCCATGGGAGTAATGTCTCAAACAGTCTACGCTTTGATCGTTCCCTGGAAGACCAGAAGTAGTTTCCGATGCACAACTGGAGGCATTCTGTAATCTGTGGACTATCAGAGTGTTGATGAAACACAGAAATTGCATCGGGATTGAATACAAAAGTCAGCATACGCACTTTCCTCCATGGGAGTGATGTCTCAAACAGTCTACGCTTTGATCGTTCCCTGGAAGACCAGTATTAGTTTGCGATTTACATCTGGTTTCATTCTGTAATCTGTGGACCATCAGAGTGTTGATGAAACACAGAAATTGCATCGGGATTGAATACAACAGTCACCACGCGCACCTTCCTCCTCGGGAGTAATGTCTCAAACAGTCTACGCTTTGATCATTCCCTGGAAGACCACTATTAGTTTCCGATGCACATCTGGTGGCATTCTGTAATCTGTGGACTATCAGAGTGTCGATGAAACACAGAGGTTGCATCGGGTTTGAATACAACAGTCACCATTCGCACTTTCCTCCATGGGAGTAATGTCTCAAACAGTCCACGCTTTGATCGTTCCCTGGAAGACCAGTAGTAATTTCCGATGCACATCTGGTGGCATTCTGTAATCTGTGGACTATCAGAGTATTGATGAAACAGAAAAAATGGCATCGGGATTGAATACAACAGTCACCATGCGCACTTTCCTCAATATGAGTAATGTCTCAAACAATTTACGTTTTGTTCGTTCCCTGGAAGACCAGTAGTAGTTTCCTATGCACATCTGGTGGCATTCTGTAATCTGTGGACTATCGTTGTGTTGATGAAACAGAGAAATTGCATCGGGATTGAATTCACCATGAGCACTTTCCTCCACCAGAGGATTGTCTCAAACAGTCTGCACTTTGATTGTTCTCTGGAAGACCAGTAGTAGTTTCCGATGCACATCTGGTGGCATTTTGTAATCTGTGGACTATCAGAGAGTTGATGAAACACAGAAATTGCATCGGGATTGAATACAACAGTCACCATGCGCACTTTCCTCCACCGGAGAAATGTCTCAAACAGTCTACCCTTTGATCGTTCCCTTTAAGACCAGTAGTAGTTTCCGATGCACATCTGGTGGCATTCTGTAATCTGTGGACTATCAGAGTGTTGATGAAACACAGAAATTGCATCGGCATTAAATACAACAGTCACCATGCGCACTTTCCTCCATGGGAGTAATGTCTCAAACAGTCTACGTTCTGATCTTTCCTGGAAGACCAGAAGTAGTTTCCGATGCACTACTGGATGCATTCTGTAATCTGTGGACTATCAGAGTGTTGATGAAACACAGAAATTGCATCGGGATTGAATACAAAAGTCACCATACGCACTTTCCTCCATGGGAGTGATGTCTCAAACAGTCTACGCTTTGATCGTTCCCTGGAAGACCAGTATTAGTTTGCGATGGACATCTGGTTTCATTCTGTAATCTGTGGACCATCAGAGTGTTGATGAAAAACAGAAATTGCATAGTGATTGAATACAACAGTCACCACGCGCACCTTCCTCCTCGGGAGTAATGTCTCAAACAGTCTACGCTTTGATCGTTCCCTGGAAGAACACTATTAGTTTCCGATGCACATCTGGTGGCATTCTGTAATCTGTGGACTATCAGAGTGTCGATGAAACACAGAAATTGCATCGGGTTTGAATACAACAGTCACCATTCGCACTTTCCTCCATGGGAGTAATGTCTCAAACAGTCCACGCTTTGATCGTTCCTTGGAAGACCAGTAGTAGTTTCCGATGCACATCTGGTGGCATTCTGTAATCTGTGGACTATCAGAGTATTGATGAAACACAAAAAATGGCATCGGGATTGAATACAACAGTCACCATGCGCACTTTCGTCAATGTGAGTAATGTCTCAAACAATTTACGTTTTGATCGTTCCCTGGAAGACCAGTAGTAGTTTCCGATGCACATCTGGTGGCATTCTGTAATCTGTGGACTATCATTCTGTTGATGAAACAGAGAAATTGCATCGGGATTGAATTCACCATGAGCAATTTCCTCCACCAGAGGATTGTCTCAAACAGTCAACGCTGTGATTGTTCTCTGGAAGACCAGTAGTAGTTTCCGATGCACATCTGGTGGCATTCTGTAATCTTTAGACTATCAGAGTGTTGATGAAACACAGAAATTGCATCGGGATTGAATACAACAGTCACCATGCGCACTTTCCTCCACCGGAGAAATGTCTCAAACTGTCTACCCTTTGATCGTTCCCTTTAAGACCAGTAGTAGTTTCCGATGCACATCTGGTGGCATTCTGTAATCTGTGGACTATCAGAGTGTTGATGAAACACAGAAATTGCATCGGCATTAAATACAACAGTCACCATGCGCACTTTCCTCCATGGGAGTAATGTCTCAAACAGTCTACGCTCTGATCGTTCCTGGAAGACCAGTAGTATTTTCCGGTGCACATCTGGTGGCATTCTGTAATGTGTGGTATCAGAGTGTTAATGAAACACAGAAATTGCATTTGGATTGAATACAACAGTCACCATCCGCACTTTCCTCCATGGGAATAATGTCTCAAACAGTCTACGATTTGATCGTTCCCTGGAAGACCAGTAGTAGTTTCCGATGCACATCTGGAGGCATTCTGTAATCTGTGGACTATAAGACTGTTGATGAAACACAGAAATAGCATCGGGATTGAATACAACAGTCACCATGCGCACTTTCCTCCATGGGAGTAATGTCTCAAACAGTCTACGCTTTGATCGTTCCCTGGAAGACCAGTAGTAGTTTCCAAAGCACATCTGGAGGCATTCTGTAATCTGTGGACTATCAGACTGTTGATGAAACACAGAAGTTCCATCGGGATTAAATACAACAGTCACCATGCGCACTTCCCTCCATGGGAGTAATGTCTCAAACAGTCTACGCTTTGATCGTTCCCTGGAAGACCAGTAGTAGTTTCCAAAGCACATCTGGAGGCATTCTGTAATCTGTGGACTATCAGACTGTTGATGAAACACAGAAATTCCATCGGGATTAAATACAACAGTCACCATGCGCACTTCCCTCCATCGGAGTAATGTCTCAAACAGTCTACGCTTTGATCGTTCCCTGGAAGACCAGAAGTAGTTTCCGATGCACAACTGGAGGCATTCTGTAATCTGTGGACTATCAGAGTGTTGATGAAACACAGAAATTGCATCGGGATTGAATACAAAAGTCAGCATACGCACTTTCCTCCATGGGAGTGATGTCTCAAACAGTCTACGCTTTGATCGTTCCCTGGAAGACCAGTATTAGTTTGCGATGGACATCTGGTTTCATTCTGTAATCTGTGGACCATCAGAGTGTTGATGAAACACAGAAATTGCATCGGCATTGAATACAACAGTCACCACGCGCACCTTCCTCCTCGGGAGTAATGTCTCAAACAGTCTACGCTTTGATCATTCCCTGGAAGCCCACTATTAGTTTCCGATGCACATCTGGTGGCATTCTGTAATCTGTGGACTATCAGAGTGTCGATGAAACACAGAGGTTGCATCGGGTTTGAATACAACAGTCACCATTCGCACATTCCTCCATGGGAGTAATGTCTCAAACAGTCCACGCTTTGATCGTTCCCTGGAAGACCAGTAGTAGTTTCCGATGCACATCTGGTGGAATTCTGTAATCTGTGGACTATCAGAGTATTGATGAAACACAAAAAATGGCATCGGGATTGAATACAACAGTCACCATGCGCACTTTCCTCAATGTGAGTAATGTCTCAAACAATTTACGTTTTGATCGTTCCCTGGAAGACCAGTAGTACTTTCCGATGCACATCTGGTGGCATGCTGTAATCTGTGGACTATCATTGTGTTGATGAAACAGAGAAATTGCATCGGGATTGAATTCACCATGAGCACTTTCCTCCACCAGAGGATTGTCTCAAACAGTCTGCACTTTGATTGTTCTCTGGAAGACCAGTAGTAGTTTCCGATGCACATCTGGTGGCATTTTGTAATCTGTGGACTATCAGAGAGTTGATGAAACACAGATATTGCATCGGGATTGAATACAACAGTCACCATGCGCACTTTCCTCCACCGGAGAAATGTCTCAAACAGTCTACCCTTTGATCGTTCCCTTTAAGACCAGTAGTAGTTTCCGGTGCACATCTGGTGGCATTCTGTAATGTGTGGACTACCAGAGAGTTAATGAAACACAGAAATTGCATTTGGATTGAATACAACAGTCACCATCCGCACTTTCCTCCATGGGAAAAATGTCTCAAACAGTCTACGATTTGATCGTTCCCTGGAAGACCAGTAGTAGTTTCCGATGCACATCTGGTGGCATTCTGTAATCTGTGGACTATCAGACTATTGATGAAACACAAAAAATGGCATCTGGATTGAATACAACAGTCACCATGCGCAGTTTCGTCAATGTGAGTAATGTCTCAAACAATTTACGTTTTGATCGTTCCCTGGAAGACCAGTAGTAGTTTCCGATGCACATCTGGTGGCATTCTGTAATCTGTGGACTATCATTGTGTTGATGAAACAGAGAAATTGCATCGGGATTGAATTCACCATGAGCAATTTCCTCCACCAGAGGATTGTCTCAAACAGTCTACGCTGTGATTGTTCTCTGGAAGACCAGTAGTAGTTTCCGATGCACATCTGGTGGCATTCTGTAATCTTTAGACTATCAGAGTGTTGATGAAACACAGAAATTGCATCGGGATTAAATACAACAGTCACCATCCGCACTTTCCTCAATGTGAGTAATGTCTCAATCAATTTACGCTTTGATCGTTCCCTGGAAGACCAATAGTAGTTTCCGATGCACATCTGGTGGCATTCTGTAATCTGTGGACTATCAGAGTGTTGATGAAACACAGAAATTGCATCGCGATTGAATTCACCATGCGCACCTTCCTCCACCAGAGTAATGTCTCAAACAGTCTACGCTTTGATTGTTCTCTGGAAGACCAGTAGTAGTTTCCAATGCACATCTGGTGGCATTTTGTAATCTGTGGACTATCAGAGTGTTGATGAAACACAGAAATTGCATCGGGATTGAATACAACAGTCACCACGCGCACCTTCCTCCTCGGGAGTAATGTCTCAAACAGTCTACGCTTTGATCGTTCCCTGGAAGACCACTATTAGTTTCCGATGCACATCTGGTGGCATTCTGTAATCTGTGGACTATCAGAGTGTCGATGAAACACAGAAATTGCATCGGGTTTGAATACAACAGTCACCATTCGAACTTTCCTCCATGGGAGTGATGTCTCAAACAGTCTACGCTTTGATCGTTCCCTGGAAGACCAGTATTAGTGTGCGATGGACATCTGGTTTCATTCTGTAATCTGTGGACCATCAGAGTGTTGATGAAACACAGAAATTGCATCGGGATTGAATACAACAGTCACCACGCGCACCTTCCTCCTCGGGAGTAATGTCTCAAACAGTCTACGCTTTGATCGTTCCCTGGAAGACCACTATTAGTTTCCGATGCACATCTGGTGGCATTCTGTAATCTGTGGACTATCAGAGTGTCGATGAAACACAGAAATTGCATCGGGTTTGAATACAACAGTCACCATTCGCACTTTCCTCCATGGGAGTAATGTCTCAAACAGTCCACGCTTTGATCGTTCCCTGGAAGACCAGTAGTAGTTTCCGATGCACATCTGGTGGCGTTTTGTAATCTGTGGACTATCAGAGTGTTGATGAAACACAGAAATTGCATCGGGATTGAATACAACAGTCACCATGCGCACCTTCATCCACCGGAGTAATGTCGCAAACAGTCTACGCTTTGATCGTTCCCTGGAAGACCAGTAGTAGTTTCCGATGCACATCTGGTGGCATTCTGTAATCTGTGGACTATCAGAGTGTTGATGAAACACAGATATTGCATCGGGATTGAATACAACAGTCGCCATGCGCACTTTCCTCCATGGGAGTAGTTTCTCAAACAGTCTACGCTTTTATCGTTCCCTTCAAGACCAGTAGTAGTTTCCGATGCACATCTGGAGGCATTCTGTGGTCTGTGGACTATCAGAGTGTTGATGAACCACAGAAATTGCATTTTGATTAAATACAACAGTCACCATGCGCACTTTCCTCCATGGCGAGCAATGTCTCAAACAGACTACGCTTTGATCGTTCCCTGGAAGACCAGTAGTAGTTTCCGATGCACATCTGGAGGCATTCTGTAATCTGTTGACCTTCAAAGTGTTGATTAAAAACAGAAATTGCATCGGGATTGAATACAGCAGTTACCATGCGCACTCTCCTCCATGGGAGTAATGTTTCAAACAGTCTACGTTTTGATCGTTCCCTGGAAAACCAGTGGTAGCTTACGATGCACATCTATAGGCACTCTGTAATCTGTGGACTATCAGAGTGTTGATGAAACACTGAAATTGCATCGGGATTGAATACAACAGTCACCTTGTGCACTTTCCTATATGGGAGTAATGTCTCAAACAGTGTACGCTTTGATCGATCCCTGGAAGACCAGTAGTAGTTTCCGATGCACATCTGGCGATATTCTGTAATCTGTGGACTATCAGACTGTTGATGAAACAGAGAAATTCCATCGGAATTGAATACAACATTCACCATGCGCACTTTCCTCCATGGGAGTAATGTCTCAAACAGTCTACGATTAGATCGTTCCCTGGAAGACCAGTAGTAGTTTGCGATGCACATCTGGAGGCATTCTGTAATCTGTGGACTATAAGACTGTTGATGAAACACAGAAATTGCATCGGGATTGAATACAACAGTCACCATGGGCACTTTCCTCCACTGGCGTAATGTCTCAAACAGTCTACGCTTTGATCGTTCCCTGGAAGACCAGCAGTAGTTTCCGATGCACATCTGGTGGCATTCTGTAGTCTATGGACTATCAGAGTGTTAATGAAACAAAGAAATTGCATCGGCATTGAATACAACAGTCACCATGCGCACTTTCCTCCATGGAAGTAATGTCTCAAACAGTCTACACCTTGATCGTTCCCTGGAAGACCAGTATTAGTTTCCGATGCACATCTGGTGGCATTCTGTAATCTGTGGACCATCAGAGTATTGATGAAACACAGAAATTGCATCGGGATTAAATACAACAGTCACCACGCGCACTTTCATCCACGGGAGTAATGTCTCAAACAGTCTACGCTTTGATCGTTCCCTGGAAGACCAGTAGGAGTTTCCGATGTACATCTGGTGGCATTCTGTAATCTGTGGTCTATCAGAGTGTTGATGAAACACAGAAAATGCATCGGGATTAAATACAACAGTTACCATGCGCACTTTCCTCCATGGGAGTAATGTCTCAAACAGTCTACGATTTGATCGTTCCCTGGAAGACCAGTAGTAGTTTCCGATGCATATCTGGAGGCATTCTGTAATCTGTGGACTATAAGACTGTTGATGAAACACAGAAATTGCATCGGGATGGAATACAACAGTCACCATGCGCACTTTCCTCCATGGGAGTAATGTCTCAAACAGTCTACGCTTTGATCGTTCCCTGGAAGACCAGTAGTAGTTTCCGATGCACATCTGGTGGCATTCTGTAATCTGTGGACTATCAGACTGTTGATGAAACACAGAAATTCCATCGGAATTGAATACAACAGTCACCATGAGCACTTTCCTCCAATTGAGTAATGTCTCCAACAGTCTACGATTTAATCGTTCCCTGGAAGACCAGAAGTAGTTTCCGATGCACAACTGGAGGCATTCTGTAATCTGTGGACTATCAGAGTGTTGATGAAACACAGAAATTGCATCGGGAATGAATACAACAGTCACCATGCGCACTTTCCTCCATGGGAGTAATGTCTCAAACAGTCTACGCTTTAATCGTTCCATGGAAGACCAGTATTAATTTCCGATGGACATCTGGTGGCATTCTGTAATCTGTGGACCATCAGAGTGTTGATGAAACACAGAAATTGCATCGGGATTGAATACAACAGTCACCACGCGCACTTTCGTCCACGGGAGTAATGTCTCAGACAGTCTACGCTTTGATCGTTCCCTGGAAGACCAGTAGTAGTTTCCGATGCACATCCGGTGGCATTCTGTAAACTGTGGACTATCAGAGAGTTGATGAAACACAGAAATTGCATCGGGATTGAATGCAACAGTCACCATTCGCACTTTCCTCCATGGGAGTAACGTCTCAAATAGTCCACGCTTTGAACGTTCCCTGGCTGACCAGTAGTAGTTTCCGATGCACATCTGGTGGCATTCTGTAATCTGTGGACTATCAGAGTGTCGATGAAACACAGAAATTGCATCGGGATTGAATGCAACTGTCACCATGCGCACTTTCCTCAATGTGAGTAATGTCTCAAACAATTTACGTTTTGATCGTTCCCTGGAAGACCAGTAGTAGTTTCTGATGCACATCTGGTGGCATTCTGTAATCTGTGGACTATCAGAGTGTTGATGAAACATAGAAATTGCATCGGGATTGAATTCACCATGCCCACTTTCCTCCACCGGAGTAATGTCTCAAACAGTCAACGCTTTGATTGTTCTCTGGAATACCAGTAGTAGTTTCCGATGCACGTCTGGTGGCATTCTGCAATCTGTGGACTATCAGTGTATTGATGAAACACAGAAATTGCATCGGCATTGAATACAACAGTCACCATGCGCACTTTCCTCCATGGGAGTAATTTCTCAAACAGTCTACGCTTTGATCGTTCCTGGAAGACCAGTAGTAGTTTCCGGTGCACATCTGGTGGCATTCTGTAATCCGTGGACTATGAGAGTGTTGATGAAACACAGAAATTGCATCGGGATTGAATACAACAGTCACCATACGCACTTTCCTCCATGGGAGTGATGTCTCAAACAGTCTACGCTTTGATCGTTCCCTGGAAGACCAGTATTAGTTTGCGATGGACATCTGGTTTCATTCTGTAATCTGTGGACCATCAGAGTGTTGATGAAACACAGAAATTGCTTCGGGATTGAATACAACAGTCACCACGCGCACCTTCCTCCTCGGGAGTAATGTCTCAAACAGTCTACGCTTTGATCGTTCCCTGGAAGACCACTATTAGTTTCCGATGCACATCTGGTGGCATTCTGTAATCTGTGGACTATCAGAGTGTCGATGAAACACAGAAATTGCATCGGGTTTGAATACAACAGTCACCATTCGCACATTCCTCCATGGGAGTAATGTCTCAAACAGTCCACGCTTTGATCGTTCCCTGGAAGACCAGTAGTAGTTTCCGATGCACATCTGGTGGCATTCTGTAATCTGTGGACTATCAGAGTATTGATGAAACACAAAAAATGGCATCGTGATTGAATACAACAGTCACCATGCGCACTTTCCTCAATGTGAGTAATGTCTCAAACAATTTACGTTTTGATCGTTCCCTGGAAGACCAGTAGTAGTTTCCGATGCACATCTGGTGGCATTTTGTAATCTGTGAACTATCAGAGTGTTGATGAAACACAGAAATTGCATCGGGATTGAATACAACAGTCACCATGCGCACTTTCCTCCACCGGAGTAATGTCGCAAACAGTCTACGCTTTGAACGTTCCCTGGAAGACCAGTAGTAGTTTCCGATGCACATCTGGTGGCATTCTGTAATCTGTGGACTATCAGAGTGTCGATGAAACACAGAAATTGCATCGGGATTGAATACAACTGTCACCATGCGCACTTTCCTCAATGTGAGTAATGTCTCAAACAATTTACGTTTTGATCGTTCCCTGGAAGACCAATAGTAGTTTCTGATGCACATCTGGTGGCATTCTGTAATCTGTGGACTATCAGAGTGTTGATGAAACATAGAAATTGCATCGGGATTGAATTCACCATGCCCACTTTCATCCACCGGAGTAATGTCTCAAACAGTCTACACTTTGATTGTTCTCTGGAATACCAGTAGTAGTTTCCGATGCACATCTGGTGGCATTCTGCAATCTGTGGACTATCAGAGTATTGATGAAACACAGAAATTGAATCGGCATTGCATACAACAGTCACCATGCGCACTTTCCTCCATGGGAGTAATTTCTCAAACAGTCTACGCTTTGATCGTTCCTGGAAGACCAGTAGTAGTTTCCGGTGCACATCTGGTGGCATTCTGTAATCCGTGGACTATGAGAGTGTTGATGAAACACAGAAATTGCATCGGGATTGAATACAACAGTCACCATGCCCACTTTCATCCACCGGAGTAATGTCTCAAACAGTCTACACTTTGATTGTTCTCTGGAATACCAGTAGTAGTTTCCGATGCACATCTGGTGGCATTCTGCAATCTGTGGACTATCAGAGTATTGATGAAACACAGAAATTGCATCGGCATTGAATACAACAGTCACCACGCGCACCTTCCTCCTCGGGAGTAATGTCTCAAACAGTCTACGCTTTGATCATTCCCTGGAAGACCACTATTAGTTTCCGATGCACATCTGGTGGCATTCTGTAATCTGTGGACTATCAGAGTGTCGATGAAACACAGAGGTTGCATCGGGTTTGAATACAACAGTCACCATTCGCACATTCCTCCATGGGAGTAATGTCTCAAACAGTCCACGCTTTGATCGTTCCCTGGAAGACCAGTAGTAGTTTCCGATGCACATCTGGTGGAATTCTGTAATCTGTGGACTATCAGAGTATTGATGAAACACAAAAAATGGCATCGGGATTGAATACAACAGTCACCATGCGCACTTTCCTCAATGTGAGTAATGTCTCAAACAATTTACGTTTTGATCGTTCCCTGGAAGACCAGTAGTACTTTCCGATGCACATCTGGTGGCATGCTGTAATCTGTGGACTATCATTGTGTTGATGAAACAGAGAAATTGCATCGGGATTGAATTCACCATGAGCACTTTCCTCCACCAGAGGATTGTCTCAAACAGTCTGCACTTTGATTGTTCTCTGGAAGACCAGTAGTAGTTTCCGATGCACATCTGGTGGCATTTTGTAATCTGTGGACTATCAGAGAGTTGATGAAACACAGATATTGCATCGGGATTGAATACAACAGTCACCATGCGCACTTTCCTCCACCGGAGAAATGTCTCAAACAGTCTACCCTTTGATCGTTCCCTTTAAGACCAGTAGTAGTTTCCGGTGCACATCTGGTGGCATTCTGTAATGTGTGGACTACCAGAGAGTTAATGAAACACAGAAATTGCATTTGGATTGAATACAACAGTCACCATCCGCACTTTCCTCCATGGGAAAAATGTCTCAAACAGTCTACGATTTGATCGTTCCCTGGAAGACCAGTAGTAGTTTCCGATGCACATCTGGTGGCATTCTGTAATCTGTGGACTATCAGACTATTGATGAAACACAAAAAATGGCATCTGGATTGAATACAACAGTCACCATGCGCAGTTTCGTCAATGTGAGTAATGTCTCAAACAATTTACGTTTTGATCGTTCCCTGGAAGACCAGTAGTAGTTTCCGATGCACATCTGGTGGCATTCTGTAATCTGTGGACTATCATTGTGTTGATGAAACAGAGAAATTGCATCGGGATTGAATTCACCATGAGCAATTTCCTCCACCAGAGGATTGTCTCAAACAGTCTACGCTGTGATTGTTCTCTGGAAGACCAGTAGTAGTTTCCGATGCACATCTGGTGGCATTCTGTAATCTTTAGACTATCAGAGTGTTGATGAAACACAGAAATTGCATCGGGATTAAATACAACAGTCACCATCCGCACTTTCCTCAATGTGAGTAATGTCTCAATCAATTTACGCTTTGATCGTTCCCTGGAAGACCAATAGTAGTTTCCGATGCACATCTGGTGGCATTCTGTAATCTGTGGACTATCAGAGTGTTGATGAAACACAGAAATTGCATCGCGATGGAATTCACCATGCGCACCTTCCTCCACCAGAGTAATGTCTCAAACAGTCTACGCTTTGATTGTTCTCTGGAAGACCAGTAGTAGTTTCCAATGCACATCTGGTGGCATTTTGTAATCTGTGGACTATCAGAGTGTTGATGAAACACAGAAATTGCATCGGGATTGAATACAACAGTCACCACGCGCACCTTCCTCCTCGGGAGTAATGTCTCAAACAGTCTACGCTTTGATCGTTCCCTGGAAGACCACTATTAGTTTCCGATGCACATCTGGTGGCATTCTGTAATCTGTGGACTATCAGAGTGTCGATGAAACACAGAAATTGCATCGGGTTTGAATACAACAGTCACCATTCGAACTTTCCTCCATGGGAGTGATGTCTCAAACAGTCTACGCTTTGATCGTTCCCTGGAAGACCAGTATTAGTGTGCGATGGACATCTGGTTTCATTCTGTAATCTGTGGACCATCAGAGTGTTGATGAAACACAGAAATTGCATCGGGATTGAATACAACAGTCACCACGCGCACCTTCCTCCTCGGGAGTAATGTCTCAAACAGTCTACGCTTTGATCGTTCCCTGGAAGACCACTATTAGTTTCCGATGCACATCTGGTGGCATTCTGTAATCTGTGGACTATCAGAGTGTCGATGAAACACAGAAATTGCATCGGGTTTGAATACAACAGTCACCATTCGCACTTTCCTCCATGGGAGTAATGTCTCAAACAGTCCACGCTTTGATCGTTCCCTGGAAGACCAGTAGTAGTTTCCGATGCACATCTGGTGGCGTTTTGTAATCTGTGGACTATCAGAGTGTTGATGAAACACAGAAATTGCATCGGGATTGAATACAACAGTCACCATGCGCACCTTCATCCACCGGAGTAATGTCGCAAACAGTCTACGCTTTGATCGTTCCCTGGAAGACCAGTAGTAGTTTCCGATGCACATCTGGTGGCATTCTGTAATCTGTGGACTATCAGAGTGTTGATGAAACACAGATATTGCATCGGGATTGAATACAACAGTCGCCATGCGCACTTTCCTCCATGGGAGTAGTTTCTCAAACAGTCTACGCTTTTATCGTTCCCTTCAAGACCAGTAGTAGTTTCCGATGCACATCTGGAGGCATTCTGTGGTCTGTGGACTATCAGAGTGTTGATGAACCACAGAAATTGCATTTTGATTAAATACAACAGTCACCATGCGCACTTTCCTCCATGGCGAGCAATGTCTCAAACAGACTACGCTTTGATCGTTCCCTGGAAGACCAGTAGTAGTTTCCGATGCACATCTGGAGGCATTCTGTAATCTGTTGACCTTCAAAGTGTTGATTAAAAACAGAAATTGCATCGGGATTGAATACAGCAGTTACCATGCGCACTCTCCTCCATGGGAGTAATGTTTCAAACAGTCTACGTTTTGATCGTTCCCTGGAAAACCAGTGGTAGCTTACGATGCACATCTATAGGCACTCTGTAATCTGTGGACTATCAGAGTGTTGATGAAACACTGAAATTGCATCGGGATTGAATACAACAGTCACCTTGTGCACTTTCCTATATGGGAGTAATGTCTCAAACAGTGTACGCTTTGATCGATCCCTGGAAGACCAGTAGTAGTTTCCGATGCACATCTGGCGATATTCTGTAATCTGTGGACTATCAGACTGTTGATGAAACAGAGAAATTCCATCGGAATTGAATACAACATTCACCATGCGCACTTTCCTCCATGGGAGTAATGTCTCAAACAGTCTACGATTAGATCGTTCCCTGGAAGACCAGTAGTAGTTTGCGATGCACATCTGGAGGCATTCTGTAATCTGTGGACTATAAGACTGTTGATGAAACACAGAAATTGCATCGGGATTGAATACAACAGTCACCATGGGCACTTTCCTCCACTGGCGTAATGTCTCAAACAGTCTACGCTTTGATCGTTCCCTGGAAGACCAGCAGTAGTTTCCGATGCACATCTGGTGGCATTCTGTAGTCTATGGACTATCAGAGTGTTAATGAAACAAAGAAATTGCATCGGCATTGAATACAACAGTCACCATGCGCACTTTCCTCCATGGATGTAATGTCTCAAACAGTCTACACCTTGATCGTTCCCTGGAAGACCAGTATTAGTTTCCGATGCACATCTGGTGGCATTCTGTAATCTGTGGACCATCAGAGTATTGATGAAACACAGAAATTGCATCGGGATTAAATACAACAGTCACCACGCGCACTTTCATCCACGGGAGTAATGTCTCAAACAGTCTACGCTTTGATCGTTCCCTGGAAGACCAGTAGGAGTTTCCGATGTACATCTGGTGGCATTCTGTAATCTGTGGTGTATCAGAGTGTTGATGAAACACAGAAAATGCATCGGGATTAAATACAACAGTTACCATGCGCACTTTCCTCCATGGGAGTAATGTCTCAAACAGTCTACGATTTGATCGTTCCCTGGAAGACCAGTAGTAGTTTCCGATGCATATCTGGAGGCATTCTGTAATCTGTGGACTATAAGACTGTTGATGAAACACAGAAATTGCATCGGGATGGAATACAACAGTCACCATGCGCACTTTCCTCCATGGGAGTAATGTCTCAAACAGTCTACGCTTTGATCGTTCCCTGGAAGACCAGTAGTAGTTTCCGATGCACATCTGGTGGCATTCTGTAATCTGTGGACTATCAGACTGTTGATGAAACACAGAAATTCCATCGGAATTGAATACAACAGTCACCATGAGCACTTTCCTCCAATTGAGTAATGTCTCCAACAGTCTACGATTTAATCGTTCCCTGGAAGACCAGAAGTAGTTTCCGATGCACAACTGGAGGCATTCTGTAATCTGTGGACTATCAGAGTGTTGATGAAACACAGAAATTGCATCGGGAATGAATACAACAGTCACCATGCGCACTTTCCTCCATGGGAGTAATGTCTCAAACAGTCTACGCTTTAATCGTTCCATGGAAGACCAGTATTAATTTCCGATGGACATCTGGTGGCATTCTGTAATCTGTGGACCATCAGAGTGTTGATGAAACACAGAAATTGCATCGGGATTGAATACAACAGTCACCACGCGCACTTTCGTCCACGGGAGTAATGTCTCAGACAGTCTACGCTTTGATCGTTCCCTGGAAGACCAGTAGTAGTTTCCGATGCACATCCGGTGGCATTCTGTAAACTGTGGACTATCAGAGAGTTGATGAAACACAGAAATTGCATCGGGATTGAATGCAACAGTCACCATTCGCACTTTCCTCCATGGGAGTAACGTCTCAAATAGTCCACGCTTTGAACGTTCCCTGGCTGACCAGTAGTAGTTTCCGATGCACATCTGGTGGCATTCTGTAATCTGTGGACTATCAGAGTGTCGATGAAACACAGAAATTGCATCGGGATTGAATGCAACTGTCACCATGCGCACTTTCCTCAATGTGAGTAATGTCTCAAACAATTTACGTTTTGATCGTTCCCTGGAAGACCAGTAGTAGTTTCTGATGCACATCTGGTGGCATTCTGTAATCTGTGGACTATCAGAGTGTTGATGAAACATAGAAATTGCATCGGGATTGAATTCACCATGCCCACTTTCCTCCACCGGAGTAATGTCTCAAACAGTCAACGCTTTGATTGTTCTCTGGAATACCAGTAGTAGTTTCCGATGCACGTCTGGTGGCATTCTGCAATCTGTGGACTATCAGTGTATTGATGAAACACAGAAATTGCATCGGCATTGAATACAACAGTCACCATGCGCACTTTCCTCCATGGGAGTAATTTCTCAAACAGTCTACGCTTTGATCGTTCCTGGAAGACCAGTAGTAGTTTCCGGTGCACATCTGGTGGCATTCTGTAATCCGTGGACTATGAGAGTGTTGATGAAACACAGAAATTGCATCGGGATTGAATACAACAGTCACCATGCACACTTTCCTGCACGGGAATAATGTCTCAAACAGTCTACGCTTTGATCGTTCCCTGGAAGACCAGTAGTAGTTTCAGATGCACATCTGGTGGCATTCTGTAATCCGTGGACTATGAGAGTGTTGATGAAACACAGAAATTGCATCGGGATTGAATACAAAAGTCACCATACGCACTTTCCTCCATGGGAGTGATGTCTCAAACAGTCTACGCTTTGATCGTTCCCTGGAAGACCAGTATTAGTTTGCGATGGACATCTGGTTTCATTCTGTAATCTGTGGACCATCAGAGTGTTGATGAAACACAGAAATTGCTTCGGGATTGAATACAACAGTCACCACGCGCACCTTCCTCCTCGGGAGTAATGTCTCAAACAGTCTACCCTTTGATCGTTCCCTGGAAGACCACTATTAGTTTCCGATGCACATCTGGTGGCATTCTGTAATCTGTGGACTATCAGAGTGTCGATGAAACACAGAAATTGCATCGGGTTTGAATACAACAGTCACCATTCGCACATTCCTCCATGGGAGTAATGTCTCAAACAGTCCACGCTTTGATCGTTCCCTGGAAGACCAGTAGTAGTTTCCGATGCACATCTGGTGGCATTCTGTAATCTGTGGACTATCAGAGTATTGATGAAACACAAAAAATGGCATCGTGATTGAATACAACAGTCACCATGCGCACTTTCCTCAATGTGAGTAATGTCTCAAACAATTTACGTTTTGATCGTTCCCTGGAAGACCAGTAGTAGTTTCCGATGCACATCTGGTGGCATTTTGTAATCTGTGAACTATCAGAGTGTTGATGAAACACAGAAATTGCATCGGGATTGAATACAACAGTCACCATGCGCACTTTCCTCCACCGGAGTAATGTCGCAAACAGTCTACGCTTTGAACGTTCCCTGGAAGACCAGTAGTAGTTTCCGATGCACATCTGGTGGCATTCTGTAATCTGTGGACTATCAGAGTGTCGATGAAACACAGAAATTGCATCGGGATTGAATACAACTGTCACCATGCGCACTTTCCTCAATGTGAGTAATGTCTCAAACAATTTACGTTTTGATCGTTCCCTGGAAGACCAATAGTAGTTTCTGATGCACATCTGGTGGCATTCTGTAATCTGTGGACTATCAGAGTGTTGATGAAACATAGAAATTGCATCGGGATTGAATTCACCATGCCCACTTTCATCCACCGGAGTAATGTCTCAAACAGTCTACACTTTGATTGTTCTCTGGAATACCAGTAGTAGTTTCCGATGCACATCTGGTGGCATTCTGCAATCTGTGGACTATCAGAGTATTGATGAAACACAGAAATTGAATCGGCATTGAATACAACAGTCACCATGCGCACTTTCCTCCATGGGAGTAATTTCTCAAACAGTCTACGCTTTGATCGTTCCTGGAAGACCAGTAGTAGTTTCCGGTGCACATCTGGTGGCATTCTGTAATCCGTGGACTATGAGAGTGTTGATGAAACACAGAAATTGCATCGGGATTGAATACAACAGTCACCATGCACACTTTCCTGCACGGGAATAATGTCTCAAACAGTCTACGCTTTGATCGTTCCCTGGAAGACCAGTAGTAGTTTCAGATGCACATCTGGTGGCATTCTGTAATCCGTGGACTACGAGAGTGTTGATGAAACACAGAAATTGCATCGGGATTGAATACAAAAGTCACCATACGCACTTTCCTCCATGGGAGTGATGTCTCAAACAGTCTACGCTTTGATCGTTCCCTGGAAGACCAGTATTAGTTTGCGATGGACATCTGGTTTCATTCTGTAATCTGTGGACCATCAGAGTGTTGATGAAACACAGAAATTGCTTCGGGATTGAATACAACAGTCACCACGCGCACCTTCCTCCTCGGGAGTAATGTCTCAAACAGTCTACGCTTTGATCGTTCCCTGGAAGACCACTATTAGTTTCCGATGCACATCTGGTGGCATTCTGTAATCTGTGGACTATCAGAGTGTCGATGAAACACAGAAATTGCATCGGGTTTGAATACAACAGTCACCATTCGCACTTTTTTCCATGGGAGTAATGTCTCAAACATTCCACGCTTTCATCGTTCCCTGGAAGACCAGTAGTAGTTTCCGATGCACATCTGGTGGCATTCTGTAATCTGTGGACTATCAGAGTATTGATGAAACACAAAAAATGGCATCGTGATTGAATACAACAGTCACCATGCGCACTTTCCTCAATGTGAGTAATGTCTGAAACAATTTACGTTTTGATCGTTCCCTGGAAGACCAGTAGTAGTTTCCGATGCACATCTGGTGGCATTTTGTAATCTGTGGACTATCAGAGTGTTGATGAAACACAGAAATTGCATCGGGATTGAATACAACAGCCACCATGCGCACTTTCCTCCACCGGAGTAATGTCGCAAACAGTCTACGCTTTGATCGTTCCCTGGAAGACCAGTAGTAGTTTCCGATGCACATCTGGTGGCATTCTGTAATCTGTGGACTATCAGAGTGTTGATGAAACACAGAAATTGCATCGGGATTGAATACAACAGTCGCCATGCGCACTTTCCTCCACCGGAGTAATGTCTCAAACAGTCTACGCTTTGATCGTTCCCTGGAAGACTAGCAGTAGTATCCGATGCACATCTGGTGTCATTCTGTAATCTAGGGACTATCAGAGTGTTAATGAAACAAAGAAATTGCATCGGCATTGAATACAACAGTCACCATGCGCACTTTCCCCCATGGAAGTAATGTCTCAAACAGTCTACACTTTGATCGTTCCCTGGAAGACCAGTATTAGTTTCCGATGCACATCTGGTGGCATTCTGTAATCTGTGGACCATCAGAGTATTGATGAAACACAGAAATTGCATCGGGATTAAATACAACAGTCACCACGCGCACTTTCCTCCACGGGAGTAATGTCTCAAACAGTCTACGCTTTGATCGTTCCCTGGAATACCAGTAGGAGATTCCGATGCACATCTGGTGGCATTCTGTAATCTGTGGTCTATCAGAGTGTTGATGAAACACAGAAAATGCATCGGGATTAAATACAACAGTCACCATGCGCACTTTCCTCCATGGGAGTAATGTCTCAAACAGTCCACGCTTTGATCGTTCCCTGGAAGACCAGTAGTAGTTTCCGATGCACATCTGGTGGCATTCTGTAATCTGTGGACTATCAGAGTATTGATGAAACACAAAAAATGGCATCGTGATTGAATACAACAGTCACCATGCGCACTTTCCTCAATGTGAGTAATGTCTCAAACAATTTACGTTTTGATCGTTCCCTCGAAGACCAGTAGTAGTTTCCGATGCACATCTGGTGGCATTTTGTAATCTGTGGACTATCAGAGTGTTGATGAAACACAGAAATTGCATCGGGATTGAATACAACAGTCACCATGCGCACCTTCATCCACCGGAGTAATGTCGCAAACAGTCTACGCTTTGATCGTTCCCTGGAAGACCAGTAGTAGTTTCCGATGCACATCTGGTGGCATTCTGTAATCTGTGGACTATCAGAGTGTTGATGAAACACAGATATTGCATCGGGATTGAATACAACAGTCGCCATGCGCACTTTCCTCCATGGGAGTAGTTTCTCAAACAGTCTACGATTTTATCGTTCCCTTCAAGACCAGTAGTAGTTTCCGATGCACATCTGGAGGCATTCTGTGGTCTGTGGACTATCAGAGTGTTGATGAACCACAGAAATTGCATTTTGATTAAATACAACAGTCACCATGCGCACTTTCCTCCATGGCGAGCAATGTCTCAAACAGACTACGCTTTGATCGTTCCCTGGAAGACCAGTAGTAGTTTCCGATGCACATCTGGAGGCATTCTGTAATCTGTTGACCTTCAAAGTGTTGATTAAAAACAGAAATTGCATCGGGATTGAATACAGCAGTTACCATGCGCACTTTCCTCCATGGGAGTAATGTTTCAAACAGTCTACGTTTTGATCGTTCCCTGGAAAACCAGTGGTAGCTTACGATGCACATCTATAGGCATTCTGTAATCTGTGGACTATCAGAGTGTTGATGAAACACTGAAATTGCATCGGGATTGAATACAACAGTCACCTTGTGCACTTTCCTATATGGGAGTAATGTCTCAAACAGTGTACGCTTTGATCGAGCCCTGGAAGACCAGTAGTAGTTTCCGATGCACATCTGGCGATATTCTGTAATCTGTGGACTATCAGACTGTTGATGAAACAGAGAAATTCCATCGGAATTGAATACAACATTCACCATGCGCACTTTCCTCCATGGGAGTAATGTCTCAAACAGTCTACGATTAGATCGTTCCCTGGAAGACCAGTAGTAGTTTGCGATGCACATCTGGAGGCATTCTGTAATCTGTGGACTATAAGACTGTTGATGAAACACAGAAATTAAATCGGGATTGAATACAACAGTCACCATGGGCACTTTCCTCCACTGGCGTAATGTCTCAAACAGTCTACGCTTTGATCGTTCCCTGGAAGACCAGCAGTAGTTTCCGATGCACATCTGGTGGCATTCTGTAGTCTATGGACTATCAGAGTGTTAATGAAACAAAGAAATTGCATCGGCATTGAATACAACAGTCACCATGCGCACTTTCCTCCATGGAAGTAATGTCTCAAACAGTCTACACCTTGATCGTTCCCTGGAAGACCAGTATTAGTTTCCGATGCACATCTGGTGGCATTCTGTAATCTGTGGACCATCAGAGTATTGATGAAACACAGAAATTGCATCGGGATTAAATACAACAGTCACCACGCGCACTTCCCTCCACGGGAGTAATGTCTCAAACAGTCTACGCTTTGATCGTTCCCTGGAAGACCAGTAGGAGTTTCCGATGTACATCTGGTGGCATTCTGTAATCTGTGGTCTATCAGAGTGTTGATGAAACACAGAAAATGCATCGGGATTAAATACAACAGTCACCATGCGCACTTTCCTCCATGGGAGTAATGTCTCAAACAGTCTACGCTTTGATCGTTCCCTGGAAGACCAGTAGTAGTTTCCGATGCACATCTGGTGGCATTCTGTAATCTGTGGACTATCAGACTGTTGATGAAACACAGAAATTCCATCGGAATTGAATACAACAGTCACCATGAGCACTTTCCTCCAATTGAGTAATGTCTCCAACAGTCTACGATTTAATCGTTCCCTGGAAGACCAGAAGTAGTTTCCGATGCACAACTGGAGGCATTCTGTAATCTGTGGACTATCAGAGTGTTGATGAAACACAGAAATTGCATCGGGAATGAATACAACAGTCACCATGCGCACTTTCCTCCATGGGAGTAATGTCTCAAACAGTCTACGCTTTAATCGTTCCATGGAAGACCAGTATTAATTTCCGATGGACATCTGGTGGCATTCTGTAATCTGTGGACCATCAGAGTGTTGATGAAACACAGAAATTGCATCGGGATTGAATACAACAGTCACCACGCGCACTTTCGTCCACGGGAGTAATGTCTCAGACAGTCTACGCTTTGATCGTTCCCTGGAAGACCAGTAGTAGTTTCCGATGCACATCCGGTGGCATTCTGTAATCTGTGGACTATCAGAGAGTTGATGAAACACAGAAATTGCATCGGGATTGAATGCAACAGTCACCATTCGCACTTTCCTCCATGGGAGTAACGTCTCAAATAGTCCACGCTTTGAACGTTCCCTGGCTGACCAGTAGTAGTTTCCGATGCACATCTGGTGGCATTCTGTAATCTGTGGACTATCAGAGTGTAGATGAAACACAGAAATTGCATCGGGATTGAATGCAACTGTCACCATGCGCACTTTCCTCAATGTGAGTAATGTCTCAAACAATTTACGTTTTGATCGTTCCCTGGAAGACCAGTAGTAGTTTCTGATGCACATCTGGTGGCATTCTGTAATCTGTGGACTATCAGAGTGTTGATGAAACATAGAAATTGCATCGGGATTGAATTCACCATGCCCACTTTCCTCCACCGGAGTAATGTCTCAAACAGTCAACGTTTGATTGTTCTCTGGAATACCAGTAGTAGTTTCCGATGCACGTCTGGTGGCATTCTGCAATCTGTGGACTATCAGAGTATTGATGAAACACAGAAATTGCATCGGCATTGAATACAACAGTCACCATGCGCACTTTCCTCCATGGGAGTAATTTCTCAAACAGTCTACGCTTTGATCGTTCCTGGAAGACCAGTAGTAGTTTCCGGTGCACATCTGGTGGCATTCTGTAATCCGTGGACTATGAGAGTGTTGATGAAACACAGAAATTGCATCGGGATTGAATACAACATTCACCATGCACACTTTCCTGCACGGGAATAATGTCTCAAACAGTCTACGCTTTGATCGTTCCCTGGAAGACCAGTAGTAGTTTCAGATGCACATCTGGTGGCATTCTGTAATCCGTGGACTATGAGAGTGTTGATGAAACACAGAAATTGCATCGGGATTGAATACAAAAGTCACCATACGCACTTTCCTCCATGGGAGTGATGTCTCAAACAGTCTACGCTTTGATCGTTCCCTGGAAGACCAGTATTAGTTTGCGATGGACATCTGGTTTCATTCTGTAATCTGTGGACCATCAGAGTGTTGATGAAACACAGAAATTGCTTCGGGATTGAATACAACAGTCACCACGCGCACCTTCCTCCTCGGGAGTAATGTCTCAAACAGTCTACGCTTTTGATCGTTCCCTGGAAGACCACTATTAGTTTCCGATGCACATCTGGTGGCATTCTGTAATCTGTGGACTATCAGAGTGTCGATGAAACACAGAAATTGCATCGGGTTTGAATACAACAGTCACCATTCGCACTTTCCTCCATGGGAGTAATGTCTCAAACAGTCCACGCTTTGATCGTTCCCTGAAAGACCAGTAGTAGTTTCCGATGCACATCTGGTGGCATTCTGTAATCTGTGGACTATCAGAGTATTGATGAAACACAAAAAATGGCATCGTGATTGAATACAACAGTCACCATGCGCACTTTCCTCAATGTGAGTAATGTCTCAAACAATTTACGTTTTGATCGTTCCCTGGAAGACCAGTAGTAGTTTCCGATGCACATCTGGTGGCATTTTGTAATCTGTGAACTATCAGAGTGTTGATGAAACACAGAAATTGCATCGGGATTGAATACAACAGTCACCATGCGCACTTTCCTCCACCGGAGTAATGTCGCAAACAGTCTACGCTTTGAACGTTCCCTGGAAGACCAGTAGTAGTTTCCGATGCACATCTGGTGGCATTCTGTAATCTGTGGACTATCAGAGTGTCGATGAAACACAGAAATTGCATCGGGATTGAATACAACTGTCACCATGCGCACTTTCCTCAATGTGAGTAATGTCTCAAACAATTTACGTTTTGATCGTTCCCTGGAAGACCAATAGTAGTTTCTGATGCACATCTGGTGGCATTCTGTAATCTGTGGACTATCAGAGTGTTGATGAAACATAGAAATTGCATCGGGATTGAATTCACCATGCCCACTTTCATCCACCGGAGTAATGTCTCAAACAGTCTACACTTTGATTGTTCTCTGGAATACCAGTAGTAGTTTCCGATGCACATCTGGTGGCATTCTGCAATCTGTGGACTATCAGAGTATTGATGAAACACAGAAATTGAATCGGCATTGAATACAACAGTCACCATGCGCACTTTCCTCCATGGGAGTAATTTCTCAAACAGTCTACGCTTTGATCGTTCCTGGAAGACCAGTAGTAGTTTCCGGTGCACATCTGGTGGCATTCTGTAATCCGTGGACTATGAGAGTGTTGATGAAACACAGAAATTGCATCGGGATTGAATACAACAGTCACCATGCACACTTTCCTGCACGGGAATAATGTCTCAAACAGTCTACGCTTTGATCGTTCCCTGGAAGACCAGTAGTAGTTTCAGATGCACATCTGGTGGCATTTTGTAATCTGTGGACTATCAGAGTGTTGACGAAACACAGAAATTGCATCGGGATTGAATACAACAGCCACCATGCGCACTTTCCTCCACCGGAGTAATGTCGCAAACAGTCTACGCTTTGATCGTTCCCTGGAAGACCAGTAGTAGTTTCCGATGCACATCTGGTGGCATTCTGTAATCTGTGGACTATCAGAGTGTTGATGAAACACAGAAATTGCATCGGGATTGAATACAACAGTCGCCATGCGCACTTTCCTCCACCGGAGTAATGTCTCAAACAGTCTACGCTTTGATCGTTCCCTGGAAGACCAGCAGTAGTATCCGATGCACATCTGGTGTCATTCTGTAATCTAGGGACTATCAGAGTGTTAATGAAACAAAGAAATTGCATCGGCATTGAATACAACAGTCACCATGCGCACTTTCCTCCATGGAAGTAATGTCTCAAACAGTCTACACTTTGATCGTTCCCTGGAAGACCAGTATTAGTTTCCGATGCACATCTGGTGGCATTCTGTAATCTGTGGACCATCAGAGTATTGATGAAACACAGAAATTGCATCGGGATTAAATACAACAGTCACCACGCGCACTTTCCTCCACGGGAGTAATGTCTCAAACAGTCTACGCTTTGATCGTTCCCTGGAATACCAGTAGGAGATTCCGATGCACATCTGGTGGCATTCTGTAATCTGTGGTCTATCAGAGTGTTGATGAAACACAGAAAATGCATCGGGATTAAATACAACAGTCACCATGCGCACTTTCCTCCATGGGAGTAATGTCTCAAACAGTCCACGCTTTGATCGTTCCCTGGAAGACCAGTAGTAGTTCCCGATGCACATCTGGTGGCATTCTGTAATCTGTGGACTATCAGAGTATTGATGAAACACAAAAAATGGCATCGTGATTGAATACAACAGTCACCATAAGCACTTTCCTCAATGTGAGTAATGTCTCAAACAATTTACGTTTTGATCGTTCCCTGGAAGACCAGTAGTAGTTTCCGATGCACATCTGGTGGCATTTTGTAATCTGTGGACTATCAGAGTGTTGATGAAACACAGAAATTGCATCGGGATTGAATACAACAGTCACCATGCGCACCTTCATCCACCGGAGTAATGTCGCAAACAGTCTACGCTTTGATCGTTCCCTGGAAGACCAGTAGTAGTTTCCGATGCACATCTGGTGGCATTCTGTAATCTGTGGACTATCAGAGTGTTGATGAAACACAGATATTGCATCGGGATTGAATACAACAGTCGCCATGCGCACTTTCCTCCATGGGAGTAGTTTCTCAAACAGTCTACGCTTTTATCGTTCCCTTCAAGACCAGTAGTAGTTTCCGATGCACATCTGGAGGCACTCTGTGGTCTGTGGACTATCAGAGTGTTGATGAACCACAGAAATTGCATTTTGATTAAATACAACAGTCACCATGCGCACTTTCCTCCATGGCGAGCAATGTCTCAAACAGACTACGCTTTGATCGTTCCCTGGAAGACCAGTAGTAGTTTCCGATGCACATCTGGAGGCATTCTGTAATCTGTTGACCTTCAAAGTGTTGATTAAAAACAGAAATTGCATCGGGATTGAATACAGCAGTTACCATGCGCACTTTCCTCCATGGGAGTAATGTTTCAAACAGTCTACGTTTTGATCGTTCCCTGGAAAACCAGTGGTAGCTTACGATGCACATCTATAGGCATTCTGTAATCTGTGGACTATCAGAGTGTTGATGAAACACTGAAATTGCATCGGGATTGAATACAACAGTCACCTTGTGCACTTTCCTGTATGGGAGTAATGTCTCAAACAGTGTACGCTTTGATCGTTCCCTGGAAGACCAGTAGTAGTTTTCGATGCACATCTCGCGATATTCTGTAATCTGTGGACTATCAGACTGTTGATGAAACAGAGAAATTCCATCGGAATTGAATACAACATTCACCATGCGCACTTTCCTCCATGGGAGTAATGTCTCAAACAGTCTACGATTAGATCGTTCCCTGGAAGACCAGTAGTAGTTTGCGATGCACATCTGGAGGCATTCTGTAATCTGTGGACTATAAGACTGTTGATGAAACACAGAAATTGCATCGGGATTGAATACAACAGTCACCATGGGCACTTTCCTCCACTGGCGTAATGTCTCAAACGGTCTACGCTTTGATCGTTCCCTGGAAGACCAGCAGTAGTTTCCGATGCACATCTGGTGGCATTCTGTAGTCTATGGACTATCAGAGTGTTAATGAAACAAAGAAATTGCATCGGCATTGAATACAACAGTCACCATGCGCACTTTCCTCCATGGAAGTAATGTCTCAAACAGTCTACATCTTGATCGTTCCCTGGAAGACCAGTATTAGTTTCCGATGCACATCTGGTGGCATTCTGTAATCTGTGGACCATCAGAGTATTGATGAAACACAGAAATTGCATCGGGATTAAATACAACAGTCACCACGCGCACTTTCCTCCACGGGAGTAATGTCTCAAACAGTCTACGCTTTGATCGTTCCCTGGAAGACCAGTAGGAGTTTCCGATGTACATCTGGTGGCATTCTGTAATCTGTGGTCTATCAGAGTGTTGATGAAACACAGAAAATGCATCGGGATTAAATACAACAGTCACCATGCGCACTTTCCTCCATGGGAGTAATGCCTCAAACAGTCTACGATTTGATCGTTCCCTGGAAGACCAGTAGTAGTTTCCGATGCATATCTGGAGGCATTCTGTAATCTGTGGACTATAAGACTGTTGATGAAACACAGAAGTTGCATCGGGATGGAATACAACAGTCACCATGCGCAGTTTCCTCCATGGGAGTAATGTCTCAAACAGTCTACGCTTTGATCGTTCCCTGGAAGACCAGTAGTAGTTTCCGATGCACATCTGGTGGCATTCTGTAATCTGTGGACTATCAGACTGTTGATGAAACACAGAAATTCCATCGGAATTGAATACAACAGGACCATGCGCACTTTCCTCCAATTGAGTAATGTCTCCAACAGTCTACGATTTAATCGTTCCCTGGAAGACCAGAAGTAGTTTCCGATGCACAACTGGAGGCATTCTGTAATCTGTGGACTATCAGAGTGTTGATGAAACACAGAAATTGCATCGGGAATGAATACAACAGTCACCATGCGCACTTTCCTCCATGGGAGTAATGTCTCAAACAGTCTACGCTTTAATCGTTCCATGGAAGACCAGTATTAATTTCCGATGGACATCTGGTGGCATTCTGTAATCTGTGGACCATCAGAGTGTTGATGAAACACAGAAATTGCATCGGGATTGAATACAACAGTCACCACGCGCACTTTCGTCCACGGGAGTAATGTCTCAGACAGTCTACGCTTTGATCGTTCCCTGGAAGACCAGTAGTAGTTTCCGATGCACATCTGGTGGCATTCTGTAATCTGTGGACTATCAGAGAGTTGATGAAACACAGAAATTGCATCGGGATTGAATGCAACAGTCACCATTCGCACTTTCCTCCATGGGAGTAACGTCTCAAATAGTCCACGCTTTGAACGTTCCCTGGCTGACCAGTAGTAGTTTCCGATGCACATCTGGTGGCATTCTGTAATCTGTGGACTATCAGAGTGTCGATGAAACACAGAAATTGCATCGGGATTGAATACAACTGTCACCATGCGCACTTTCCTCAATGTGAGTAATGTCTCAAACAATTTACGTTTTGATCGTTCCCTGGAAGACCAGTAGTAGTTTCTGATGCACATCTGGTGGCATTCTGTAATCTGTGGACTATCAGAGTGTTGATGAAACATAGAAATTGCATCGGGATTAAATTCACCATGCCCACTTTCCTCCACCGGAGTAATGTCTCAAACAGTCAACGCTTTGATTGTTCTCTGGAATACCAGTAGTAGTTTCCGATGCACGTCTGGTGGCATTCTGCAATCTGTGGACTATCAGAGTATTGATGAAACACAGAAATTGCATCGGCATTGAAGACAACAGTCACCATGCGCACTTTCCTCCATGGGAGTAATTTCTCAAACAGTCTACGCTTTGATCGTTCCTGGAAGACCAGTAGTAGTTTCCGGTGCACATCTGGTGGCATTCTGTAATCCGTGGACTATGAGAGTGTTGATGAAACACAGAAATTGCATCGGGATTGAATACAACAGTCACCATGCACACTTTCCTGCACGGGAATAATGTCTCAAACAGTCTACGCTTTGATCGTTCCCTGGAAGACCAGTAGTAGTTTCAGATGCACATCTGGTGGCATTCTGTAATCCGTGGACTATGAGAGTGTTGATGAAACACAGAAATTGCATCGGGATTGAATACAAGAGTCACCATACGCACTTTCCTCCATGGGAGTGATGTCTCAAACAGTCTACGCTTTGATCGTTCCCTGGAAGACCAGTATTAGTTTGCGATGGACATCTGGTTTCATTCTGTAATCTGTGGACCATCAGAGTGTTGATGAAACACAGAAATTGCTTCGGGATTGAATACAACAGTCACCACGCGCACCTTCCTCCTCGGGAGTAATGTCTCAAACAGTCTACGCTTTGATCGTTCCCTGGAAGACCACTATTAGTTTCCGATGCACATCTGGTGGCATTCTGTAATCTGTGGACTATCAGAGTGTCGATGAAACACAGAAATTGCATCGGGTTTGAATACAACAGTCACCATTCGCACTTTCCTCCATGGGAGTAATGTCTCAAACAGTCCACGCTTTGATCGTTCCCTGGAAGACCAGTAGTAGTTTCCGATGCACATCTGGTGGCATTCTGTAATCTGTGGACTATCAGAGTATTGATGAAACACAAAAAATGGCATCGTGATTGAATACAACAGTCACTATGCGCACTTTCCTCAAGGTGAGTAATGTCTCAAACAATTTACGTTTTGATCGTTCCCTGGAAGACCAGTAGTAGTTTCCGATGCACATCTGGTGGCATTTTGTAATCTGTGAACTATCAGAGTGTTGATGAAACACAGAAATTGCATCGGGATTGAATACAACAGTCACCATGCGCACTTTCCTCCACCGGAGTAATGTCGCAAACAGTCTACGCTTTAATCGTTCCCTGGAAGACCAGTAGTAGTTTCCGATGCACATCTGGTGGCATTCTGTAATCTGTGGACTATCAGAGTGTCGATGAAACACAGAAATTGCATCGGGATTGAATACAACTGTCACCATGCGCACTTTCCTCAATGTGAGTAATGTCTCAAACAATTTACGTTTTGATCGTTCCCTGGAAGACCAATAGTAGTTTCTGATGCACATCTGGTGGCATTCTGTAATCTGTGGACTATCAGAGTGTTGATGAAACATAGAAATTGCATCGGGATTGAATTCACCATGCCCACTTTCATCCACCGGAGTAATGTCTCAAACAGTCTACGCTTTGATTGTTCTCTGGAATACCAGTAGTAGTTTCCGATGCACATCTGGTGGCATTCTGCAATCTGTGGACTATCAGAGTATTGATGAAACACAGAAATTGAATCGGCATTGAATACAACAGTCACCATGCGCACTTTCCTCCATGGGAGTAATTTCTCAAACAGTCTACGCTTTGATCGTTCCTGGAAGACCAGTAGTAGTTTTCGGTGCACATCTGGTGGCATTCTGTAATCCGTGGACTATGAGAGTGTTGATGAAACACAGAAATTGAATCGGCATTGAATACAACAGTCGCCATGCGCACTTTCCTCCATGGGAGTAGTGTCTCAAACAGTCTACGCTTTTATCGTTCCCTTCAAGACCAGTAGTAGTTTCCGATGCACATCTGGAGGCATTCTGTGGTCTGTGGACTATCAGAGTGTTGATGAACCACAGAAATTGCATTTTGATTAAATAGAACAGTCACCATGCGCACTTTCCTCGATGGCGAGCAATGTCTCAAACAGACTACGCTTTGATCGTTCCCTGGAAGACCAGTAGTAATTTCCGATGCACATCTGGAGGCATTCTGTAATCTGTCGACTATCAGACTGTTGATGAAACAGAGAAATTCCATCGGGATTGAATACAACATTCACCATGCGCACTTTCCTCCATGGGAGTAATGTCTCAAACAGTCTACGATTAGATCGTTCCCTGGAAGACCAGTAGTAGTTTGCGATGCACATCTGGAGGCATTCTGTAATCTGTGGACTATAAGACTGTTGATGAAACACAGAAATTGCATCGGGATTGAATACAACAGTAACCATGGGCACTTTCCTCCACCGGAGTAATGTCTCAAACAGTCTACGCTTTGATCGATCCCTGGAAGACCAGCAGTAGTATCCGATGCACATCTGGTGTCATTCTGTAATCTAGGGACTATCAGAGTGTTAATGAAACAAAGAAATTGCATCGGCATTGAATACAACAGTCACCATGCGCACTTTCCTCCATGGAAGTAATGTCTCAAACAGTCTACACTTTGATCGTTCCCTGGAAGACCAGTATTAGTTTCCGATGCACATCTGGTGGCATTCTGTAATCTGTGGACCATCAGAGTATTGATGAAACACAGAAATTGCATCGGGATTAAATACAACAGTCACCACGCGCACTTTCCTCCACGGGAGTAATGTCTCAAACAGTCTACGCTTTGATCGTACCCTGGAATACCAGTAGGAGATTCCGATGCACATCTGGTGGCATTCTGTAATCTGTGGTCTATCAGAGTGTTGATGAAACACAGAAAATGCATCGGGATTAAATACAACAGTCACCATGCGCACTTTCCTCCATGGGAGTAATGTCTCAAACAGTCTACGATTTGATCGTTCCCTGGAAGACCAGTAGTAGTTTCCGATGCACATCTGGAGGCATTCTGTAATCTGTGGACTATAAGACTGTTGATGAAACACAGAAATTGCATCGGGATGGAATAAAACAGTCGCCATGCGCACTTTCCTCCATGGGAGTAATGTCTCAAACAGTCTACGCTTTGATCGTTCCCTGGAAGACCAGTAGTAGTTTCCGATGCACATCTGGAGGCATTCTGTAATCTGTGGACTATCAGACTGTTGATGAAACACAGAAATTCCATCGGAATTGAATACAACAGTCACCATGCGCACTTTCCTCCAATTGAGTAATGTCTCCAACAGTCTACGATTTAATCGTTCCCTGGAAGACCAGAAGTAGTCTCCGATGCACAACTGGAGGCATTCTGTAATCTGTGGACTATCAGAGTGTTGATGAAACACAGAAATTGCATCGGGATTGAATACAACTGTCACCATGCGCACTATCCTCAATGTGAGTAATGTCTCAAACAATTTACGTTTTGATCGTTCCCTGGAAGACCAGTAGTAGTTTCTGATGCACATCTGGTGGCATTCTGTAATCTGTGGACTAGAAGAGTGTTGATGAAACATAGAAATTGCATCGGGATTGAATTCACCATGCCCACTTTCCTCCACCGGAGTAATGTCTCAAACAGTCTACGCTTTGATTGTTCTCTGGAATACCAGTAGTAGTTTCCGATGCACATCTGGTGGCATTCTGGAATCTGTGGACTATCAGAGTATTGATGAAACACAGAAATTGCATCGGCATTGAATACAACAGTCACCATGCGCACTTTCCTCCATGGGAGTAATTTCTCAAACAGTCTACGCTTTGATCGTTCCCTGGAAGACCAGTAGTAGTTTCAGATGCACGTCTGGTGGCATTCTGTAATCTGTGGACTATCAAATTGTTGATGAAACACAGAAATTGCATCGGGATTGAATACAACAGTCACCATGCACACTTTCCTTCATGGGAGTAATGTCTCAAACAGTCTACGATTTGATCGTTCCCTGGAAGACCAGTAGTAGTTTCTGATGCACATCTGGAGGCATTCTGTAATCTGTGGACTATAAGACTGTTGATGAAACACAGAAATTGCATCGGGTTTGAATACAACAGTCACCATTCGCACTTTCCTCCATGGGAGTAATGTCTCAAACAGTCCTCGCTTTGGTCTTTCCCTGGAAGACCAGTTGTAGTTTCCGATGCACATCTGGTGGCATTCCGTAATCTGTGAACTATCAGAGTATTGATGAAACACAAAAAAATGGCATCGGGATTGAATACAACAGTCACCATGCGCACTTTCCTCAATGTGAGTAATGTCTCAAACAATTTACGTTTTGATCGTTCCCTGGAAGACCAGTAGTAGTTTCCGATGCACATCTGGTCGCATTCTGTAATCTGTGGACTATCATTGTGTTGATGAAACAGAGAAATTGCATCGGGATTGAATTCACCATGCGCACTTTCCTCCACCAGAGGATTGTCTCAAACAGTCTACGCTTTGATTGTTCACTGGAAGACCAGTAGTAGTTTCCGATGCACATCTGGTGGCATTCTGTAATCTGTGGTCTATCAGAGTGTTGATGAAACACAGATAATGCATCGGGATTAGATACAACAGTCAACATGCGCAATTTCCTCCATGGGAGTAATGTCTCAAACAGTCTACGATTTGATCGTTTCCTGGAAGACCAGTAGTAGTTTCCGATGCACATCTGGAGGCATTCTGTAATCTGTGGACTATAAGACTGTTGATGAAACACAGAAATTGCATCGGGATGGAATACAACAGTCACCATGCGCACTTTCCTCCATGGGAGTAATGTCTCAAACAGTCTACGCTTTGATCGTTCCCTGGAAGACCAGTAGTAGTTTCCGATGCACATCTGGAGGCATTCTGTAATCTGTGGACTATCAGACTGTTGACGAAACACCAAAATTCCATCGGAATTGAATACAACAGTCACCATGCGCACTTTCCTCCAAGGGAGTAATGTCTCCAACAGTCTACAATTTAACCGTTCCCTGGAAGACCAGAAGTATTTTCCGATGCACAACTGGAGGCATTCTGTAATCTGTGGACTATCAGAGTGTCGATGAAACACAGGAATTGCATCGCGAATGAATACAACAGTCACCATGCGCACTTTCCTCCGTGGGTGTAATGTCTCAAACAGTCTACGCTTTGATCGTTCCATGGAAGACCAGTATTAATTTCCGATGTCCATCTGGTGGCATTCTGTAATCTGTGGACCATCAGAGTGTTGATGAAACACAGACATTGCATCGGGATTGAATACAACAGTCACCACGCGCACATTCCTCCACGGGTGTAATGTCTCAAACAGTCTACGCTTTGATCGTTCCCTGGAAGACCACTAGTAGTTTCCGATGCACATCTGGTGGCATTCTGTAATCTGTGGACTATCAGAGTGTTGATGAAACACAGAAATTGCATCGGGATTGAATACAACAGTCACCATTCGCACTTTCTTATATGGGAGTAATGTCTCAAATAGTCCACGCTTTGATCGTTCCCTGGCAGACCAGTAGTAGTTTCCGATGCACAGCTGGTGGCATTCTGTAATCTGTGGACTATCAGTGTATTGATGAAACACAGAAATTGCATCGGGATTGGATACAACAGTCACCATGCGCACTTTCCTCCATGGGAGCAATGTCTCAAAGAGTTTAGACTCTGATCGTTCCCTGGAAGACCAGTATTAGTTTCCGATGCACATCTGGTGGCATTCTGTAATCTGTGGACTATCAGAGTATGGATGAAACACAGAAATTGCATCGGGATTGAATTCACCATGCGCACCTTCCTCCACCGGAGTAATGTCTCAAACAGTCTACGCTTTGATTGTTCTCTGGAAGACCAGTAGTAGTTTCCAATGCACATCTGGTGGCATTTTGTAATCTGTGGACTATCAGAGAGTTGATGAAACACAGAAATTGCATCGGGATTGAATACAACAGTCACCATGCACACTTTCCTCCACCGGAGAAATGTCTCAAACAGTCTACCCTTTGATCGTTCCCTTTAAGACCAGTAGTAGTTTCCGATGCACATCTGGTGGCATTCTGTAATCTGTGGACTATCAGAGTGTTGATGAAACACAGAAATTGCATCGGCATTAAATACAACAGTCACCATGCACACTTTCCTCATGGGAGTAATGTCTCAAACAGTCTACGCTCTGATCGTTCCTGGAAGACCAGTAGTAGTTTTCGATGCACATCTGGAGGCATTCTGTAATCTGTGGACTATAAGACTGTTGATGAAACACAGAAATTGCATCGGGATTGAATACAACAGTCACCATGCGCACTTTCCTCCATGGGAGTAATGTCACAAACAGTCTACGTTTTGATCGTTCCCTGGAAGACCAGTAGTAGTTTCCAATGCACATCTGGAGGCATTCTGTAATCTGTGGACTATCAGACTGTTGATGAAACACAGAAATTCCATCGGGATTAAATACAACAGTCACCATGCGCACTTCCCTCCATGGGAGTAATGTCTCAAACAGACTACGCTTTGATCGTTCCCTGGAAGACCAGAAGTAGTTTCCGATGCACAACTGGAGGCATTCTGTAATCTGTGGACTATCAGAGTGTTGATGAAACACAGAAATTGCATCGGGATTGAATACAACATTCACCATTCGCACTTTCCTCCATGGGAGTAATGTCTCAAAGAGTCCACGCTTTGATCGTTCCCTGGAACACCACTATTAGTTTCCGATGCACATCTGGTGGCATTCTGTAATCTGTGGACTATCAGAGTGTCGATGAAACACAGAAATTGCATCGGGTTTGAATAAAACAGTCACCATTCGCACTTTCCTCCATGGGAGTAATGTCTCAAACAGTCCACGCTTTGATCGTTCCCTGGAAGACCAGTAGTAGTTTCCGATGCAGATCTGGTGGCATTCTGTAATCTTTAGACTATCAGAGTGTTGATGAAACACAGAAATTGCATCGGGATTGAATACAACAGTCACCATCCGCACTTTCCTCAGTGTGAGTAATGTCTCAATCAATTTACGCTTTGATCGTTCCCTGGAAGACCAATAGTAGTTTCCGATGCACATCTGGTGGCATTCTGTAATCTGTGGACTATCAGAGTGTTGATGAAACACAGAAATTGCATTGTGATGAATTCACCATGCGCACTTTCCTCCACCGGAGTAATGTCTCTAACAGTCTACGCTTTGATTGTCCTCTGGAAGACCAGTAGTAGTTTCCGATGCACATCTGGTGGCATTTTGTAATCTGTGGACTATCAGAGTGTTGAAGAAACACAGAAATTGCATCGGGATTGAATACAACAGTCACCATGCGCACTTTCCTCCACCGGAGTAATGTCGCAAACAGTCTACGCTTTGATCGTTCCCTGGAAGACCAGTAGTAGTTTCCGATGCACATCTGGTGGCATTCTGTAATCTGTGGACTATCAGAGTGTTGATGAAACACAGAAATTGCATCGGGATTGAATACAACAGTCGCCATGCGCACTTTCCTCCATGGGAGTAGTGTCTCAAACAGTCTACACTTTGATCGTTCCCTTCAAGACCAGTAGTAGTTTCCGATGCACATCTGGAGGCATTCTGTAGTCTGTGGACTATCAGAGTGTTGATGAACCACAGAAATTGCATTGGGATCAAAAACAACAGTCACCTTGTGCACTTTCCTCCATGGGAGTAATGTCTCAAACAGTCTACGCTTTGATCGTTCCCTGGAAGACCAGTAGTAGTTTCCGATGCACATCTGGTGGCATTTTGTAATCTTTGGACCATAAGACTGTTGATGAAACACAGAAATTGCATCGGCATTGAATACAACAGTCACCATGCGCACTTTCCTCCATGGGAGTAATGTCTCAAACAGTCTACGATTTGATCGTTCCCTGGAAGACCAGTAGTAGTTTCCGATGCACATCTGGAGGCATTCTGTAATCTGTGGACTATAAGACTGTTGATGAAACACAGAAATTGCATCGGGATGGAATACAACAGTCACCATGCACACTTTCCTCCATGGGAGTAATGTCTCAAACAGTCTACGCTTTGATCGTTCCCTGGAAGACCAGTAGTAGTTTCCGATGCACATCTGGAGGCATTCTGTAATCTGTGGACTATCAGACTGTTGATGAAACACAGAAATTCCATCGGAATTGAATACAACAGTCACCATGCGCACTTTCCTCCAATTGAGTAATGTCTCCAACAGTCTACGATTTAATCGTTCCCTGGAAGACCAGAATTAGTTTCCGATGCACAACTGGAGGCATTCTGTAATCTGTGGACTATCAGAGTGTTGATGAAACACAGAAATTGCATCGGGATTGAATACAACTGTCACCATGCGCACTATCCTCAATGTGAGTAATGTCTCAAACAATTTACGTTTTGATCGTTCCCTGGAAGACCAGTAATAGTTTCTGATGCACATCTGGTGGCATTCTGTAATCTGTGGACTAGCAGAGTGTTGATGAAACATAGAAATTGCATCGGGATTGAATTCACCATGCCCACTTTCCTCCACCGGAGTAATGTCTCAAACAGTCTACGCTTTGATTGTTCTCTGGAATACCAGTAGTAGTTTCCGATGCACATCTGGTGGCATTCTGGAATCTGTGGACTATCAGAGTATTGATGAAACACAGAAATTGCATCGGCATTGAATACAACAGTCACCATGCGCACTTTCCTCCATGGGAGTAATTTCTCAAACAGTCTACACTTTGATCGTTCCCTGGAAGACCAGTAGTAGTTTCAGATGCACGTCTGGTGGCATTCTGTAATCTGTGGACTATCAGACTGTTGATGAAACACAGAAATTGCATCGGGATTGAATACAACAGTCACCATGCACACTTTCCTTCATGGGAGTAATGTCTCAAACAGTCTACGATTTGATCGTTCCCTGGAAGACCAGTAGTAGTTTCTGATGCACATCTGGAGGCATTCTGTAATCTGTGGACTATAAGACTGTTGATGAAACACAGAAATTGCATCGGGTTTGAATACAACAGTCACCATTCGCACTTTCCTCCATGGGAGTAATGTCTCAAACAGCCCTCGCTTTGATCTTTCCCTGGAAGACCAGTTGTAGTTTCCGATGCACATCTGGTGGCATTCTGTAATCTGTGAACTATCAGAGTATTGATGAAACACAAAAAAATGGCATCGGGATTGAATACAACAGTCACCATGCGCACTTTCCTCAATGTGAGTAATGTCTCAAACAATTTACGTTTTGATCGTTCCCTGGAAGACCAGTAGTAGATTCCGATGCACATCTGGTCGCATTCTGTAATCTGTGGACTATCATTGTGTTGATGAAACTGAGAAATTGCATCGGGATTGAATTCACCATGCGCACTTTCCTCCACCAGAGGATTGTCTCAAACAGTCTACGCTTTGATTGTTCTCTTTAAGACCAGTAGTAGATTCCGATGCACATCTGGTGGCATTCTGTAATCTGTGGTCTATCAGAGTGTTGATGAAACACAGATAATGCATCGGGATTAGATACAACAGTCAACATGCGCAATTTCCTCCATGGGAGTAATGTCTCAAACAGTCTACGATTTGATCGTTCCCTGGAAGACCAGTAGTAGTTTCCGATGCACATCTGGAGGCATTCTGTAATCTGTGGACTATAAGACTGTTGATGAAACACAGAAATTGCATCGGGATGGAATACAACAGTCACCATGCGCACTTTCCTCCATGGGAGTAATGTCTCAAACAGTCTACGCTTTGATCGTTCCCTGGAAGACCAGTAGAAGTCTCCAATGCACATCTGGAGGCATTCTGTAATCTGTGGACTATCAGACTGTTGACGAAACACCAAAATTCCATCGGAATTGAATACAACAGTCACCATGCGCACTTTCCTCCAAGGGAGTAATGTCTCAAACAGTCTACGCTTTGATCGTTCCATGGAAGACCAGTATTAATTTCCGATGTCCATCTGGTGGCATTCTGTAATCTGTGGACCATCAGAGTGTTGATGAAACACAGACATTGCATCGGGATTGAATACAACAGTCACCACGCGCACTTTCCTCCACGGGTGTAATGTCTCAAACAGTCTACGCTTTGATCGTTCCCTGGAAGACCACTAGTAGTTTCCGATGCACATCTGGTGGCATTCTGTAATCTGTGGACTATCAGAGTGTTGATGAAACACAGACATTGCATCGGGATTGAATACAACAGTCACAATTCGCACTTTCTTATATGGGAGTAATGTCTCAAATAGTCCACGCTTTGATCGTTCCCTGGCAGACCAGTAGTAGTTTCCGATGCACAGCTGGTGGCATTCTGTAATCTGTGGACTATCAGTGTATTGATGAAACACAGAAATTGCATCGGGATTGGATACAACAGTCACCATGCGCACTTTCCTCCATGGGAGCAATGTCTCAAAGAGTTTAGGCTCTGATCGTTCCCTGGAAGACCAGTATTAGTTTCCGATGCACATCTGGTGGCATTCTGTAATCTGTGGACTATCAGAGTATTGATGAAACACAGAAATTGCATCGGGATTGAATTCACCATGCGCACCTTCCTCCACCGGAGTAATGTCTCAAACAGTCTACGCTTTGATTGTTCTCTGGAAGACCAGTAGTAGTTTCCAATGCACATCTGGTGGCATTTTGTAATCTGTGGACTATCAGAGAGTTGATGAAACACAGAAATTGCATCGGGATTGAATACCACAGTCACCATGCACACTTTCCTCCACCGGAGAAATGTCTCAAACAGTCTACCCTTTGATCGTTCCCTTTAAGACCAGTAGTAGTTTCCGATGCACATCTGGTGGCATTCTGTAATCTGTGGACTATCAGAGTGTTGATGAAACACAGAAATTGCATCGGCATTAAATACAACAGTCACCATGCACACTTTCCTTCATGGGAGTAATGTCTCAAACAGTCTACGCTCTGATCGTTCCTGGAAGACCAGTAGTAGTTTTCGATGCACATCTGGAGGCATTCTGTAATCTGTGGACTATAAGACTGTTGATGAAACACAGAAATTGCATCGGGATTGAATACAACAGTCACCATGCGCACTTTCCTCCATGGGAGTAATGTCTCAAACAGTCTACGATTTGATCGTTCCCTGGAAGACCAGTAGTAGTTTCTGATGCACATCTGGAGGCATTCTGTAATCTCTGGACTATAAGTCTGTTGATGAAACACAGAAATTGCATCGGGTTTGAATACAACAGTCACCATTCGCACTTTCCTTCATGGGAGTAATGTCTCAAACAGTCCTCGCTTTGATCTTTATCTGGAAGACCAGTTGTAGTTTCCGATGCACATCTGGTGGCATTCTGTAATCTGTGAACTATCAGAGTATTGATGAAACACAAAAAAATGGCATCGGGATTGAATACAACAGTCACCATGCGCACTTTCCTCAATGTGAGTAATGTCTCAAACAATTTACGTTTTGATCGTTCCCTGGAAGACCAGTAGTAGTTTCCGATGCACATCTGGTCGCATTCTGTAATCTGTGGACTATCATTGTGTTGATGAAACAGAGAAATTGCATCGGGATTGAATTCACCATGCGCACTTTCCTCCACCAGAGGATTGTCTCAAACAGTCTACGCTTTGATTGTTCTCTGGAAGACCAGTAGTAGTTTCCGATGCACATCTGGTGGCATTCTGTAATCTGTGGTCTATCAGAGTGTTGATGAAACACAGATAATGCATCGGGATTAGATACAACAGTCAACATGCGCAATTTCCTCCATGGGAGTAATGTCTCAAACAGTCTACGATTTGATCGTTCCCTGGAAGACCAGTAGTAGTTTCCGATGCACATCTGGAGGCATTCTGTAATCTGTGG
The DNA here is from genome assembly GCF_023897955.1 of Schistocerca gregaria. Taxonomy (NCBI): domain Eukaryota; kingdom Metazoa; phylum Arthropoda; class Insecta; order Orthoptera; family Acrididae; genus Schistocerca; species Schistocerca gregaria. The sequence goes on along the minus strand of NW_026061764.1, from coordinate 3,672,929 downwards.
ACTATAAGACTGTTGATGAAACACAGAAATTGCATCGGGATGGAATACAACAGTCACCATGCGCACTTTCCTCCATGGGAGTAATGTCTCAAACAGTCTACGCTTTGATCGTTCCCTGGAAGACCAGTAGTAGTTTCCGATGCACATCTGGAGGCATTCTGTAATCTGTGGACTATCAGACTGTTGACGAAACACCAACATTCCATCGGAATTGAATACAACAGTCACCATGCGATCTTTCCTCCAAGGGAGAAATGTCTCCAACAGTCTACAATTTAACCGTTCCCTGGAAGACCAGAAGTATTTTCCGATGCACAACTGGAGGCATTCTGTAATCTGTGGACTATCAGAGTGTCGATGAAACACAGGAATTGCATCGCGAATGAATACAACAGTCACCATGCGCACTTTCCTCCGTGGGTGTAATGTCTCAAACAGTCTACGCTTTGATCGTTCCATGGAAGACCAGTATTAATTTCCGATGTCCATCTGGTGGCATTCTGTAATCTGTGGACCATCAGAGTGTTGATGAAACACAGACATTGCATCGGGATTGAATACAACAGTCACCACGCGCACTTTCCTCCACGGGTGTAATGTCTCAAACAGTCTACGCTTTGATCGTTCCCTGGAAGACCACTAGTAGTTTCCGATGCACATCTGGTGGCATTCTGTAATCTGTGGACTATCAGAGTGTTGATGAAACACAGAAATTGCATCGGGATTGAATACAACAGTCACAATTCGCACTTTCTTATATGGGAGTAATGTCTCAAATAGTCCACGCTTTGATCGTTCCCTGGCAGACCAGTAGTAGTTTCCGATGCACAGCTGGTGGCATTCTGTAATCTGTGGACTATCAGTGTATTGATGAAACACAGAAATTGCATCGGGATTGGATACAACAGTCACCATGCGCACTTTCCTCCATGGGAGCAATGTCTCAAAGAGTTTAGGCTCTGATCGTTCCCTGGAAGACCAGTATTAGTTTCCGATGCACATCTGGTGGCATTCTGTAATCTGTGGACTATCAGAGTGTTGATGAAACACAGAAATTGCATCGGCATTAAATACAACAGTCACCATGCACACTTTCCTTCATGGGAGTAATGTCTCAAACAGTCTACGCTCTGATCGTTCCTGGAAGACCAGTAGTAGTTTTCGATGCACATCTGGAGGCATTCTGTAATCTGTGGACTATAAGACTGTTGATGAAACACAGAAATTGCATCGGGATTGAATACAACAGTCACCATGCGCACTTTCCTCCATGGGAGTAATGTCTCAAACAGTCTACGATTTGATCGTTCCCTGGAAGACCAGTAGTAGTTTCTGATGCACATCTGGAGGCATTCTGTAATCTCTGGACTATAAGTCTGTTGATGAAACACAGAAATTGCATCGGGTTTGAATACAACAGTCACCATTCGCACTTTCCTCCATGGGAGTAATGTCTCAAACAGTCCTCGCTTTGATCTTTATCTGGAAGACCAGTTGTAGTTTCCGATGCACATCTGGTGGCATTCTGTAATCTGTGAACTATCAGAGTATTGATGAAACACAAAAAAATGGCATCGGGATTGAATACAACGGTCACCATGCGCACTTTCCTCAATGTGAGTAATGTCTCAAACAATTTACGTTTTGATCGTTCCCTGGAAGACCAGTAGTAGTTTCCGATGCACATCTGGTCGCATTCTGTAATCTGTGGACTATCATTGTGTTGATGAAACAGAGAAATTGCATCGGGATTGAATTCACCATGCGCACTTTCCTCCACCAGAGGATTGTCTCAAACAGTCTACGCTTTGATTGTTCTCTGGAAGACCAGTAGTAGTTTCCGATGCACATCTGGTGGCATTCTGTAATCTGTGGTCTATCAGAGTGTTGATGAAACACAGATAATGCATCGGGATTAGATACAACAGTCAACATGCGCAATTTCCTCCATGGGAGTAATGTCTCAAACAGTCTACGATTTGATCGTTCCCTGGAAGACCAGTAGTAGTTTCCGATGCACATCTGGAGGCATTCTGTAATCTGTGGACTATAAGACTGTTGATGAAACACAGAAATTGCATCGGGATGGAATACAACAGTCACCATGCGCACTTTCCTCCATGGGAGTAATGTCTCAAACAGTCTACGCTTTGATCGTTCCCTGGAAGACCAGTAGTAGTTTCCGATGCACATCTGGAGGCATTCTGTAATCTGTGGACTATCAGACTGTTGACGAAACACCAAAATTCCATCGGAATTGATTACAACAGTCACCATGCGCACTTTCCTCCAAGGGAGTAATGTCTCCAACAGTCTACAATTTAACCGTTCCCTGGAAGACCAGAAGTATTTTCCGATGCACAACTGGAGGCATTCTGTAATCTGTCGACTATCAGAGTGTCGATGAAACACAGGAATTGCATCGCGAATGAATACAACAGTCACCATGCGCACTTTCCTCCGTGGGTGTAATGTCTCAAACAGTCTACGCTTTGATCGTTCCATGGAAGACCAGTATTAATTTCCGATGTCCATCTGGTGGCATTCTGTAATCTGTGGACCATCAGAGTGTTGATGAAACACAGACATTGCATCGGGATTGAATACAACAGTCACCACGCGCACTTTCCTCCACGGGTGTAATGTCTCAAACAGTCTACGCTTTGATTGTTCCCTGGAAGACCACTAGTAGTTTCCGATGCACATCTGGTGGCATTCTGTAATCTGTGGACTATCAGAGTGTTGATGAAACACAGAAATTGCATCGGGATTGAATACAACAGTCACAATTCGCACTTTCTTATATGGGAGTAATGTCTCAAATAGTCCACGCTTTGATCGTTCCCTGGCAGACCAGTAGTAGTTTCCGATGCACAGCTGGTGGCATTCTGTAATCTGTGGACTATCAGTGTATTGATGAAACACAGAAATTGCATCGGGATTGGATACAACAGTCACCATGCGCACTTTCCTCCATGGGAGCAATGTCTCAAAGAGTTTAGGCTCTGATCGTTCCCTGGAAGACCAGTATTAGTTTCCGATGCACATCTGGTGGCATTCTGTAATCTGTGGTCTATCAGAGTATTGATGAAACACAGAAATTGCATCGGGATTGAATTCACCATGCGCACCTTCCTCCACCGGAGTAATGTCTCAAACAGTCTACGCTTTGATTGTTCTCTGGAAGACCAGTAGTAGTTTCCAATGCACATCTGGTGGCATTTTGTAATCTGTGGAATATCAGAGAGTTGATGAAACACAGAAATTGCATCGGGATTGAATACAACAGTCACCATGCACACTTTCCTCCACCGGAGAACAGTCTACCCTTTGATCGTTCCCTTTAAGACCAGTAGTAGTTTCCGATGCACATCTGGTGGCATTCTGTAATCTGTGGACTATCAGAGTGTTGATGAAACACAGAAATTGCATCGGCATTAAATACAACAGTCACCATGCACACTTTCCTTCATGGGAGTAATGTCTCAAACAGTCTACGCTCTGATCGTTCCTGGAAGACCAGTAGTAGTTTTCGATGCACATCTGGAGGCATTCTGTAATCTGTGGACTATAAGACTGTTGATGAAACACAGAAATTGCATCGGGATTGAATACAACAGTCACCATGCGCACTTTCCTCCATGGGAGTAATGTCACAAACAGTCTACGTTTTGATCGTTCCCTGGAAGACCAGTAGTAGTTTCCAATGCACATCTGGAGGCATTCTGTAATCTGTGGACTATCAGACTGTTGATGAAACACAGAAATTCCATCGGGATTAAATACAACAGTCACCATTCGCACTTTCCTCCATGGGAGTAATGTCTCAAAGAGTCCACGCTTTGATCGTTCCCTGGAACACCACTATTAGTTTCCGATGCACATCTGGTGGCATTCTGTAACCTGTGGACTATCAGAGTGTCGATGAAACACAGAAATTGCATCGGGTTTGAATAAAACAGTCACCATTCGCACTTTCCTCCATGGGAGTAATGTCTCAAACAGTCCACGCTTTGATCGTTCCCTGGAAGACCAGTAGTAGTTTCCGATGCAGATCTGGTGGCATTCTGTAATCTTTAGACTATCAGAGAGTTGATGAAACACAGAAATTGCATCGGGATTGAATACAACAGTCACCATGCACACTTTCCTCCACCGGAGAACAGTCTACCCTTTGATCGTTCCCTTTAAGACCAGTAGTAGTTTCCGATGCACATCTGGTGGCATTCTGTAATCTGTGGACTATCAGAGTGTTGATGAAACACAGAAATTGCATCGGCATTAAATACAACAGTCACCATGCACACTTTCCTTCATGGGAGTAATGTCTCAAACAGTCTACGCTCTGATCGTTCCTGGAAGACCAGTAGTAGTTTTCGATGCACATCTGGAGGCATTCTGTAATCTGTGGACTATCAGAGTGTTGATGAAACACAGAAATTGCATTGGGATGAATTCACCATGCGCACTTTCCTCCACCGGAGTAATGTCTCAAACAGTCTACGCTTTGATTAATCTCTGGAAGACCAGTAGTAGTTTCCGATGCACATCTGGTGGCATTCTGTAATCTGTGGACTATCAGAGTGTTGATGAAACACAGAAATTGCATCGGGATTGAATACAACAGTCGCCATGCGCACTTTCCTCCATGGGAGTAGTGTCTCAAACAGTCTACGCTTTGATCGTTCCCTTCAAGACCAGTAGTAGTTTCCGATGCACATCTGGAGGCATTCTGTAGTCTGTGGACTATCAGAGTGTTGATGAACCACAGAAATTGCATTGGGATCAAAAACAACAGTCACCTTGTGCACTTTCCTCCATGGGAGTAATGTCTCAAACAGTCTACGCTTTGATCGTTCCCTGGAAGACCAGTAGTAGTTTCCGATGCACATCTGGTGGCATTTTGTAATCTGTGGACCATAAGACTGTTGATGAAACACAGAAATTGCATCGGCATTGAATACAACAGTCACCATGCGCACTTTCCTCCATGGGAGTAATGTCTCAAACAGTCTACGATTTGATCGTTCCTGGAAGACCAGTAGTAGTTTGCGATGCACATCTGGAGGCATTCTGTAATCCGTGGACTATAAGACTGTTGATGAAACACAGAAATTGCATCGGCATTGAATACAACAGTCACCATGCGCACTTTCCTCCATGGGAGTAATGTCTCAAACAGTCTACGATTTGATCGTTCCTGGAAGACCAGTAGTAGTTTCCGATTCACATCTGGTGGCATTCTGTAATCTGTGGACTATCAGACTGTTGATGAAACACAGAAATTTAATCGGGAGTGAATACAACAGTCACTATCCGCACTTTCCTCCATGGGAGTAATGTCTGAAACAGTCTACGCTTTGATCGTTCAGTGGAAAACCAGTAGGAGTTTCCGATGCACATCTGGTGGCATTCTGTAATCTGTGGACTATCAGAGAGTTGATGAAACACAGAAATTGCATCGGGATTGAATACAACAGTCACCATGCTCACTTTCCTCCACCGGAGAAATGTCTCAAACAGTCTACCCTTTGATCGTTCCCTTTAAGACCAGTAGTAGTTTCCGATGCACATCTGGTGGCATTCTGTAATCTGTGGACTATCAGAGTGTTGATGAAACACAGAAATTGCATCGGCATTAAATACAACAATCACCATGCGCACTTTCCTCCATGGGAGTAATGTCTCAAACAGTCTACGCTCTGATCGTTCCTGGAAGACCAGTAGTAGTTTCCGGTGCACATCTGGTGGCATTCTGTAATGTGTGGACTATCAGAGTGTTAATGAAACACAGAAATTGCATTTGGATTGAATACAACAGTCACCATCCGCACTTTCCTCCATGGGAATAATGTCTCAAACAGTCTACGATTTGATCGTTCCCTGGAAGACCAGTAGTAGTTTCCGATGCACATCTGGAGGCATTCTGTAATCTGAGACTATAAGACTGTTGATGAAACACAGAAATTGCATCGGGATTGAATACAACAGTCACCATGCGCACTTTCCTCAATGTGAGTAATGTCTCAAACAGTCTACGCTTTGATCGTTCCCTGGAAGACCAGTAGTAGTTTCCAAAGCACATCTGGAGGCATTCTGTAATCTGTGGACTATCAGACTGTTGATGAAACACAGAAATTCCATCGGGATTAAATACAACAGTCACCATGCGCACTTCCCTCCATTGGAGTAATGTCTCAAACAGTCTACGCTTTGATCGTTCCCTGGAAGACCAGAAGTAGTTTCCGATGCACAACTGGAGGCATTCTGTAATCTGTGGACTATCAGAGTGTTCATGAAACACAGAAATTGCATCGGGATTGAATACAAAAGTCACCATACGCACTCTCCTCCATGGGAGTGATGTCTCAAACAGTCTACGCTTTGATCGTTCCCTGGAAGACCAGTATTAGTTTGCGATGGACATCTGGTTTCATTCTGTAATCTGTGGACCATCAGAGTGTTGATGAAACACAGAAATTGCATCGGGATTGAATACAACAGTCACCACGCGCACCTTCCTCCTCGGGAGTAATGTCTCAAACAGTCTACGCTTTGATCGTTCCCTGAAAGACCACTATTAGTTTCCGATGCACATCTGGTGGCGTTCTGTAATCTGTGGACTATCAGAGTGTCGATGAAACACAGAAATTGCATCGGGTTTAAATACAACAGTCACCATTCGCACTTTCCTCCATGGGAGAAATGTCTCAAACATTCCACGCTTTGATCGTTCCCTGGAAGACCAGTAGTAGTTTCCGATGCACATCTGGTGGCATTCTGTAATCTGTGGACTATCAGAGTATTGATGAAACACAAAAAATGGCATCGGGATTGAATACAACAGTCACCATGCGCACTTTCCTCAATGTGAGTAATGTCTCAAACAATTTACGTTTTGATCGTTCCCTGGAAGACCAGTAGTAGTTTCCGATGCACATCTGGTGTCATTCTGTAATCTGTGGACTATCATTGTGTTGATGAAACAGAGAAATTGCATCGGGATTGAATTCACCATGCGCACTTTCCTCCACCAGAGGATTGTCTCAAACAGTCTACGCTTTGATTGTTCTCTGGAAGACCAGTAGTAGTTTCCGATGCACATCTGGTGGCATTCTGTAATCTGTGGTCTATCAGAGTGTTGATGAAACACAGATAATGCATCGGGATTAGATACAACAGTCAACATGCGCAATTTCCTCCATGGGAGTAATGTCTCAAACAGTCTACGATTTGATCGTTCCCTGGAAGACCAGTAGTAGTTTCCGATGCACATCTGGAGGCATTCTGTAATCTGTGGACTATAAGACTGTTGATGAAACACAGAAATTGCATCGGGATGGAATACAACAGTCACCATGCGCACTTTCCTCCATGGGAGTAATGTCTCAAACAGTCTACGCTTTGATCGTTCCCTGGAAGACCAGTAGTAGTTTCCGATGCACATCTGGAGGCATTCTGTAATCTGTGGACTATCAGACTGTTGACGAAACACCAAAATTCCATCGGAATTGATTACAACAGTCACCATGCGCACTTTCCTCCAAGGGAGTAATGTCTCCAACAGTCTACAATTTAACCGTTCCCTGGAAGACCAGAAGTATTTTCCGATGCACAACTGGAGGCATTCTGTAATCTGTCGACTATCAGAGTGTCGATGAAACACAGGAATTGCATCGCGAATGAATACAACAGTCACCATGCGCACTTTCCTCCGTGGGTGTAATGTCTCAAACAGTCTACGCTTTGATCGTTCCATGGAAGACCAGTATTAATTTCCGATGTCCATCTGGTGGCATTCTGTAATCTGTGGACCATCAGAGTGTTGATGAAACACAGACATTGCATCGGGATTGAATACAACAGTCACCACGCGCACTTTCCTCCACGGGTGTAATGTCTCAAACAGTCTACGCTTTGATTGTTCCCTGGAAGACCACTAGTAGTTTCCGATGCACATCTGGTGGCATTCTGTAATCTGTGGACTATCAGAGTGTTGATGAAACACAGAAATTGCATCGGGATTGAATACAACAGTCACAATTCGCACTTTCTTATATGGGAGTAATGTCTCAAATAGTCCACGCTTTGATCGTTCCCTGGCAGACCAGTAGTAGTTTCCGATGCACAGCTGGTGGCATTCTGTAATCTGTGGACTATCAGTGTATTGATGAAACACAGAAATTGCATCGGGATTGGATACAACAGTCACCATGCGCACTTTCCTCCATGGGAGCAATGTCTCAAAGAGTTTAGGCTCTGATCGTTCCCTGGAAGACCAGTATTAGTTTCCGATGCACATCTGGTGGCATTCTGTAATCTGTGGTCTATCAGAGTATTGATGAAACACAGAAATTGCATCGGGATTGAATTCACCATGCGCACCTTCCTCCACCGGAGTAATGTCTCAAACAGTCTACGCTTTGATTGTTCTCTGGAAGACCAGTAGTAGTTTCCAATGCACATCTGGTGGCATTTTGTAATCTGTGGAATATCAGAGAGTTGATGAAACACAGAAATTGCATCGGGATTGAATACAACAGTCACCATGCACACTTTCCTCCACCGGAGAACAGTCTACCCTTTGATCGTTCCCTTTAAGACCAGTAGTAGTTTCCGATGCACATCTGGTGGCATTCTGTAATCTGTGGACTATCAGAGTGTTGATGAAACACAGAAATTGCATCGGCATTAAATACAACAGTCACCATGCACACTTTCCTTCATGGGAGTAATGTCTCAAACAGTCTACGCTCTGATCGTTCCTGGAAGACCAGTAGTAGTTTTCGATGCACATCTGGAGGCATTCTGTAATCTGTGGACTATAAGACTGTTGATGAAACACAGAAATTGCATCGGGATTGAATACAACAGTCACCATGCGCACTTTCCTCCATGGGAGTAATGTCACAAACAGTCTACGTTTTGATCGTTCCCTGGAAGACCAGTAGTAGTTTCCAATGCACATCTGGAGGCATTCTGTAATCTGTGGACTATCAGACTGTTGATGAAACACAGAAATTCCATCGGGATTAAATACAACAGTCACCATTCGCACTTTCCTCCATGGGAGTAATGTCTCAAAGAGTCCACGCTTTGATCGTTCCCTGGAACACCACTATTAGTTTCCGATGCACATCTGGTGGCATTCTGTAACCTGTGGACTATCAGAGTGTCGATGAAACACAGAAATTGCATCGGGTTTGAATAAAACAGTCACCATTCGCACTTTCCTCCATGGGAGTAATGTCTCAAACAGTCCACGCTTTGATCGTTCCCTGGAAGACCAGTAGTAGTTTCCGATGCAGATCTGGTGGCATTCTGTAATCTTTAGACTATCAGAGAGTTGATGAAACACAGAAATTGCATCGGGATTGAATACAACAGTCACCATGCACACTTTCCTCCACCGGAGAACAGTCTACCCTTTGATCGTTCCCTTTAAGACCAGTAGTAGTTTCCGATGCACATCTGGTGGCATTCTGTAATCTGTGGACTATCAGAGTGTTGATGAAACACAGAAATTGCATCGGCATTAAATACAACAGTCACCATGCACACTTTCCTTCATGGGAGTAATGTCTCAAACAGTCTACGCTCTGATCGTTCCTGGAAGACCAGTAGTAGTTTTCGATGCACATCTGGAGGCATTCTGTAATCTGTGGACTATCAGAGTGTTGATGAAACACAGAAATTGCATTGGGATGAATTCACCATGCGCACTTTCCTCCACCGGAGTAATGTCTCAAACAGTCTACGCTTTGATTAATCTCTGGAAGACCAGTAGTAGTTTCCGATGCACATCTGGTGGCATTCTGTAATCTGTGGACTATCAGAGTGTTGATGAAACACAGAAATTGCATCGGGATTGAATACAACAGTCGCCATGCGCACTTTCCTCCATGGGAGTAGTGTCTCAAACAGTCTACGCTTTGATCGTTCCCTTCAAGACCAGTAGTAGTTTCCGATGCACATCTGGAGGCATTCTGTAGTCTGTGGACTATCAGAGTGTTGATGAACCACAGAAATTGCATTGGGATCAAAAACAACAGTCACCTTGTGCACTTTCCTCCATGGGAGTAATGTCTCAAACAGTCTACGCTTTGATCGTTCCCTGGAAGACCAGTAGTAGTTTCCGATGCACATCTGGTGGCATTTTGTAATCTGTGGACCATAAGACTGTTGATGAAACACAGAAATTGCATCGGCATTGAATACAACAGTCACCATGCGCACTTTCCTCCATGGGAGTAATGTCTCAAACAGTCTACGATTTGATCGTTCCTGGAAGACCAGTAGTAGTTTGCGATGCACATCTGGAGGCATTCTGTAATCCGTGGACTATAAGACTGTTGATGAAACACAGAAATTGCATCGGCATTGAATACAACAGTCACCATGCGCACTTTCCTCCATGGGAGTAATGTCTCAAACAGTCTACGATTTGATCGTTCCTGGAAGACCAGTAGTAGTTTCCGATTCACATCTGGTGGCATTCTGTAATCTGTGGACTATCAGACTGTTGATGAAACACAGAAATTTAATCGGGAGTGAATACAACAGTCACTATCCGCACTTTCCTCCATGGGAGTAATGTCTGAAACAGTCTACGCTTTGATCGTTCAGTGGAAAACCAGTAGGAGTTTCCGATGCACATCTGGTGGCATTCTGTAATCTGTGGACTATCAGAGAGTTGATGAAACACAGAAATTGCATCGGGATTGAATACAACAGTCACCATGCTCACTTTCCTCCACCGGAGAAATGTCTCAAACAGTCTACCCTTTGATCGTTCCCTTTAAGACCAGTAGTAGTTTCCGATGCACATCTGGTGGCATTCTGTAATCTGTGGACTATCAGAGTGTTGATGAAACACAGAAATTGCATCGGCATTAAATACAACAATCACCATGCGCACTTTCCTCCATGGGAGTAATGTCTCAAACAGTCTACGCTCTGATCGTTCCTGGAAGACCAGTAGTAGTTTCCGGTGCACATCTGGTGGCATTCTGTAATGTGTGGACTATCAGAGTGTTAATGAAACACAGAAATTGCATTTGGATTGAATACAACAGTCACCATCCGCACTTTCCTCCATGGGAATAATGTCTCAAACAGTCTACGATTTGATCGTTCCCTGGAAGACCAGTAGTAGTTTCCGATGCACATCTGGAGGCATTCTGTAATCTGAGACTATAAGACTGTTGATGAAACACAGAAATTGCATCGGGATTGAATACAACAGTCACCATGCGCACTTTCCTCAATGTGAGTAATGTCTCAAACAGTCTACGCTTTGATCGTTCCCTGGAAGACCAGTAGTAGTTTCCAAAGCACATCTGGAGGCATTCTGTAATCTGTGGACTATCAGACTGTTGATGAAACACAGAAATTCCATCGGGATTAAATACAACAGTCACCATGCGCACTTCCCTCCATTGGAGTAATGTCTCAAACAGTCTACGCTTTGATCGTTCCCTGGAAGACCAGAAGTAGTTTCCGATGCACAACTGGAGGCATTCTGTAATCTGTGGACTATCAGAGTGTTCATGAAACACAGAAATTGCATCGGGATTGAATACAAAAGTCACCATACGCACTCTCCTCCATGGGAGTGATGTCTCAAACAGTCTACGCTTTGATCGTTCCCTGGAAGACCAGTATTAGTTTGCGATGGACATCTGGTTTCATTCTGTAATCTGTGGACCATCAGAGTGTTGATGAAACACAGAAATTGCATCGGGATTGAATACAACAGTCACCACGCGCACCTTCCTCCTCGGGAGTAATGTCTCAAACAGTCTACGCTTTGATCGTTCCCTGAAAGACCACTATTAGTTTCCGATGCACATCTGGTGGCGTTCTGTAATCTGTGGACTATCAGAGTGTCGATGAAACACAGAAATTGCATCGGGTTTAAATACAACAGTCACCATTCGCACTTTCCTCCATGGGAGAAATGTCTCAAACATTCCACGCTTTGATCGTTCCCTGGAAGACCAGTAGTAGTTTCCGATGCACATCTGGTGGCATTCTGTAATCTGTGGACTATCAGAGTATTGATGAAACACAAAAAATGGCATCGGGATTGAATACAACAGTCACCATGCGCACTTTCCTCAATGTGAGTAATGTCTCAAACAATTTACGTTTTGATCGTTCCCTGGAAGACCAGTAGTAGTTTCCGATGCACATCTGGTGTCATTCTGTAATCTGTGGACTATCATTGTGTTGATGAAACAGAGAAATTGCATCGGCATTGAATTCACCATGAGCACTTACCTCCACCAGAGGATTGTCTCAAACAGTCTACGCTTTGATTGTTCTCTGGAAGACCAGTAGTAGTTTCCGATGCACATCTGGTGGCATTCTGTAATCTTTAGACTATCAGAGTGTTGATGAAACACAGAAATTTCATCGGGATTGAATACAACAGTCACCATCCGCACTTTCCTCAATGTGAGTAATGTCTCAATCAATTTACGCTTTGATCGTTCTCTGGAAGACCAATAGTAGTTTCCGATGCACATCTGGTGGCATTCTGTAATCTGTGGAGTATCAGAGTGTTGATGAAACACAGAAATTGCATCGGGATTAATTCACCATGCGCACCTTCCTCCACCAGAGGATTGTCTCAAACAGTCTACGCTTTGATTGTTCTCTGCAAGACCAGTAGTAGTTTCCAATGCACATCTGGTGGCATATTGTAATCTGTGGACTATCAGAGAGTTGATGAAACACAGAAATTGCATCGGGATGGAATACAACAGTCACCATGCGCACTTTCCTCCACCGGAGAAATGTCTCAAACAGTCTACCCTTTGATCGTTCCCTTTAAGACCAGTAGTAGTTTCCGATGCACATCTGGTGGCATTCTGTAATCTGTGGACTATCAGAGTGTTGATGAAACACAGAAATTGCATTGGCATTAAATACAACAGTCACCATGCGCACTTTCCTCCATGGGACTAATGTCTCAAACAGTCTACGCTCTGATCGTTCCTGGAAGACCAGTAGTAGTTTCCGGTGCACATCTGGTGGCATTCTGTAATGTGTGGACCATCAGAGTGTTAATGAAACACAGAAATTGCATTTAGATTGAATACAACAGTCACCATCCGCACTTTCCTCCTTGGGAATAATGTCTCAAACAGTCTACGGTTTGATCGTTCCCTGGAAGACCAGTAGTAGTTTCCGATGCACATCTGGAGGCATTCTGTAATCTGTGGACTATCAGACTGTTGATGAAACACAGAAATTGCATCGGGATTGAAAACAACAGTCACCATGCGCACTTTCCTCCATGGGAGTAATGTCTCAAACAGTCTACGCTTTGATCGTTCCCTGGAAGACCAGTAGTAGTTTCCAAAGCACATCTGGAGGCATTCTGTAATCTGTGGACTATCAGACTGTTGATGAAACACAGAAATTCCATCGGGATTAAATACAACAGTCACCATGCGCACTTCGCTCCATGGGAGTAATGTCTCAAACAGTCTACGCTTTGATCGTTCCCAGGAAGACCAGAAGTAGTTTCCGATGCACAAGTGGAGGCATTCTGTAATCTGTGGACTATCAGAGTGTTGATGAAACACAGAAATTGCATCGGGTTTGAATACAAAAGTCACCATACGCACTTTCCTCCATGGGAGTGATGTCTCAAACAGTCTACGATTTGATCGTTCCCTGGAAGACCAGTATTAGTTTGCGATGGACATCTGGTTTCATTCTGTAATCTGTGGACCATCAGAGTGTTGATGAAACACAGAAATTGCATCGGGATTGAATACAACAGTCACCACGCGCACCTTCCTCCTCGGGAGTAATGTCTCAAACAGTCTACGCTTTGATCGTTCCCTGGAAGACCACTATTAGTTTCCGATGCACATCTGGTGGCATTCTGTAATCTGTGGACTATCAGAGTGTTCATGAAACACAGAAATTGCATCGGGTTTGAATAAAACAGTCACCATTCGCACTTTCCTCCATGGGAGTAATGTCTCAAACAGTCCACGCTTTGATCGTTCCCTGGAAGACCAGTAGTAGTTTCCGATGCACATCTGGTGGCATTCTGTAATCTGTGGACTATCAGAGTGTTGATGAAACACAGAAATTGCATCGGCATTAAATACAACAGTCACCATGCGCACTTTCCTCAATGTGAGTATTGTCTCAAACAACTTACGTTTTGATCGTTCCCTGGAAGACCACTAGTAGTTTCCGATGCACATCTGGTGGCATTCTGTAATCTGTGGACTATCATTGTGTTGATGAAACAGAGAAATTGCTTCGGGATTGAATTCACCATGAGCACTTTCCTCCACCAGAGGATTGTCTCAAACAGTCTACGCTTTGATTTTTCTCTGGAAGACCAGTAGTAGTTTCCGATGCACATCTGGTGGCATTCTGTAATCTTTAGACTATCAGAGTGTTGATGAAACACAGAAATTGCATCGGGATTGAATACAACAGTCACCATCCGCACTTTCCTCAATGTGAGTAATGTCTCAATCAATTTACGCTTTGATCGTTCCCTGGAAGACCAATACTAGTTTCCGATGCACATCTGGTGGCATTCTGTAATCTGTGGACTATCAGAGTGTTGATGAAAAACAGAAATTGCTTTGGGATGAATTCACCATGCGCACTTTCCTCCACCGGAGTAATGTCTCAAACAGTCTACGCTTTGATCGTTCCCTGGAAGACCAGAAGTAGTTTCCGATGCACAACTGGAGGCATTCTGTAATCTGTGGACTATCAGAGTGTTCATGAAACACAGAAATTGCATCGGGATTGAATACAAAAGTCACCATACGCACTCTCCTCCATGGGGGTGATGTCTCAAACAGTCTACGCTTTGATCGTTCACTGGAAGACCAGTATTAGTTTGCGATGGACATCTGGTTTCATTCTGTAATCTGTGGACCATCAGAGTGTTGATGAAACACAGAAATTGCATCGGGATTGAATACAACAGTCACCACGCGCACCTTCCTCGTCGGGAGTAATGTCTCAAACATTCCACGCTTTGATCGTTCCCTGGAAGACCAGTAGTAGTTTCCGATGCACATCTGGTGGCATTCTGTAATCTTTAGACTATCAGAGTGTTGATGAAACACAGAAATTGCATCGGGTTTGAATAAAACAGTCACCATTCGCACTTTCCTCCATGGGAGTAATGTCTCAAACAGTCCACGCTTTGATCGTTCCCTGAAAGACCACTATTAGTTTCCGATGCACATCTGGTGGCATTCTGTAATCTGTGGACTATCAGAGTGTCGATGAAACACAGAAATTGCATCGTGTTTGAATACAACAGTCACCATTCGCACTTTCCTCCATGGGAGTAATGTCTCAAACATTCCACGCTTTGATCGTTCCCTGGAAGACCAGTAGTAGTTTCCGATGCACATCTGGTGGCATTCTGTAATCTGTGGACTATCAGAGTATTGATGAAAAACAAAAAATGGCATCGGGATTGAATTCAACAGTCACCATGCGCACTTTCCTCAATGTGAGTAATGTCTCAAACAATTTACGTTTTGATCGTTCCCTGGAAGACCAGTAGTAGTTTCCGATGCACATCTGGTGGCATTCTATAATCTGTGGACTATCATTCTGTTGATGAAACAGAGAAATTGCATCGGGATTGAATTCACCATGAGCACTTTCCTCCACCAGAGGATTGTCTCAAACAGTCTACGCTTTGATTGTTCTCTGGAAGACCAGTAGTAGTTTCCGATGCACATCTGGTGGCATTCTGTAATCTTTAGACTATCAGAGTGTTGATGGAACACAGAAATTTCATCGGGATTGAATACAACAGTCACCATCCGCACTTTCCTCAATGTGAGTAATGTCTCAATCAATTTACGCTTTGATCGTTCTCTGGAAGAAAATTAGTAGTTTCCGATGCACATCTGGTGGCATTCTGTAATCTGTGGACTATCAGAGTGTTGATGAAACACAGAAATTGCATCGGGATTGAATTCAGCATGCGCACCTTCCTCCACCAGAGTAATGTCTCAAACTGTCTACTCTTTGATTGTTCTCTGGAAGACCAGTAGTAGTTTCCAATGCACATCTGGTGGCATTTTGTAATCTGTGGACTATCAGAGAGTTGATGAAACACAGAAATTGCATCGGGATTGAATACAACAGTCACCATGCGCACTTTCCTCCACCGGAGAAATGTCTCAAACAGTCTACACTTTGATCGTTCCCTTTAAGACCAGTAGTAGTTTCCGATGCACATCTGGTGGCATTCTGTAATCTGTGGACTATCAGAGTGTTGATGAAACACAGAAATTGCATTGGCATTAAATACAACAGTCACCATGCGCACTTTCCTCCATGGGAGTAATGTCTCAAACAGTCTACGCTCTGATCGTTCCTGGAAGACCAGTAGTAGTTTCCGGTGCACATCTGGTGGCATTCTGTAATGTGTGGACTATCAGAGTGTTAATGAAACACAGAAATTGCATTTGGATTGAATACAACAGTCACCATCCGCACTTTCCTCCATGGGAATAATGTCTCAAACAGTCTACGATTTGATCGTTCCCTGGAAGACCAGTAGTAGTTTCCGATGCACATCTGGAGGCATTCTGTAATCTGTGGACTATAAGACTGTTGATGAAACACAGAAATTGCATCGGGATTGAATACAACAGTCACCATGCGCACTTCCCTCCATGGGAGTAATGTCTCAAACAATCTACGCTTTGATCGTTCCCTGGAAGACCAGTAGTAGTTTCCAAAGCACATCTGGAGGCATTCTGTAATCTGTGGACTATCAGACTGTTGATGAAACACAGAAATTCCATCGGGATTAAATACAACAGTCACCATGCGCACTTCCCTCCATGGGAGTAATGTCTCAAACAGTCTACGCTTTGATCGTTCCCAGGAAGACCAGAAGTAGTTTCCGATGCACAACTGGAGGCATTCTGTAATCTGTGGACTATCAGAGTGTTGATGAAACACAGAAAT
This sequence comes from Schistocerca gregaria, assembly GCF_023897955.1. Lineage (NCBI taxonomy): Eukaryota > Metazoa > Arthropoda > Insecta > Orthoptera > Acrididae > Schistocerca > Schistocerca gregaria. The sequence continues at coordinate 3,655,937 of NW_026061764.1, read as the reverse complement.
TGCATCGGGATTGAATACAAAAGTCACCATACGCACTTTCCTCCATGGGAGTGATGTCTCAAACAGTCTACGATTTGATCGTTCCCTGGATGACCAGTATTAGTTTGCGATGGACATCTGGTTTCATTCTGTAATCTGTGGACCATCCGAGTGTTGATGAAACACAGAAATTGCATCGGGATTGAATACAACAGTCACCACGCGCACCTTCCTCCTCGGGAGTAATGTCTCAAACAGTCTACGCTTTGATCGTTCCCTGGAAGACAACTATTAGTTTCCGATGCACATCTGGTGGCATTCTGTAATCTGTGGACTATCAGAGTGCCGATGAAACACAGAAATTGCATCGGGTTTGAATACAACAGTCACCATTCGCACTTTCCTCCATGGGAGTAATGTCTCAAACAGTCCACGCTTTGATCGTTCCCTGGAAGACCAGTAGTAGTTTCCGATGCACATCTGGTGGCATTCTGTAATCTGTGGACTATCATTGTGTTGATGAAACAGAGAAATTGCATCGGGATTGAATTCACCATGAGCACTTTCCTCCACAAGAGGATTGTCTCAAAGAGTCTACGATTTGATCGTTCCCTGGAAGACCAGTAGTAGTTTCCGATGCACATCTGGAGGCATTCTGTAATCTGAGACTATAAGACTGTTGATGAAACACAGAAATTGCATCGGGATTGAATACAACAGTCACCATGCGCACTTTCCTCAATGTGAGTAATGTCTCAAACAGTCTACGCTTTGATCGTTCCCTGGAAGACCACTAGTAGTTTCCAAAGCACATCTGGAGGGATTCTGTAATCTGTGGACTATCAGACTGTTGATGAAACACAGAAATTCCATCGGGATTAAATACAACAGTCACCATGCGCACTTCCCTCCATTGGAGTAATGTCTCAAACAGTCTACGCTTTGATCGTTCCCTGGAAGACCAGAAGTAGTTTCCGATGCACAACTGGAGGCATTCTGTAATCTGTGGACTATCAGAGTGTTCATGAAACACAGAAATTGCATCGGGATTGAATACAAAAGTCACCATACGCACTCTCCTCCATGGGAGTGATGTCTCAAACAGTCTACGCTTTGATCGTTCCCTGGAAGACCAGTATTAGTTTGCGATGGACATCTGGTTTCATTCTGTAATCTGTGGACCATCAGAGTGTTGATGAAACACAGAAATTGCATCGGGATTGAATACAACAGTCACCACGCGCACCTTCCTCCTCGGGAGTAATGTCTCAAACAGTCTACGCTTTGATCGTTCCCTGAAAGGCCACTATTAGTTTCCGATGCACGTCTGGTGGCATTCTGTAATCTGTGGACCATCAGAGTGTCGATGAAACACAGAAATTGCATCGGGTTTAAATACAACAGTCACCATTCGCACTTTCCTCCATGGGAGTAATGTCTCAAACATTCCACGCTTTGATCGTTCCCTGGAAGACCAGTAGTAGTTTCCGATGCACATCTGGTGGCATTCTGTAATCTGTGGACTATCAGAGTATTGATGAAACACAAAAAATTGCATCGGGATTGAATACAACAGTCACCATGCGCACTTTCCTCAATGTGAGTAATGTCTCAAACAATTTACGTTTTGATCGTTCCCTGGAAGACCAGTAGTAGTTTCCGATGCACATCTGGTGTCATTCTGTAATCTGTGGACTATCATTGTGTTGATGAAACAGAGAAATTGCATCGGGATTGAATTCACCATGAGCACTTACCTCCACCAGAGGATTGTCTCAAACAGTCTACGCTTTGATTGTTCTCTGGAAGACCAGTAGTAGTTTTTGATGCACATCTGGTGGCATTCTGTAATCTTTAGACTATCAGAGTGTTGATGAAACACAGAAATTTCATCGGGATTGAATACAACAGTCACCATCCGCACTTTCCTCAATGTGAGTAATGTCTCAATCAATTTACGCTTTGACCGTTCTCTGGAAGACCAATAGTAGTTTCCGATGCACATCTGGTGGCATTCTGTAATCTGTGGAGTATCAGAGTGTTGATGAAACACAGAAATTGCATCGGGATTAATTCACCATGCGCACCTTCCTCCACCAGAGTAATGTCTCAAACAGTCTACGCTTTGATCGTTCTCTGCAAGACCAGTAGTAGTTTCCAATGCACATCTGGTGGCATTTTGTAATCTGTGGACTATCAGAGAGTTGATGAAACACAGAAATTGCATCGGGATGGAATACAACAGTCACCATGCGCACTTTCCTCCACCGGAGAAATGTCTCAAACAGTCTACCCTTTGATCGTTCCCTTTAAGACCAGTAGTAGTTTCCGATGCACATCTGGTGGCATTCTGTAATCTGTGGACTATCAGAGTGTTGATGAAACACAGAAATTGCATTGGCATTAAATACAACAGTCACCATGCGCACTTTCCTCCATGGGACTAATGTCTCAAACAGTCTACGCTCTGATCGTTCCTGGAAGACCAGTAGTAGTTTCCGGTGCACATCTGGTGGCATTCTGTAATGTGTGGACCATCAGAGTGTTAATGAAACACAGAAATTGCATTTGGATTGAATACAACAGTCACCATCCGCACTTTCCTCCATGGGAATAATGTCTCAAACAGTCTACGGTTTGATCGTTCCCTGGAAGACCAGTAGTAGTTTCCGATGCACATCTGGAGGCATTCTGTAATCTGTGGACTATCAGACTGTTCATGAAACACAGAAATTGCATCGGGATTGAATACAACAGTCACCATGCGCACTTTCCTCCATGGGAGTAATGTCTCAAACAGTCTACGCTTTGATCGTTCCCTGGAAGACCAGTAGTAGTTTCCAAAGCACATCTGGAGGCATTCTGTAATCTGTGGACTATCAGACTGTTGATGAAACACAGAAATTCCATCGGGATTAAATACAACAGTCACCATGCGCACTTCGCTCCATGGGAGTAATGTCTCAAACAGTCTACGCTTTGATCGTTCCCAGGAAGACCAGAAGTAGTTTCCGATGCACAAGTGGAGGCATTCTGTAATCTGTGGACTATCAGAGTGTTGATGAAACACAGAAATTGCATCGGGTTTGAATACAAAAGTCACCATACGCACTTTCCTCCATGGGAGTGATGTCTCAAACAGTCTACGATTTGATCGTTCCCTGGAAGACGAGTATTAGTTTGCGATGGACATCTGGTTTCATTCTGTAATCTGTGGACCATCAGAGTGTTGATGAAACACAGAAATTGCATCGGGATTGAATACAACAGTCACCACGCGCACCTTCCTCCTCGGGAGTAATGTCTCAAACAGTCTACGCTTTGATCGTTCCCTGGAAGACCACTATTAGTTTCCGATGCACATCTGGTGGCATTCTGTAATCTGTGGACTATCAGAGTGTCGATGAAACACAGAAATTGCATCGGGTTTGAATAAAACAGTCACCATTCGCACTTTCCTCCATGGGAGTAATGTCTCAAACAGTCCACGCTTTGATCGTTCCCTGGAAGACCAGTAGTAGTTTCCGATGCACATCTGGTGGCATTCTGTAATCTGTGGACTATCAGAGTGTTGATGAAACACAGAAATTGCATCGGCATTAAATACAACAGTCACCATGCGCACTTTCCTCAATGTGAGTATTGTCTCAAACAACTTACGTTTTGATCGTTCCCTGGAAGACCACTAGTAGTTTCCGATGCACATCTGGTGGCATTCTGTAATCTGTGGACTATCATTGTCTTGATGAAACAGAGAAATTGCATCGGGATTGAATTCACCATGAGCAATTTTCTCCACCAGAGGATTGTCTCAAACAGTCTACGCTTTGATTGTTCTCTGGAAGTCCAGTAGTAGTTTCCGATGCACATCTGGTGGCATTCTGTAATCTTTAGACTATCAGAGTGTTGATGAAACACAGAAATTGCATCGGGATTGAATACAACAGTCACCATCCGCACTTTCCTCAATGTGAGTAATGTCTCAATCAATTTACGCTTTGATCGTTCCCTGGAAGACCAATACTAGTTTCCGATGCACATCTGGTGGCATTCTGTAATCTGTGGACTATCAGAGTGTTGATGAAAAACAGAAATTGCTTTGGGATGAATTCACCATGCGCACTTTCCTCCACCGGAGTAATGTCTCAAACAGTCTACGCTTTGATCGTTCCCTGGAAGCCCAGAAGTAGTTTCCGATGCACAACTGGAGGCATTCTGTAATCTGTGGACTATCAGAGTGTTCATGAAACACAGAAATTGCATCGGGATTGAATACAAAAGTCACCATACGCACTCTCCTCCATGGGGGTGATGTCTCAAACAGTCTACGCTTTGATCGTTCCCTGGAAGACCAGTATTAGTTTGCGATGGACATCTGGTTTCATTCTGTAATCTGTGGACCATCAGAGTGTTGATGAAACACAGAAATTGCATCGGGATTGAATACAACAGTCACCACGCGCACCTTCCTCGTCGGGAGTAATGTCTCAAACAGTCTACGCTTTGATCGTTCCCTGAAAGACCACTATTAGTTTCCGAAGCACATCTGGTGGCATTCTGTAATCTGTGGACTATCAGAGTGTCGATGAAACACAGAAATTGCATCGGGTTTGAATACAACAGTCACCATTCGCACTTTCCTCCATGGGAGTAATGTCTCAAACATTCCACGCTTTGATCGTTCCCTGGAAGACCAGTAGTAGTTTCCGATGCACATCTGGTGGCATTCTGTAATCTGTGGACTATCAGAGTATTGATGAAAAACAAAAAATGGCATCGGGATTGAATTCAACAGTCACCATGCGCACTTTCCTCAATGTGAGTAATGTCTCAAACAATTTACGTTTTGATCGTTCCCTGGAAGACCAGTAGTAGTTTCCGATGCTCATCTGGTGGCATTCTGTAACCTGTGGACTATCATTGTGTTGATGAAACAGAGAAATTGCATCGGGATTGAATTCACCATGAGCACTTTCCTCCACCAGAGGATTGTCTCAAACAGTCTACGCTTTGATTGTTCTCTGGAAGACCAGTAGTAGTTTCCGATGCACATCTGGTGGCATTCTGTAATCTTTAGACTATCAGAGTGTTGATGAAACACAGAAATTTCATCGGGATTGAATACAACAGTCACCATCCGCACTTTCCTCAATGTGAGTAATGTCTCAATCAATTTACGTTTTTAAACGTTCTCTGGAAGAAAATTAGTAGTTTCCGATGCACATCTGGTGGCATTCTGTAATCTGTGGACTATCAGAGTGTTGATGAAACACAGAAATTGCATCGGGATTGAATTCACCATGCGCACCTTCCTCCACCAGAGTAATGTCTCAAACAGTCTACTCTTTGATTGTTCTCTGGAAGACCAGTAGTAGTTTCCAATGCACATCTGGTGGCATTTTGTAATCTGTGGACTATCAGAGAGTTGATGAAACACAGAAATTGCATCGGGATTGAATACAACAGTCACCATGCGCACTTTCCTCCACCGGAGAAATGTCTCAAACAGTCTACACTTTGATCGTTCCCTTTAAGACCAGTAGTAGTTTCCGATGCACATCTGGTGGCATTCTGTAATCTGTGGACTATCAGAGTGTTGATGAAACACAGAAATTGCATTGGCATTAAATACAACAGTCACCATGCGCACTTTCCTCCATGGGAGTAATGTCTCAAACAGTCTACGCTCTGATCGTTCCTGGAAGACCAGTAGTAGTTTCCGGTGCACATCTGGTGGCATTCTGTAATGTGTGGACTATCAGAGTGTTAATGAAACACAGAAATTGCATTTGGATTGAATACAACAGTCACCATCCGCACTTTCCTCCATGGGAATAATGTCTCAAACAGTCTACGATTTGATCGTTCCCTGGAAGACCAGTAGTAGTTTCCGATGCACATCTGGAGGCAATCTGTAATCTGTGGACTATAAGACTGTTGATGAAACACAGAAATTGCATCGGGATTGAATACAACAGTCACCATGCGCACTTTCCTCCATGGGAGTAATGTCTCAACCAGTCTACGCTTTGATCGTTCCCTGGAAGACCAGTAGTAGTTTCCAAAGCACATCTGGAGGCATTCTGTAATCTGTGGACTATCAGACTGTTGATGAAACACAGAAATTCCATCGGGATTAAATACAACAGTCACCATGCGCACTTCCCTCCATGGGAGTAATGTCTCAAACAGTCTACGCTTTGATCGTTCCCAGGAAGACCAGAAGTAGTTTCCGATGCACAACTTGAGGCATTCTGTAATCTGTGGACCATCAGAGTGTTGATGAAACACAGAAATTGCATCGGGATTGAATACAACAGTCACCACGCGCACCTTCCTCCTCGGGAGTAATGTCTCAAACAGTCTACGCTTTGATCGTTCCCTGGAAGACCACTATTAGTTTCCGATGCACATCTGGTGGCATTCTGTAATCTGTGGACTATCAGAGTGTCGATGAAACACAGAAATTGCATCGGGTTTGAATACAACAGTCACCATTCGCACTTTCCTCCATGGGAGTAATGTCTCAAACAGTCCACGCTTTGATCGTTCCCTGGAAGACCAGTAGTAGTTTCCGATGCACATCTGGTGGCATTCTGTAATCTGTGGACTATCATTGTGTTGATGAAACAGAGAAATTGCATCGGGATTGAATTCACCATGAGCACTTTCCTCCACAAGAGGATTGTCTCAAACAGTCTACGCTTTGATTGTTCTCTGGAAGACCAGTAGTAGTTTCCGATGCACATCTGGAGGCATTCTGTAATCTGTGGACTATAAGACTGTTGATGAAACACAGAAATTGCATCGGGATTGAATACAACAGTCACCATGCGCACTTTCCTCCATGGGAGTAATGTCTCAAACAGTCTACGCTTTGATCGTTCCCTGGAAGACCAGTAGTAGTTTCCAAAGCACATCTGGAGGCATTCTGTAATCTGTGGACTATCAGACTGTTGATGAAACACAGAAATTCCATCGGGATTAAATACAACAGTCACCATGCGCACTTCGCTCCATGGGAGTAATGTCTCAAACAGTCTACGCTTTGATCGTTCCCAGGAAGACCAGAAGTAGTTTCCGATGCACAAGTGGAGGCATTCTGTTATCTGTGGACTATCAGAGTGTTGATGAAACACAGAAATTGCATCGGGTTTGAATACAAAAGTCACCATACGCACTTTCCTCCATGGGAGTGATGTCTCAAACAGTCTACGATTTGATCGTTCCCTGGAAGACCAGTATTAGTTTGCGATGGACATCTGGTTTCATTCTGTAATCTGTGGACCATCAGAGTGTTGATGAAACACAGAAATTGCATCGGGATTGAATACAACAGTCACCACGCGCACCTTCCTCCTCGGGAGTAATGTCTCAAACAGTCTACGCTTTGATCGTTCCCTGGAAGACCACTATTAGTTTCCGATGCACATCTGGTGGCATTCTGTAATCTGTGGACTATCAGAGTGTCGATGAAACACAGAAATTGCATCGGGTTTGAATAAAACAGTCACCATTCGCACTTTCCTCCATGGGAGTAATGTCTCAAACAGTCCACGCTTTGATCGTTCCCTGGAAGACCAGTAGTAGTTTCCGATGCACATCTGGTGGCATTCTGTAATCTGTGGACTATCAGAGTGTTGATGAAACACAGAAATTGCATCGGCATTAAATACAACAGTCACCATGCGCACTTTCCTCAATGTGAGTATTGTCTCAAACAACTTACGTTTTGATCGTTCCCTGGAAGACCACTAGTAGTTTCCGATGCACATCTGGTGGCATTCTGTAATCTGTGGACTATCATTGTGTTGATGAAACAGAGAAATTGCATCGGGATTGAATTCACCATGAGCACTTTTCTCCACCAGAGGATTGTCTCAAACAGTCTACGCTTTGATTGTTCTCTGGAAGACCAGTAGTAGTTTCCGATGCACATCTGGTGGCATTCTGTAATCTTTAGACTATCAGAGTGTTGATGAAACACAGAAATTGCATCGGGATTGAATACAACAGTCACCATCCGCACTTTCCTCAATGTGAGTAATGTCTCAATCAATTTACGCTTTGATCGTTCCCTGGAAGACCAATACTAGTTTCCGATGCACATCTGGTGGCATTCTGTAATCTGTGGACTATCAGAGTGTTGATGAAAAACAGAAATTGCTTTGGGATGAATTCACCATGCGCACTTTCCTCCACCGGAGTAATGTCTCAAACAGTCTACGCTTTGATCGTTCCCTGGAAGACCAGAAGTAGTTTCCGATGCACAACTGGAGGCATTCTGTAATCTGTGGACTATCAGAGTGTTCATGAAACACAGAAATTGCATCGGGATTGAATACAAAAGTCACCATACGCACTCTCCTCCATGGGGGTGATGTCTCAAACAGTCTACGCTTTGATCGTTCCCTGGAAGACCAGTATTAGTTTGCGATGGACATCTGGTTTCATTCTGTAATCTGTGGACCATCAGAGTGTTGATGAAACACAGAAATTGCATCGGGATTGAATACAACAGTCACCACGCGCACCTTCCTCGTCGGGAGTAATGTCTCAAACAGTCTACGCTTTGATCGTTCCCTGAAAGACCACTATTAGTTTCCGAAGCACATCTGGTGGCATTCTGTAATCTGTGGACTATCAGAGTGTCGATGAAACACAGAAATTGCATCGGGTTTGAATACAACAGTCACCATTCGCACTTTCCTCCATGGGAGTAATGTCTCAAACATTCCACGCTTTGATCGTTCCCTGGAAGACCAGTAGTAGTTTCCGATGCACATCTGGTGGCATTCTGTAATCTGTGGACTATCAGAGTATTGATGAAAAACAAAAAATGGCATCGGGATTGAATTCAACAGTCACCATGCGCACTTTCCTCAATGTGAGTAATGTCTCAAACAATTTACGTTTTGATCGTTCCCTGGAAGACCAGTAGTAGTTTCCGATGCACATCTGGTGGCATTCTGTAACCTGTGGACTATCATTGTGTTGATGAAACAGAGAAATTGCATCGGGATTGAATTCACCATGAGCACTTACCTCCACCAGAGGATTGTCTCAAACAGTCTACGCTTTGATTGTTCTCTGGAAGACCAGTAGTAGTTTCCGATGCACATCTGGTGGCATTCTGTAATCTTTAGACTATCAGAGTGTTGATGAAACACAGAAATTGCATCGGGATTGAATACAACAGTCACCATCCGCACTTTCCTCAATGTGAGTAATGTCTCAATCAATTTACGCTTTGATCGTTCCCTGGAAGACCAATACTAGTTTCCGATGCACATCTGGTGGCATTCTGTAATCTGTGGACTATCAGAGTGTTGATGAAAAACAGAAATTGCATTGGGATGAATTCACCATGCGCACTTTCCTCCACCGGAGTAATGTCTCAAACAGTCTACGCTTTGATTGTTCTCTGGAAACCAGTAGTAGTTTCCGATGCACATCTGGTGGCATTTTGTAATCTGTGGACTATCAGAGAGTTGATGAAACACAGAAATTGCATCGGGATTGAATACAACAGTCACCATGCGCACTTTCCTCCACCTGAGTAATGTCACAAACAGTCTACGCTTTGATCGTTCCCTGGAAGACCAGTAGTAGTTTCCGATGCACATCTGGTGGCATTCTGTAATCTGTGGACTATCGGAGTGTTGATGAAACACAGAAATTGCATCGGGATTGAATACAACAGTCGACATGCGCACTTTCCTCCATGGGAATAGTGTCTCAAACAGTCTACGCTTTTATCGTTCCCTTCAAGACCAGTAGTAGTTTCCGATGCACATCTGGAGGCATTCTGTGGTCTGTGGACAATCAGAGTGTTGATGAACCACAGAAATTGCATTTTGATTAAATACAACAGTCACCATGCGCACTTTATCCCATGGCGAGCAATGTTCCAAACAGACTACGCTTTAATCGTTCCCTGGAAGACCAGTAGTAGTTTCCGATGCACATCTGGAGGCATTCTGTAATCTGTTGACCTTCAAAGTGTTGATTAAACACAGAAATTGCATCGGGATTGAATACAGCAGTCACCATGCGCACTTTCCTCCATGGGAGTAATGTTTCAAACAGTCTACGTTTTGATCGTTCCCTGGAAAACCTGTGGTAGCTTACGATGCACATCTATAGGCATTCTGTAATCTGTGGACTATCAGAGTGTTGATGAAACACAGAAATTGCATCGGGATTGAATACAACAGTCACCTTGTGCAGTTTCCTCCATGGGAGTAATGTCTCAAACAGTGTACGCTTTGATCGTTCCCTGGAAGACCAGTAGTAGTTTCCGATGCACATCTGGAGGCATTCTGTAATCTGTGGACTATCAGACTGTTGATGAAACAGCGAAATACCATCGGGATTGAATACAACATTCACCATGCGCACATTCCTCCATGGGAGTAATGTCTCAAACAGTCTACGATTTGATCGTTCCCTGGAAGACCAGTAGTAGTTTGCGATGCACATCTGGAGGCATTCTGTAATCTGTGGACTATAAGACTGTTGATGAAACACAGAAATTGCATCGGGATTGAATACAACAGTCACCATGGGCACTTTCCTCCACTGGCGTAATGTCTCAAACAGTCTACGCTTTGATTGTTCTCTGGAAGACCAGTAGTAGTTTCCGATGCACATCTGGTAGCATTTTGTAATCTGTGGACTATCAGAGTGTTGATGAAACACAGAAATATCATCGGGATTGAATACAATAGTCACCATGCACACTTTCCTCCACCGGAGTAATGTCTCAAACAGTCTACGCTTTGATCGTTCCCTGGAAGACCAGCAGTAGTTTCCGATGCACATCTGGTGGCATTCTGTAATCTATGGACTATCAGAGTGTTGATGAAACAAAGAAATTGCATCGGCATTGAATACAACAGTCACCATGCGCACTTTCCTCCATGGAAGTAATGTCTCAAACAGTCTACACTTTGATCGTTCCCTGTTAGACCAGTATTAGTTTCCGATGCACATCTGGTGGCATTCTGTAATCTGTGGACCATCAGAGTATTGATGAAACACAGAAATTGCATCTTGATTAAATACGACAGTCACCACGCGCACTTTCCTCCACGGGAGTAATGTCTCAAACAGTCTACGCTTTGATCGTTCCCTGGAAGACCAGTAGGAGTTTCCGATGCAAATCTGGTTACATTCTGTAATCTGTGGTCTATCAGAGTGTTGATGAAACACAGAAAATGCATCAGGACTAAATACAACAGTCACCATGCGCACTTTCCTCCATGGGAGTAATGTCTCAAACAGTCTACGATTTGATCGTTCCCTGGAAGACCAGTAGTAGTTTCCGATGCACTCCTGGAGGCATTCTGTAATCTGTGAACTATAAGACTGTTGATGAAACACAGAAATTGCATCGGGATGGAATACAACAGTCACCATGCGCACTTTCCTCCATGGGAGTAATGTCTCAAACAGTCTACGCTTTGATCGTTCCCTGGAAGACCAGTAGTAGTTTCCGATGCACATCTGGAGGCATTCTGTAATCTGTGGACTATCAGACTGTTGATGAAACACAGAAATTCCATCGGAATTAAATACAACAGTCACCATGCGCACTTTCCTCCAAGGGAGTAATGTCTCCAACAGTCTACGATTTAATCGTTCCCTGGAAGACCAGAAGTAGTTTCCGATGCACAACTGGAGGCATTCTGTAATCTGTGTACAATCAGAGTGTTGATGAAACACAGAAATTGCATCGGGAATGAATACAACAGTCACTATGCGCACTTTCCTCCATGGGAGTAATGTCTCAAACAGTCTACGCTTTAATCGTTCCATGGAAGACCAGTATTAATTTCCGATGGACATCTGGTGGCATTCTGTAATCTGTGGACCATCAGAGTGTTGATGAAACACAGAAATTGCATCGGGATTGAATACAACAGTCACCACGCGCACTTTCCTCCACGGGAGTAATGTCTCAGACAGTCTACGCTTTGATCGTTCCCTGGAAGACCAGTAGTAGTTTCCGATGCACATCTGGTGGCATTCTGTAATCTGTGGACTATCAGAGTGTTGATGAAACACAGAAATTGCATCGGGATTGAATGCAACAGTCACCATTCGCACTTTCCTCCATGGGAGTAACGTCTCAAATAGTCCACGCTTTGATCGTTCCCTGGCTGACCAGTAGTAGTTCCCGATGCACATCTGGTGGCATTCTGTAATCTGTGGACTATCAGAGTATTGATGAAACACAGAAATTGCATCGGGATTGAATACAACTGTCACCATGCGCACTTTTCTCAGTGTGAGTAATGTCTCAAACAATTTACGTTTTGATCGTTCCCTGGAAGACCAGTAGTAGTTTCTGATGCACATCTGGTGGCATTCTGTAATCTGTGGACTATCAGAGTGTTGATGAAACATAGAAATTGCATCAGGATTGAATTCACCATGCCCACTTTCCTCCACCGGAGTAATGTCTCAAACAGTCTACGCTTTGATTGTTCTCTGGAAGACCAGTAGTAGTTTCCGGTTCACATCTGGTGGCATTCTGTAATCCGTGGACTATCAGACTGTTGATGAAACACAGAAATTGCATCGGGATTGAATACAACAGTCACCATGCACACTTTCCTTCATGGGAGTAATGTCTCAAACAGTCTACGATTTGATCGTACCCTGGAAGACCAGTAGTAGTTTCTGATGCACATCTGGAGGCATTCTGTAATCTGTGGACTATAAAACTGTTGATGAAACACAGAAATTGCATCGGGATTGAATACAACAGTCACCATGCGCACTTTCCTCCATGGGAGCAATGTCTCAAAGAGTTTAGGTTCTGATCGTTCCCTGGAAGACCAGTAGTAGTTTCCGATGCACATCTGGTGGCATTCTGTAATCTGTGGACTATCAGAGTGTCGATGAAACACAGAAATTGCATCGGGTTTGAATACAACAGTCACCATTCGCCCTTTCCTCCATGGGAGTAATGTCTCAAACAGTCCACGCTTTGATCGTTCCCTGGAAGACCAGTTGTATTTTCCGATGCACATCTGGTGGCATTCTGTAATCTGTGAACTATCAGAGTATTGATGAAACACAGAAAATGGCATCGGGATTGAATACAACAGTCACCATGCGCACTTTCCTCAATGTGAGTAATGTCTCAAACAATTTACGTTTTGATCGTTCCCTGGAAGACCAGTAGTAGTTTCCGATGCACATCTGGTGGCATTCTGTAATCTGTGGACTATCATTGTGTTGATGAAACAGAGAAATTGCATCGGGATTGAATTCACCATGCGCACTTGCCTCCACCAGAGGATTGTCTCAAACAGTCTACGCTTTGATTGTTCTCTGGAAGACCAGTAGTAGTTTCCGATGCAGATCTGGTGTCATTCTGTAATCTTTAGACTATCAGAGTGTTGATGAAACACAGAAATTGCATCGGGATTGAATACAACAGTCACCATCCGCAATTTCCTCAATGTGAGTAATGTCTCAATCAATTTACGATTTGATCGTTCCCTGGAAGACCAATAGTAGTTTCCGATGCACATCTGGTGGCATTCTGTAATCTGTGGACTATCAGAGTGTTGATGAAACACAGAAATTGCATTGGGATGAATTCACCATGCGCACTTTCCTCCACCGGAGTAATGTCTCAAACAGTCTACGCTTTGATTGTACTCTGGAAGACCAGTAGTAGTTTCCGATGCACATCTGGTGGCATTTTGTAATCTGTGGACTATCAGAGTGTTGATGAAACACAGAAATAGCATCGGGATTGAATACAACAGTCACCATGCGCACTTTCCTCCACCGGAGTAATGTCGCAAACAGTCTACGCTTTGATCGCTCCCTGGAAGACCAGTAGTAGTTTCCGATGCACATCTGGTGGCATTCTGTAATCTGTGGACTATCCGAGTGTTGATGAAACACAGAAATTGCATCGGGATTGAATACAACAGTCGCCATGCACACTTTCCTCCATGGGAGTAGTGTCTCAAACAGTCTACGCTTTGATCGTTCCCTTCAAGACCAGTAGTAGTTTCCGATGCACATCTGGAGGCATTCTGTAGTCTGTGGACTATCAGAGTGTTGATGAACCACAGAAATTGCATTGGGATTAAATACAACAGTCACCTTGAGCACTTTCCTCCATGGGAGTAATGTCTCAAACAGTCTACGCTTTGATCGTTCCCTGGAAGACCAGTAGTAGTTTCAGATGCACATCTGGAGGCATTCTGTAATCTGTGGACTATCAGACTGTTCATGAAACAGAGAAATTCCATCGGGATTGAATACAACATTCACCATGCGCACTTTCCTCCATGGGAGCAATGTCTCAAACAGTCTACGATTTGATCGTTCCCTGGAAGACCAGTAGTAGTTTGCGATGCACATCTGGAGGCATTCTGTAATCTGTGGACTATAAGACTGTTGATGAAACACAGAAATTACATCGGCATTGAGTACAACAGTCACCATGCGCACTTTCCTCCATTTGAGTAATGTCTCAAACAGCAAACAGTCTACGATTTGATCGTTCCTGGAAGACCAGTAGTAGTTTCCGATGCACATCTGGTGGCATTCTGTAATCTGTGGACTATCAGAGTGTTGATGAAACACAGAAATTGCATCGGGATGGAATACAACAGTCACAATGCGCATCTTCCTCCATGGGAGTAATGTCTCAAACAGTCTACGCTTTGATCGTTCAGTGGAAAACCAGTAGGAGTTTCCGATGCACATCTGGTGGCATTCTTTAATCTGTGGTCTATCAGAGTGTTGATGAAACACAGATAATGCATCGGGATTAAATACAACAGTCAACATGCGCAATTTCCTCCATGGGAGTAATGTCTCAAACAGTCTACGATTTGAACGTTCCCTGGAAGACCAGTAGTAATTTCCGATGCACATCTGGAGGCATTCTGTAATCTGGGGACTATAAGACTGTTGATGAAACACAGAAATTGCATCGGGATGGAATACAACAGTCACCATGCGCACTTTCCTCCATGGGAGTAATGTCTCAAACAGTCTACGCTTTGATCGTTCCCTGGAAGACCAGTAGTAGTTTCCGATGCACATCTGGAGGCATTCTGTAATCTGTGGACTATCAGACTGTTGACGAAACACAGAAATTCCATCGGAATTGAATACAACAGTCACCATGCACACTTTCCTCCAAGGGAGTAATGTCTCCAACAGTCTACAATTTAACCGTTCCCTGGAAGACCAGAAGTATTTTCCGATCCACAACTGGAGGCATTTTGTAATCTGTGGACTATCAGAGTGTCGATGAAACACAGGAATTGCATCGCGAATGAATACAACAGTCACCATGCGCACTTTCCTCCATGGGAGTAATGTCTCAAACAGTCTACGCTTTGATCGTTCCATGGAAGACCAGTATTAATTTCCGATGTCCATCTGGTGTCATTCTGTAATCTGTGGACCATCAGAGTGTTGATGAAACACAGAAATTGCATCGGGATTGAATACAACAGTCACCACGCGCACTTTCCTCAGTGTGAGTAATGTCTCAAACAATTTACGTTTTGATCGTTCCCTGGAAGACCAGTAGTAGTTTCCGATGCACATCTGGTGGCATTCTGTAATCTGTGGACTATCATTGTGTTGATAAAACAGAGAAATTGCATCGGGATTGAATTCACCATGCGCACTTTCCTCCACCAGAGGATTGTCTCAAACAGTCTACGCTTTGATTGTTCTCTGGAAGACCAGTAGTAGTTTCCGATGCAGATCTGGTGGCATTCTGTAATCTTTAGACTATCAGAGTGTTGATGAAACACAGAAATTGCATCGGGATTGAATACAACAGTCACCATCCGCCCTTTCCTCAATGTGAGTAATGTCTCAATCAATTTACGCTTTGATCGTTCCCTGGAAGACCAATAGTAGTTTCCGATGCACATCTTTTGGCATTTTGTAATCTGTGGACTATCAGAGTGTTGATGAAACACAGAAATTGCATTGGGATGAATTCACCATGCGCACTTTCCTCCACCGGAGTAATGTCTTAAACAGTCTACGCTTTGATTGTTCTCTGGAAGACCAGTAGTAGTTTCCGATGCACATCTGGTGGCATTTTGTAATCTGTGGACTATCAGAGTGTTGATGAAACACAGAAATTGCATCGGGATTGAATACAACAGTCACCATGCGCACTTTCCTCCACCGCAGTAATGTCGTAAACAGTCAACG
Source organism: Schistocerca gregaria (assembly GCF_023897955.1). NCBI lineage: Eukaryota > Metazoa > Arthropoda > Insecta > Orthoptera > Acrididae > Schistocerca > Schistocerca gregaria. Next base: position 3,639,737 of record NW_026061764.1, on the reverse strand, counting down.
CTTTGATCGTTCCCTGGAAGACCAGTAGTAGTTTCCGATGCACATCTGGTGGCATTCTGTAATCTGTGGACTATCAGAGTGTTGATGAAACACAGAAATTGCATCGGGATTAAATACAACAGTCAACATGCGCAATTTCCTCCATGGGAGTAATGTCTCAAACAGTCTACGATTTGATCGTTCCCTGGAAGACCAGTAGTAGTTTCCGTTGCACATCTGGTGGCATTCTGTAATCTGTGAACTATCAGAGTATTGATGAAACACAAAAAATGGCATCGGGATTGAATACAAAAGTAACCATACGCACTTTCCTCCATGGGAGTGATGTCTCAAGCAGTCTACGCTTTGATCGTTCCCTGGAAGACCAGTAATAGTTTGCGATGGACATCTGGTGGCATTCTGTAATCTGTGGACCATCAGAGTGTTGATGAAACACAGAAATTGCCTCGGGATTAAATACAACAGTCACCACGCGCACTTTCCTCCACCGGAGTAATGTCGCAAACAGTCCACGCTTTGATCGTTCAATGGAAGACCAGTAGTAGTTTCCGATGCACATCTGGTGGCATTCTGTAATCTGTGAACTATCAGAGTATTGATGAAACACAAAAAATGGCATCGGGATTGAATACAACAGTCACCATGCGCACTTTCCTCAATGTGAGTAATGTCTCAAACAATTTACGTTTTGATCGTTCCCTGGAATACCAGTAGTAGTTTCCGATGCACATCTGGTGGCATTCTGTAATCTGTGGACTATCATTGTGTTGATGAAACAGAGAAATTGCATCGGGATTGAATTCACCATGCGCACTTTCCTCCACCAGAGGATTGTCTCAAACAGTCTACGCTTTGATTGTTCTCTGGAAGACCAGTAGTAGTTTCCGATGCAGATCTGGTGGCATTCAGTAATCTTTAGACTATCAGAGTGTTGATGAAACACAGAAATTGCATCGGGATTGAATACAACAGTCACCATCCGCACTTTCCTCAATGTGAGTAATGTCTCAATCAATTTACGCTTTGATCGTTCCCTGGAAGACCAATAGTAGTTTCCGATCCACATCTGGTGGCATTCTGTAATCTGTGGACTATCAGACTGTTGATGAAACACAGAAATTGCATTGGGATGAATTCACCATGCGCACTTTCCTCCACCGGAGTAATGTCTCAAACAGTCTACGCTTTGATTGTTCTCTGGAAGACCAGTAGTAGTTTCCGATGCACATCTGGTGGCATTTTGTCATCTGTGGACTATCAGAGTGTTGATGAAACACAGAAATTGCATCGGGATTGAATACAACAGTCACCATGCGCACTTTCCTCCACCGGAGTAATGTCGTAAACAGTCAACGCTTTGATCGTTCCCTGGAAGAACAGTAGTAGTTTCCGATGCACATCTGGTGGCATTCTGTAATCTGTGGACTATCAGAGTGTTGATGAAACACAGAAATTGCATCCGGATTGAATACAACAGTCGCCATGCGCACTTTCCTCCATGGGAGTAGTGTCTCAAACAGTCTACGCTTTGATCGTTCCCTTCAAGAGCAGTAGTAGTTTCCGATGCACATCTGGAGGCATTCTGTAGTCTGTGGACTATCAGAGTGTTGATGAACCACAGAAATTGCATTGGGATTAAATACAACAGTCACCTTGTGCACTTTCCTCCATGGGAGTAATGTCTCAAACAGTCTACGCTTTGATCGTTCCCTGGAAGACCAGTAGTAGTTTCCGATGCACATCTGGAGGCATTCTGTAATCTGTGGACTATCAGACTGTTGATGAAACAGAGAAATCCCATCGGGATTGAATACAAAAATCACCATGCGCACTTTCCTCCACCGGAGAAATGTCTCAAGCAGTCTACGATTTGATCGTTCCCTGGAAGACCAGTAGTAGTTTGCGATGCACATCTGTAGGCATTCTGTAATCTGTGGACTATAAGACTGTTGATGAAACACAGAAATTGCATCGGCATTGAATACAACAGTCACCATGCGCACTTTCCTCCATGGGAGTAATGTCTCAAACAGTCTACGATTTGATCGTTCCTGGAAGACCAGTAGTAGTTTCCGATTCACATCTGGTGGCATTCTGTAAACTGTGGACTATCAGACTGTTGATGAAACACAGAAATTGCATTGGGATGAATTCACCATGCGCACTTTCCTCCACCGGAGTAATGTCTCAAACAGTCTACGCTTTGATTGTTCTCTGCAAGACCAGTAGTAGTTTCCGATGCACATCTGGTGGCATTCTGTAATCTGTGGACTATCAGAGTGTTGATGAAACACAGAAATTGCATCGGGATTGAATACAACAGTCGCCATGCGCACTTTCCTCCATGGGAGTAGTGTCTCAAACAGTCTACGCTTTGATCGTTCCCTTCAAGACCAGTAGTAGTTTCCGATGAACATCTGGAGGCATTCTGTAGTCTGTGGACTCTCAGAGTGTTGATGAACCACAGAAATTGCATTGGGATTAAATACAACAGTCACCTTGTGCACTTTCCTCCATGGGAGTAATGCCTCAAACAGTCTACGCTTTGATCGTTCCCTGGAAGACCAGTAGTAGTTTCCGATGCACGTCTGGAGGCATTCTGTAATCTGTGGACTATCAGACTGTTGATGAAACAGAGAAATTCCATCGGGATTGAATACAAAATTCACCATGCGCACTTTCCTCCATGGGAGTAACGTCTCAAACAGTCTACGATTTGATCGTTCCCTGGAAGACCAGTAGTAGTTTGCGATGCACATCTGGAGGCATTCTGTAATCTGTGGACTATAAGACTGTTGATGAAACACAGAAATTGCATCGGCATTGAATACAACAGTCACCATGCGCACTTTCCTCCATGGGAGTAATGTCTCAAACAGTCTACGATTTGATCGTTCCTGGAAGACCAGTAGTAGTTTCCGATTCACATGTGGTGGCATTCTGTAATCTGTGGACTATCAGAGTGTTGATGAAACACAGAAATTGCATCGGGATCGAATACAACAGTCACTATCCGCACTTTCCTCCATGGGAGTAATGTCTGAAACAGTCTACGCCTTGATCGTTCAGTGGAAAACCAGTAGGAGTTTCCGATGCACATCTGGTGGCATTCTGTAATCTGTGGTCTATCAGAGTGTTGATGAAACACAGATAATGCATCGGGATGAAATACAACAGTCAACATGCGCACTTTCCTCCATGGGAGTAATGTCACAAACAGTCTACGCTTTGATCGTTCCCTGGAAGACCAGTAGTAGTTTCCGATGCACATCTGGAGGCATTGTGTAATCTGTGGACTATCAGACTGTTGTCGAAACACAGAAATTCCATCGGAATTGAATACAACAGTCACCATGCGCACTTTCCTCCAAGGGAGTAATGTCTCCAACAGTCTACAATTTAACCGTTCCCTGGAAGACCAGAAGTATTTTCCGATGCACAACTGGAGGCATTCTGTAATCTGTGGACTATCAGAGTGTCGATGAAACACAGGAATTGCATCGCGAATGAATACAACAGTCACCATGCGCACTTTCCTCCATGGGAGTAATGTCTCAAACAGTCTACGCTTTGATCGTTCCATGGAAGAACAGTATTAATTTCCGATGGGCATCTGGTGGCATTCTGTAATCTGTGGACCATCAGAGTGATGATGAAACACAGAAATTGCATCGGGATTGAATACAACAGTCATCACGCGCACTTTCCTCCACGGGAGTAATGTCTCAAACAGTCTACGCTTTGATCGTTCCCTGGAAGACCACTAGTAGTTTCCGATGCACATCTGGTGGCAATCTGTAATCTGTGGACTATCAGAGTGTTGATGAAACACAGAAATTGCATCGGGATTGAATACAACAGTCACCATTCGCACTTTCTTATATGGGAGTAATGTCTCAAATAGTCCACGCTTTGATCGTTCCCTGGCAGACCACTAGTAGTTTCCGATGCACAGCTGGTGGCATTCTGTAATCTGTGGACTATCAGAGTATTGATGAAACATAGAAATTGCATCGGGATTGAATTCACCATGCCCACTTTCCTCCACTGGAGTAATGTCTCAAACAGTCTACGCTTTGATTGTTCTCTGGAATACCAGTAGTAGTTTCCGTTGCACATCTTGTTGCATTCTGTAATCTGTGGACTATCAGAGTGATGATGAAACACAGAAATTGCATCGGGATTGAATACAACAGTCATCACGCGCACTTTCCTCCACGGGAGTAATGTCTCAAACAGTCTACGCTTTGATCGTTCCCTGGAAGACCACTAGTAGTTTCCGATGCACAGCTGGTGGCATTCTGTAATCTGTGGACTATCAGAGTATTGATGAAACATAGAAATTGCATCGGGATTGAATTCACCATGCCCACTTTCCTCCACTGGAGTAATGTCTCAAACAGTCTACGCTTTGATTGTTCTCTGGAATACCAGTAGTAGTTTCCGTTGCACATCTTGTTGCATTCTGTAATCTGTGGACTATCGGAGTGTTGATGAAACACAGAATTTCAATCGGGATTGAATGCAACAGTCACCATGCGCACTTTCCTCCACGGGAGTAATGTCTCAAACAGTCTACGCTTTGATCGTTCCCTGGAAGACCAGTAGTAGTTTCCGATGCACATCTGGTGGCATTCTGCAATCTGTGGACTATCAGAGTATTGATGAAACACAGAAATTGCATCGGCATTGAATACAACAGTCACCATGCGCACTTTCCTCCATCCGAGTAATTTCTCAAACAGTCTACGCTTTGATCGTTCCTGGAAGACCAGTAGTAGTTTCCGGTGCACATCTGGTGGCATTCTGTAATCCGTGGACAATGAGAGTGTTGATGAAACACAGAAATTGCATCGGGATTGAATACAACAGTCACCATGCGCACTTTCCTCCACGGGAATAATGTCTCAAACAGTCTACGCTTTGATCGTTCCCTGGAAGACCAGTAGTAGTTTCAGATGCACGTCTGGTGGCATTCTGTAATCTGTGGACTATCAGACTGTTGATGAAACACAGAAATTGCATCGGGATTGAATACAACAGTCACCATGCACACTTTCCTTCATGGGAGTAATGTCTCAAACAGTCTACGATTTGATCGTTCCCTGAGAGACCAGTAGTAGTTTCTGATGCACATCTGGAGGCATTCTGTAATCTGTGGACTATAAGACTGTTGATGAAACACAGAAATTGCATCGGGATTGAATACAACAGTCACCATGCACACATTCCTCCATGGGAGCAATGTCTCAAAGAGTTTAGGCTCTAATCGTTCCCTGGAAGACCAGTAGTAGTTTCCGATGAACATCTGGTGACATTCTGTAATGTCTGGACTATCAGAGTGTTAATGAAACACAGAAATTGCATTTGGATTGAATACAACAGTCACCATCCGCACTTTCCTCCATGGGAATAATGTCTCAAACAGTCTACGATTTGATCGTTCCCTGGAAGACCAGTAGTAGTTTCCGATGCACATCTGGAGGCATTCTGTAATCTGTGGACTATCAGACTGTTGATGAAACAGAGAAATTCCATCGGGATTGAATACAAAATTCACCATGCGCACTTTCCTCCATGGGAGTAATGTTTCAAACAGTCTACGATTTGATCGTTCCCTGGAAGACCAGTAGTAGTTTGCGATGCACATCTGGAGGCATTCTGTAATCTGTGGACTATAAGACTGTTGATGAAACACAGAAATTGCATCGGCATTGAATACAACAGTCACCATGCGCACTTTCCTCCATGGGAGTAATGTCTCAAACAGTCTACGATTTGATCGTTCCTGGAAGACCAGTAGTAGTTTCCGATTCACATCTGGTGGCATTCTGTAATCTGTGGACTATCAGAGTGTTGATGAAACACAGAAATTGCATCGGGATTGAATACAACAGTCACTATCCGCACTTTCCTCCATGGGAGTAATGTCTGAAACAGTCTACGCTTTGATCGTTCAGTGGAAAACCAGTAGGAGATTCCGATGCACATCTGATGGCATTCTGTAATCTGTGGTCTATCAGAGTGTTGATGAAACACAGATAATGCATCGGGATTAAATACAACAGTCAACATGCGCACTTTCCTCCATGGGAGTAATGTCTCAAACAGTCTACGCTTTGATCGTTCCCTGGAAGACCAGTAGTAGTTTCCGATGCACATCTGGAGGCATTCTGTAATCTGTGGACTATCAGACTGTTGTCGAAACACAGAAATTCCATCGGAATTGAATACAACAGTCACCATGCGCACTTTCCTCCAAGGGAGTAATGTCTCCAACAGTCTACAATTTAACCGTTCCCTGGAAGACCAGAAGTATTTTCCGATGCACAACTGGAGGTATTCTGTAATCTGTGGACTATCAGAGTGTCGATGAAACACAGGAATTGCATCGCGAATGAATACAACAGTCACCATGCGCACTTTCCTCCATGGGAGTAATGTCTCAAACAGTCTACGCTTTGATCGTTCCATGGAAGACCAGTATTAATTTCCGATGGGCATCTGGTGGCATTCTGTAATCTGTGGACCATCAGAGTGTTGATGAAACACAGAAATTGCATCGGGATTGAATACAACAGTCATCACGCGCACTTTCCTTTACGGGAGTAATGTCTCAAACAGTCTACGCTTTGATCGTTCCCTGGAAGACCACTAGTAGTTTCCGATGCACATCTGGTGGCAATCTGTAATCTGTGGACTATCAGAGTGTTGATGAAACACAGAAATTGCATCGGGATTGAATACAACAGTCACCATTCGCACTTTCTTATATGGGAGTAATGTCTCAAATAGTCCACGCTTTGATCGTTCCCTGGCAGACCAGTAGTAGTTTCCGATGCACAGCTGGTGGCATTCTGTAATCTGTGGACTATCAGAGTATTGATGAAACATAGAAATTGCATCGGGATTGAATTCACCATGCCCACTTTCCTCCACTGGAGTAATGTCTCAAACAGTCTACGCTTTGATTGTTCTCTGGAATACCAGTAGTAGTTTCCGTTGCACATCTTGTTGCATTCTGTAATCTGTGGACTATCGGAGTGTTGATGAAACACAGAATTTGAATCGGGATTGAATACAACAGTCACCATGCGCACTTTCCTCCACGGGAGTAATGTCTCAAACAGTCTACGCTTTGATCGTTCCCTGGAAGACCAGTAGTAGTTTCCGATGCACATCTGGTGGCATTCTGCAATCTGTGGACTATCAGAGTATTGATGAAACACAGAAATTGCATCGGCATTGAATACAACAGTCACCATGCGCACTTTCCTCCATCCGAGTAATTTCTCAAACAGTCTACGCTTTGATCGTTCCTGGAAGACCAGTAGTAGTTTCCGGTGCACATCTGGTGGCATTCTGTAATCCGTGGACTATGAGAGTGTTGATGAAACACAGAAATTGCATCGGGATTGAATACAACAGTCACCATGCGCACTTTCCTCCACGGGAATAATGTCTCAAACAGTCTACGCTTTGATCGTTCCCTGGAAGACCAGTAGTAGTTTCAGATGCACGTCTGGTGGCATTCTGTAATCTGTGGACTATCAGACTGTTGATGAAACACAGAAATTGCATCGGGATTGAATACAACAGTCACCATGCACACTTTCCTTCATGGGAGTAATGTCTCAAACAGTCTACGATTTGATCGTTCCCTGGAAGACCAGTAGTAGTTTCTGATGCACATCTGGAGGCATTCTGTAATCTGTGGACTATAAGACTGTTGATGAAACACAGAAATTGCATCGGGATTGAATACAACAGTCACCATGCACACTTTCCTCCATGGGAGCAATGTCTCAAAGAGTTTAGGCTCTGATCGTTCCCTGGAAGACCAGTAGTAGTTTCCGGTGAACATCTGGTGACATTCTGTAATGTCTGGACCTTCAGAGTGTTAATGAAACACAGAAATTGCATTTGGATTGAATACAACAGTCACCATCCGCACTTTCCTCCATGGGAATAATGTCTCAAACAGTCTACGATTTGATCGTTCCCTGGAAGACCAGTAGTAGTTTCCGATGCACATCTGGAGGCATTCTGTAATCTGTGGACTATAAGACTGTTGATGAAACACAGAAATTGCATCGGTATTGAATACAACAGTCACCATGCGCACTTTCCTCCATGGGAGTAATGTCTCAAACAGTCTACGCTTTGATCGTTCATTGGAAGACCAGTAGTAGTTTCCAATGCACATCTGGAGGCATTCTGTAATCTGTGGACTAACAGACTGTTGACGAAACACAGAAATTCCATCGGGATTAAATACAACAATCACCATGCGCACTTCCCTCCATGGGAATAATGTCTCAAACAGTCTACGCTTTGATCGTTCCCTGGAAGACCAGAAGTAGTTTCCGATGCACAACTGGAGACATTCTGTAATCTGTGGACTATCAGAGTGTTGATGAAACACAGAAATTGCATCGGGATTGAATACAAAAGTCACCATACGCACTTTCCTCCATGAGAGTGATGTCTCAAACAGTCTATTCTTTGATCGTCCCTGGAAGACCAGTATTAGTTTGCGATGGACATCTGGTTTCATTCTGTAATCTGTGGACCATCAGAGTGTTGATGAAACACAGAAATTGCATCGGGATTGAATACAACAGTCACCACGCGCACCTTCCTCCTCGGGAGTAATGTCTCAAACAGTCTACGCTTTGATCGTTCCCTGGAAGACCACTATTAGTTTCCGATGCACATCTGGTGGCATTCTGTAATCTGTGGACTACCAGAGTGTTGATGAAACACAGAAATTGCATTGGGATGAATTCACCATGCGCACTTTCCTCCACCGGAGTAATGTCTCAAACAGTCTACGCTTTGATTGTTCTCTGGAAGACCAGTAGTAGTTTCCGATGCACATCTGGTGGCATTTAGTAATCTGTGGACTATCAGAGTGTTGATGAAACACAGAAATTGCATCGGGATTGAATACAACAGTCACCATGCGCACTTTCCTCCACCGGAGTAATGTCGCAAACAGTCTACGCTTTGATCGTTCACTGGAAGACCAGTAGTAGTTTCCGATGCACATCTGGTGGCATTCGGTAATCTGTGGACTATCAGAGTGTTGATGAAACACAGAAATTGCATCGGGATTGAATACAACAGTCGCCATGCGCACTTTCCTCCATGGGAGTAGTGTCTCAAACAGTCTACGCTTTGATCGTTCCCTTCAAGACCAGTAGTAGTTTCCGATGCACATCTGGTGGCATTCTGTAGTCTGTGGACTATCAGAGTGTTGATGAACCACAGAAATTGCATTGGGATTAAATACAACAGTCACCTTGTGCACTTTCCTCCATGGGAGTAATGTCTCAAACAGTCTACGCTTTGATCGTTCCCTGGAAGACCAGTAGTAGTTTCCGATGCACATCTGGAGGCATTCTGTAACCTGTGGACTATCAGACTGTTGATGAAACAGAGAAATTCCATCGGGATTGAATACAAAATTCACCATGCGCACTTTCCTCCATGGGAGTAATGTCTGAAACAGTCTACGCTTTGATCGTTCAGTGGAAAACCAGTAGGAGTTTCCGATGCACATCTGGTGGCATTCTGTAATCTGTGGTCTATCAGAGTGTTGATGAAACACAGATAATGCATCGGGATTAAATACAACAGTCAACATGCGCACTTTCGTCCTCTTGAGTAATGTCTCAAACAGTCTACCATTTGATCGTTCCCTGGAAGACCAGTAGTAGTTTCCGATGCACATCTGGAGGCATTCTGTAATCTGTGGACTATAAGCCTGTTGATGAAACACAGAAATTGCATCGGGATGGAATACAACAGTCACCATGCGCACTTTCCTCCATGGGAGTAATGTCTCAAACAGTCTACGCTTTGATCGTTCCCTGGAAGACCAGTAGTAGCTTCCGATGCACATCTGGTGGCATTCTGTAATCTGTGGACTATCAGACTGTTGACGAAACACAGAAATTCCATCGGAATTGAATACAACAGTCACCATGCGCACTTTCCTCCAAGGGAGTAATGTCTCCAACAGTCTACAATTTAACCGTTCCCTGGAAGACTAGAAGCATTTTCCGATGCACAACTGGAGGCATTCTGTAATCTGTGGACTATCAGAGTGTCGATGAAACACAGGAATTGCTTCGCGAATGAATACAACAGTCACCATGCGCAATTTCCTCCATGGGAGTAATGTCTCAAACAGTCTACGCTTTGATCGTTCCATGGAAGACCAGTATTAATTTCCGATGGGCATCTGGTGGCATTCTGTAATCTGTGGACCATCAGAGTGATGATGAAACACAGAAATTGCATCGGAATTGAATACAACAGTCATCACGCGCACTTTCCTCCACGGGAGTAATGTCTCAAACAGTCTACGCTTTGATCGTTCCCTGGAAGACCACTAGTAGTTTCCGATGCACATCTGGTGGCAATCTGTAATCTGTGGACTATCAGAGTGTTGATGAAACACAGAAATTGCATCGGGATTGAATACAACAGTCACCATTCGCACTTTCTTATATGGGAGTAATGTCTCAAATAGTCCACGCTTTGATCGTTCCCTGGCAGACCAGTAGTAGTTTCCGATGCACAGCTGGTGGCATTCTGTAATCTGTGGACTATCAGAGTATTGATGAAACATAGAAATTGCATCGGGATTGAATTCACCATGCCCACTTTCCTCCACTGGAGTAATGTCTCAAACAGTCTACGCTTTGATTGTTCTCTGGAATACCAGTAGTAGTTTCCGTTGCACATCTTGTTGCATTCTGTAATCTGTGGACTATCGGAGTGTTGATGAAACACAGAATTTGAATCGGGATTGAATGCAACAGTCACCATGCGCACTTTCCTCCACGGGAGTAATGTCTCAAACAGTCTACGCTTTGATCGTTCCCTGGAAGACCAGTAGTAGTTTCCGATGCACATCTGGTGGCATTCTGCAATCTGTGGACTATCAGAGTATTGATGAAACACAGAAATTGCATCGGCATTGAATACAACAGTCACCATGCGCACTTTCCTCCATCCGAGTAATTTCTCAAACAGTCTACGCTTTGATCGTTCCTGGAAGACCAGTAGTAGTTTCCGGTGCACATCTGGTGGCATTCTGTAATCCGTGGACTATGAGAGTGTTGATGAAACACAGAAATTGCATCGGGATTGAATACAACAGTCACCATGCGCACTTTCCTCCACGGGAATAATGTCTCAAACAGTCTACGCTTTGATCGTTCCCTGGAAGACCAGTAGTAGTTTCAGATGCACGTCTGGTGGCATTCTGTAATCTGTGGACTATCAGACTGTTGATGAAACACAGAAATTGCATCGGGATTGAATACAACAGTCACCATGCACACTTTCCTTCATGGGAGTAATGTCTCAAACAGTCTACGATTTGATCGTTCCCTGAAAGACCAGTAGTAGTTTCTGATGCACATCTGGAGGCATTCTGTAATCTGTGGACTATAAGACTGTTGATGAAACACAGAAATTGCATCGGGATTGAATACAACAGTCACCATGCACACATTCCTCCATGGGAGCAATGTCTCAAAGAGTTTAGGCTCTAATCGTTCCCTGGAAGACCAGTAGTAGTTTCCGATGAACATCTGGTGACATTCTGTAATGTCTGGACTATCAGAGTGTTAATGAAACACAGAAATTGCATTTGGATTGAATACAACAGTCACCATCCGCACTTTCCTCCATGGGAATAATGTCTCAAACAGTCTACGATTTGATCGTTCCCTGGAAGACCAGTAGTAGTTTCCGATGCACATCTGGAGGCATTCTGTAATCTGTGGACTATCAGACTGTTGATGAAACAGAGAAATTCCATCGGGATTGAATACAAAATTCACCATGCGCACTTTCCTCCATGGGAGTAATGTCTCAAACAGTCTACGATTTGATCGTTCCCTGGAAGACCAGTAGTAGTTTGCGATGCACATCTGGAGGCATTCTGTAATCTGTGGACTATAAGACTGTTGATGAAACACAGAAATTGCATCGGCATTGAATACAACAGTCACCATGCGCACTTTCCTCCATGGGAGTAATGTCTCAAACAGTCTACGATTTGATCGTTCCTGGAAGACCAGTAGTAGTTTCCGATTCACATCTGGTGGCATTCTGTAATCTGTGGACTATCAGAGTGTTGATGAAACACAGAAATTGCATCGGGATTGAATACAACAGTCACTATCCGCACTTTCCTCCATGGGAGTAATGTCTGAAACAGTCTACGCTTTGATCGTTCAGTGGAAAACCAGTAGGAGATTCCGATGCACATCTGATGGCATTCTGTAATCTGTGGTCTATCAGAGTGTTGATGAAACACAGATAATGCATCGGGATTAAATACAACAGTCAACATGCGCACTTTCCTCCATGGGAGTAATGTCTCAAACAGTCTACGCTTTGATCGTTCCCTGGAAGACCAGTAGTAGTTTCCGATGCACATCTGGAGGCATTCTGTAATCTGTGGACTATCAGACTATTGTCGAAACACAGAAATTCCATCGGAATTGAATACAACAGTCACCATGCGCACTTTCCTCCAAGGGAGTAATGTCTCCAACAGTCTACAATTTAACCGTTCCCTGGAAGACCAGAAGTATTTTCCGATGCACAACTGGAGGTATTCTGTAATCTGTGGACTATCAGAGTGTCGATGAAACACAGGAATTGCATCGCGAATGAATACAACAGTCACCATGCGCACTTTCCTCCATGGGAGTAATGTCTCAAACAGTCTACGCTTTGATCGTTCCATGGAAGACCAGTATTAATTTCCGATGGGCATCTGGTGGCATTCTGTAATCTGTGGACCATCAGAGTGTTGATGAAACACAGAAATTGCATCGGGATTGAATACAACAGTCATCACGCGCACTTTCCTTTACGGGAGTAATGTCTCAAACAGTCTACGCTTTGATCGTTCCCTGGAAGACCACTAGTAGTTTCCGATGCACATCTGGTGGCAATCTGTAATCTGTGGACTATCAGAGTGTTGATGAAACACAGAAATTGCATCGGGATTGAATACAACAGTCACCATTCGCACTTTCTTATATGGGAGTAATGTCTCAAATAGTCCACGCTTTGATCGTTCCCTGGCAGACCAGTAGTAGTTTCCGATGCACAGCTGGTGGCATTCTGTAATCTGTGGACTATCAGAGTATTGATGAAACATAGAAATTGCATCGGGATTGAATTCACCATGCCCACTTTCCTCCACTGGAGTAATGTCTCAAACAGTCTACGCTTTGATTGTTCTCTGGAATACCAGTAGTAGTTTCCGTTGCACATCTTGTTGCATTCTGTAATCTGTGGACTATCGGAGTGTTGATGAAACACAGAATTTGAATCGGGATTGAATACAACAGTCACCATGCGCACTTTCCTCCACGGGAGTAATGTCTCAAACAGTCTACGCTTTGATCGTTCCCTGGAAGACCAGTAGTAGTTTCCGATGCACATCTGGTGGCATTCTGCAATCTGTGTTCTATCAGAGTATTGATGAAACACAGAAATTGCATCGGCATTGAATACAACAGTCACCATGCGCACTTTCCTCCATCCGAGTAATTTCTCAAACAGTCTACGCTTTGATCGTTCCTGGAAGACCAGTAGTAGTTTCCGGTGCACATCTGGTGGCATTCTGTAATCCGTGGACTATGAGAGTGTTGATGAAACACAGAAATTGCATCGGGATTGAATACAACAGTCACCATGCGCACTTTCCTCCACGGGAATAATGTCTCAAACAGTCTACGCTTTGATCGTTCCCTGGAAGACCAGTAGTAGTTTCAGATGCACGTCTGGTGGCATTCTGTAATCTGTGGACTATCAGACTGTTGATGAAACACAGAAATTGCATCGGGATTGAATACAACAGTCACCATGCACACTTTCCTTCATGGGAGTAATGTCTCAAACAGTCTACGATTTGATCGTTCCCTGAAAGACCAGTAGTAGTTTCTGATGCACATCTGGAGGCATTCTGTAATCTGTGGACTATAAGACTGTTGATGAAACACAGAAATTGCATCGGGATTGAATACAACAGTCACCATGCACACATTCCTCCATGGGAGCAATGTCTCAAAGAGTTTAGGCTCTAATCGTTCCCTGGAAGACCAGTAGTAGTTTCCGATGAACATCTGGTGACATTCTGTAATGTCTGGACTATCAGAGTGTTAATGAAACACAGAAATTGCATTTGGATTGAATACAACAGTCACCATCCGCACTTTCCTCCATGGGAATAATGTCTCAAACAGTCTACGATTTGATCGTTCCCTGGAAGACCAGTAGTAGTTTCCGATGCACATCTGGAGGCATTCTGTAATCTGTGGACTATCAGACTGTTGATGAAACAGAGAAATTCCATCGGGATTGAATACAAAATTCACCATGCGCACTTTCCTCCATGGGAGTAATGTCTCAAACAGTCTACGATTTGATCGTTCCCTGGAAGACCAGTAGTAGTTTGCGATGCACATCTGGAGGCATTCTGTAATCTGTGGACTATAAGACTGTTGATGAAACACAGAAATTGCATCGGCATTGAATACAACAGTCACCATGCGCACTTTCCTCCATGGGAGTAATGTCTCAAACAGTCTACGATTTGATCGTTCCTGGAAGACCAGTAGTAGTTTCCGATTCACATCTGGTGGCATTCTGTAATCTGTGGACTATCAGAGTGTTGATGAAACACAGAAATTGCATCGGGATTGAATACAACAGTCACTATCCGCACTTTCCTCCATGGGAGTAATGTCTGAAACAGTCTACGCTTTGATCGTTCAGTGGAAAACCAGTAGGAGATTCCGATGCACATCTGATGGCATTCTGTAATCTGTGGTCTATCAGAGTGTTGATGAAACACAGATAATGCATCGGGATTAAATACAACAGTCAACATGCGCACTTTCCTCCATGGGAGTAATGTCTCAAACAGTCTACGCTTTGATCGTTCCCTGGAAGACCAGTAGTAGTTTCCGATGCACATC
This sequence comes from Schistocerca gregaria, assembly GCF_023897955.1. Lineage (NCBI taxonomy): Eukaryota > Metazoa > Arthropoda > Insecta > Orthoptera > Acrididae > Schistocerca > Schistocerca gregaria. Next base: position 3,624,717 of record NW_026061764.1, on the reverse strand, counting down.
TGGAGGCATTCTGTAATCTGTGGACTATCAGACTATTGTCGAAACACAGAAATTCCATCGGAATTGAATACAGCAGTCACCATGCGCACTTTCCTCCAAGGGAGTAATGTCTCCAACAGTCTACAATTTAACCGTTCCCTGGAAGACCAGAAGTATTTTCCGATGCACAACTGGAGGTATTCTGTAATCTGTGGACTATCAGAGTGTCGATGAAACACAGGAATTGCATCGCGAATGAATACAACAGTCACCATGCGCACTTTCCTCCATGGGAGTAATGTCTCAAACAGTCTACGCTTTGATCGTTCCATGGAAGACCAGTATTAATTTCCGATGGGCATCTGGTGGCATTCTGTAATCTGTGGACCATCAGAGTGTTGATGAAACACAGAAATTGCATCGGGATTGAATACAACAGTCATCACGCGCACTTTCCTTTACGGGAGTAATGTCTCAAACAGTCTACGCTTTGATCGTTCCCTGGAAGACCACTAGTAGTTTCCGATGCACATCTGGTGGCAATCTGTAATCTGTGGACTATCAGAGTGTTGATGAAACACAGAAATTGCATCGGGATTGAATACAACAGTCACCATTCGCACTTTCTTATATGGGAGTAATGTCTCAAATAGTCCACGCTTTGATCGTTCCCTGGCAGACCAGTAGTAGTTTCCGATGCACAGCTGGTGGCATTCTGTAATCTGTGGACTATCAGAGTATTGATGAAACATAGAAATTGCATCGGGATTGAATTCACCATGCCCACTTTCCTCCACTGGAGTAATGTCTCAAACAGTCTACGCTTTGATTGTTCTCTGGAATACCAGTAGTAGTTTCCGTTGCACATCTTGTTGCATTCTGTAATCTGTGGACTATCGGAGTGTTGATGAAACACAGAATTTGAATCGGGATTGAATACAACAGTCACCATGCGCACTTTCCTCCACGGGAGTAATGTCTCAAACAGTCTACGCTTTGATCGTTCCCTGGAAGACCAGTAGTAGTTTCCGATGCACATCTGGTGGCATTCTGCAATCTGTGGACTATCAGAGTATTGATGAAACACAGAAATTGCATCGGCATTGAATACAACAGTCACCATGCGCACTTTCCTCCATCCGAGTAATTTCTCAAACAGTCTACGCTTTGATCGTTCCTGGAAGACCAGTAGTAGTTTCCGGTGCACATCTGGTGGCATTCTGTAATCCGTGGACTATGAGAGTGTTGATGAAACACAGAAATTGCATCGGGATTGAATACAACAGTCACCATGCGCACTTTCCTCCACGGGAATAATGTCTCAAACAGTCTACGCTTTGATCGTTCCCTGGAAGACCAGTAGTAGTTTCAGATGCACGTCTGGTGGCATTCTGTAATCTGTGGACTATCAGACTGTTGATGAAACACAGAAATTGCATCGGGATTGAATACAACAGTCACCATGCACACTTTCCTTCATGGGAGTAATGTCTCAAACAGTCTACGATTTGATCGTTCCCTGGAAGACCAGTAGTAGTTTCTGATGCACATCTGGAGGCATTCTGTAATCTGTGGACTATAAGACTGTTGATGAAACACAGAAATTGCATCGGGATTGAATACAACAGTCACCATGCACACTTTCCTCCATGGGAGCAATGTCTCAAAGAGTTTAGGCTCTGATCGTTCCCTGGAAGACCAGTAGTAGTTTCCGGTGAACATCTGGTGACATTCTGTAATGTCTGGACCTTCAGAGTGTTAATGAAACACAGAAATTGCATTTGGATTGAATACAACAGTCACCATCCGCACTTTCCTCCATGGGAATAATGTCTCAAACAGTCTACGATTTGATCGTTCCCTGGAAGACCAGTAGTAGTTTCCGATGCACATCTGGAGGCATTCTGTAATCTGTGGACTATAAGACTGTTGATGAAACACAGAAATTGCATCGGTATTGAATACAACAGTCACCATGCGCACTTTCCTCCATGGGAGTAATGTCTCAAACAGTCTACGCTTTGATCGTTCATTGGAAGACCAGTAGTAGTTTCCAATGCACATCTGGAGGCATTCTGTAATCTGTGGACTAACAGACTGTTGACGAAACACAGAAATTCCATCGGGATTAAATACAACAATCACCATGCGCACTTCCCTCCATGGGAATAATGTCTCAAACAGTCTATTCTTTGATCGTCCCTGGAAGACCAGTATTAGTTTGCGATGGACATCTGGTTTCATTCTGTAATCTGTGGACCATCAGAGTGTTGATGAAACACAGAAATTGCATCGGGATTGAATACAAAAGTCACCATACGCACTTTCCTCCATGAGAGTGATGTCTCAAACAGTCTATTCTTTGATCGTCCCTGGAAGACCAGTATTAGTTTGCGATGGACATCTGGTTTCATTCTGTAATCTGTGGACCATCAGAGTGTTGATGAAACACAGAAATTGCATCGGGATTGAATACAACAGTCACCACGCGCACCTTCCTCCTCGGGAGTAATGTCTCAAACAGTCTACGCTTTGATCGTTCCCTGGAAGACCACTATTAGTTTCCGATGCACATCTGGTGGCATTCTGTAATCTGTGGACTACCAGAGTGTTGATGAAACACAGAAATTGCATTGGGATGAATTCACCATGCGCACTTTCCTCCACCGGAGTAATGTCTCAAACAGTCTACGCTTTGATTGTTCTCTGGAAGACCAGTAGTAGTTTCCGATGCACATCTGGTGGCATTTTGTAATCTGTGGACTATCAGAGTGTTGATGAAACACAGAAATTGCATCGGGATTGAATACAACAGTCACCATGCGCACTTTCCTCCACCGGAGTAATGTCGCAAACAGTCTACGCTTTGATCGTTCACTGGAAGACCAGTAGTAGTTTCCGATGCACATCTGGTGGCATTCGGTAATCTGTGGACTATCAGAGTGTTGATGAAACACAGAAATTGCATCGGGATTGAATACAACAGTCGCCATGCGCACTTTCCTCCATGGGAGTAGTGTCTCAAACAGTCTACGCTTTGATCGTTCCCTTCAAGACCAGTAGTAGTTTCCGATGCACATCTGGTGGCATTCTGTAGTCTGTGGACTATCAGAGTGTTGATGAACCACAGAAATTGCATTGGGATTAAATACAACAGTCACCTTGTGCACTTTCCTCCATGGGAGTAATGTCTCAAACAGTCTACGCTTTGATCGTTCCCTGGAAGACCAGTAGTAGTTTCCGATGCACATCTGGAGGCATTCTGTAACCTGTGGACTATCAGACTGTTGATGAAACAGAGAAATTCCATCGGGATTGAATACAAAATTCACCATGCGCACTTTCCTCCATGGGAGTAATGTCTCAAACTGTCTACGATTTGATCGCTCCCTGGAAGACCAGTAGTAGTTTGCGATGCACATCTGGAGGCATTCTGTAATCTGTGGACTGTAATACTGTTGATGAAACACAGAAATTGCATCGGCATTGAATACAACAGTCACCATGCGCACTTTCCTCCATGGGAGTAATGTCTCAAACAGAGTACGATTTGATCGTTCCTGGAAGACCAGTAGTAGTTTCCGATGCACATCTGGTGGCATTCTGTAATCTGTGGACTATCAGAGTGTTGATGAAACACAGAAATTGCATCGGGATTGAATACAACAGTCACCATGCGCACTTTCCTCCATGGGAGTAATGTCTCAAACAGAGTACGATTTGATCGTTCCTGGAAGACCAGTAGTAGTTTCCGATGCACATCTGGTGGCATTCTGTAATCTGTGGACTATCAGAGTGTTGATGAAACACAGAAATTGCATCGGGATTGAATACAACAGTCACCATCCGCACTTTCCTCCATGGGAGTAATGTCTGAAACAGTCTACGCTTTGATCGTTCAGTGGAAAACCAGTAGGAGTTTCCGATGCACATCTGGTGGCATTCTGTAATCTGTGGTCTATCAGGGTGTTGATGAAACACAGATAATGCATCGGGATTAAATACAACAGTCAACATGCGCACTTTCGTCCTCTTGAGTAATGTCTCAAACAGTCTACCATTTGATCGTTCCCTGGAAGACCAGTAGTAGTTTCCGATGCACATCTGGAGGCATTCTGTAATCTGTGGACTATAAGCCTGTTGATGAAACACAGAAATTGCATCGGGATGGAATACAACAGTCACCATGCGCACTTTCCTCCATGGGAGTAATGTCTCAAACAGTCTACGCTTTGATCGTTCCCTGGAAGACCAGTAGTAGCTTCCGATGCACATCTGGAGGCATTCTGTAATCTGTGGACTATCAGACTGTTGACGAAACACAGAAATTCCATCGGAATTGAATACAACAGTCACCATGCGCACTTTCCTCCAAGGGAGTAATGTCTCCAACAGTCTACAATTTAACCGTTCCCTGGAAGACTAGAAGCATTTTCCGATGCACAACTGGAGGCATTCTGTAATCTGTGGACTATCAGAGTGTCGATGAAACACAGGAATTGCTTCGCGAATGAATACAACAGTCACCATGCGCAATTTCCTCCATGGGAGTAATGTCTCAAACAGTCTACGCTTTGAACGTTCCATGGAAGACCAGTATTAGTTTACGATGGACATCTGGTGGCATTCTGTAATCTGTGGACCATCAGAGTGTTGATGAAACACAGAAATTGCATCGGGATGAATACAACAGTCACCACGCGCACTTTCCTCCACTGGAGTAATGTCTCAAACAGTCTACGCTTTGATCGTTCGCCTGAAGACCACTAGTAGTTTCCGATGCACATCTGGTGGCATTCTGTAGTCTGTGGACTATCAGAGTGTTGATGAAACACAGAAATTGCATCGGGATTGAATACAACAGTCACCATTCGCACTTTCTTATATGGGAGTAATGTCTCAAATACTCCACGCTTTGATCGTTCCCTGGCAGACCAGTAGTAGTTTCCGATGCACAGCTGGTGGCATTCTGTAATCTGTGGACTATCAGAGTATTGATGAAACACAGAAATTGCATCGGGATTGAATACAACTGTCACCATGAGCACTTTCCTCAATGTGAGTAATGCATCAAACAATTTACGATTTGATCGTTCCCTGGAAGACGAGTAGAAGTTTCTGATGCACATCTGGTGGCATTCTGTAATCTGTGGACTATCAGAGTGTTGATGAAACACAGAAATTGCGTCTGGATTGAATTCACCATGCGCACTTTCCTCCAGCGGTGTTATGTCTCTAACATTCTACGCCTTGATTGTTCTCTGGAAGACCAGTAGTAGTTTCCGATGCACATCTGGTGGCATTCTGTAATCTGTGGACTATCAGAGTGTTGATAAAACACAGAATTTGAATCAGGATTGAATACAAGAGTCACCATGCGCACTTTCCTCCACGGGAGTAATGTCTCAAACAGTCTACGCTTTGATCGTTCCCTGGAAGACCAGTAGTAGTTTCCGATGCACATCTGGTTTCATTCTGCAATCTGTGGACTATCAGAGTATTGATGAAACACAGAAATTGCATCGGCATTGAATACAACAGTCACCATGCGCACTTTCCTCCACCGAAGTAATGTCTCAAACAGTCTACGCTTTGATCGTTCCCTGGAAGACCAGTAGTAGTTTCAGATGCACGTCTGGTGGCATTCTGTAATCTGTGGACTATCAGACTGTTGATGAAACACAGAAATTGCATCGGGATTGAATACAACAGTCACCATGCACACTTTCCTTCATGGGAGTGATGTCTCAAACAGTCTACGATTTGATCGTTCCCTGGAAGGCCAGTAGTAGTTTCCGATGCACATCTGGAGGCATTCTGTAATGTGTGGACTATAAGACTGTTGATGACACACAGAAATTGCATCGGGATTGAATACAACAGTCACCATGCGCACTTTCCTCCATGGGAGCAATGTCTCAAAGAGTTTAGGCTCCGATCGTTCCCTGGAAGACCAGTAGTAGTTTCCGATGCACATCTGGAGCCATTCTGTAATCTGTGCACTATTAGAGTGTTGATGAAACACAGAAATTGCATCGGGATTGAATACAACAGTAACCATGAGCACTTTCCTCCATGGGAGTAATGTCTCAAACAGTCTACGATTTGATCGTTCCCTGGAAGACCAGTAGTAGTTTCCGATGCACATCTGGTGGCATTCTGTAATCTGTGGACTATCAGAGTGTTGATGAAACACAGAAATTGCATCGGGATTGAATACAACAGTCACCATCCGCACTTTCCTCCATGGGAGTAATGTCTCAAACAATTTACGCTTTGATCGTTCCCTGGAAAACCAGTAGTAGTTTCCGATGCACATCTTGTGGCATTCTGTAATCTGTGGACTATCAGAGTGTTGATGAAGCACAGATATTGCATCGGGATTGAATTCACCATGCGCACCTTCCTCCACCGGAGTAATGTCTCAAACAGTCTACGCTTTGATTGTTCTCTGGAAGACCAGTAGTAGTTTCCGATGCACATCTGGTGGCATTTTGTAATCTGTGGACTATCAGAGAGTTGATGAAACACAGAAATTGCATCGGGATTGAATACAACAGTCACCATGTGCACTTTCCTCCACCGGAGTAATATCTCAAACAGTCTACCCTTCGGTCGTTCCCTGGAAGACCACTATTAGTTTCCGATGCACATCTGGTGGAATTCTGTAATCTGTGGACTGTCAGAGTGTTGATGAAACACAGAAATTGCATCGGGATTGAATGCAACTGTCACCATTCGAACTTTCTTATATGGGAGTAAGGTCTCAAATAGTCCACGCTTTGATCGTTCCCTGGAAGACCAGTAGTAGTTTCTGATGCACATCTGGTGGCATTCTGTAGTCTGTGGACTATCAGAGTGTTGATGAAACACAGAAATTGCATCGGGATTGAATTCACCATGCCCACTTTCCTCCACCGTAGTAATGTCTCAAACAGTCTACGCTTTGATCGTTCCCTGGAAGACCAGTAGTAGTTTCCGATGCACATCTGGTGGCATTCTGCAATTTGTGGACTATCAGAGTATTGATGAAACACAGAAATTGCATCGGCATTGAATACAACAGTCACCATGCGCACTTGCCTCCATGGGAGTAATGTCTCAAACAGTCTACGCTTTGATCGTTCCTGGAAGACCAGTAGTAGTTTCCGATGCACATCTGGTTTCATTCTGTAATCCGTGGACTATGAGAGTGTTGATGAAACAAAGAAATTGCATCGGGATTGAATACAACAATCACCATGCGCACTTTCCTCCACGGGAATAATGTCTCAAACAGTCTACGCTTTGATCGTTCCCTGGAAGACCAGTAGTAGTTTCAGATGCACGTCTGGTGACATTCTGTAATCTGTGGACTATTAGACTGTTGATGAAACACAGATATTGCATCGGGATTGAATACAACAGTCACCATGCGCACTATCCTCCACCGGAGAAATGTCTCAAACAGTCTACATTTTGATCGTTCCCTTTAAGACCAGTAATAGTTTCCGATGCACATCTGGTGGCATTCTGTAATCTGTGGACTATCAGAGTGTTGATGAAACACAGAGATTGCATCGGCATTAAATACAACAGTCACCATGCGCACTTCCTCCATGGGAGTAATGTCTCAAACAGTCTACGCTTTGATCGTTCCTATAAGACCAGTAGTAGTTTCCGGTGCACATCTGGTGGCATTCTGTAATGTGTGGACTATCAGAGTGTTAATGAAACACAGAAATTGCATCGGGATTGAATACAACATTCACCATCCGCACTTTCCTCCATGGGAATAATGTCTCAAAAAGTCTACGATTTGATCGTTCCCTGGAAGACCAGTGGTAGTTTCCGATGCACATCTGGAGGCATTCTGTAATCTGTGGAATATAAGACTGTTGATGAAACACAGAAATTGCATCGGGATTGAATACAACATTCACCATGCGCAGTTTCCTCCATGGGAGTAATGTCTCAGACAGTGTACGCTTTGATCATTCCCTGGAAGGCCAGTAGTAGTTTCCGATGCACATCTGGAGGCATTCTGTAATCTGTGGACTATCAGAATATTGATGAAACACAAAAAATGGCATCGGGATTGAATACAACAGTCACCATGCGCACTTTCCTCAATGTGAGTAATGTCTCAAACAATTTACGTTTTGATCGTTCCCTGGAAGATCAGTAGTAGTTTCCGATGCACATATGGTGGCATTCTATAATCTGTGGAATATCATTGTGTGGATGAAACAAAGAAATTGCATCGGGATTGAATTCACCATGCGCACTTTCCTCCACCAGAGGATTGTCTCAAACAGTCTACGCTTTGATTGTTCTCTGGGTGACCAGTACTAGTTTCCGATGCACATCTGGTGGCATTCTGTATTCTTTGGACTATCAGAGTGTTGACGAAACACAGAAATTGCATCGGGATTGAATACAACAGTCACCATCCGCACTTTCCTCAATGTGAGTAATGTCTCAATCAATTTACGCTTTGATCGTTCCCTGGAAGACCAGTAGTAGTTTCCGATGTACATCTGGTGGCATTCTGTAATCTGTGGACTATCAGAGTGTTGATGAAACACAGAAATTGCATTGGGATGAATTCACCATGTGCACTTTCCTCCACCGGAGTAATGTCTCAAACAGTCTACGCTTTGATTGTTCTCTGGAAGACCAGTAGTAGTTTCCGATGCACATCTTGTGGCATTTTGTAATCTGTGGACTATCAGAGTGTTGATGAGACACAGAAATTGCATCGGGATTGAATACAACAGTCACCATCCGCACTTTCCTCCATGGGAGTAATGTCTCAAACAGTCTACGCTTTGATCGTTCCATCCAAGACCAGTATTAATTTCCGATGGACATCTGGTGGCATTCTGTAATCTGTGGACCATCAGAGTGTTGATGAAACACAGAAATTGCATCGGATTGAATTCAACAGTCACCATGCGCACTTTCCTCCATGGGAGCAATGTCTCAAAGAGTTTAGTCTCTGATCGTTCCCTGGAAGACCAGTAGTAGTTTCCGATGCACATCTGGTGGCATTCTGTAATCTGTGGACTATCAGAGTATTGATGAAACACAGAAATTGCACCGGGATTGAATTCACCATGCGCACCTTCCTCCACCGGAGTAATGACTCAAACAGTCTACGCTTTGATTGTTCTCTGGAAGACCAGTAGTAGTTTCCAATGCACATCTGGTGGCATTTTGTAATCTGTGGACTATCAGGGAGTTGATGAAACACAGAAATTGCATTGGGATTGAATACAACAGTCACCATGCGCACTTTCCTCCACCGGAGAAATGTCTCAAACAGTCTACATTTTGATCGTTCCCTTTAAGACCAGTAATAGTTTCCGATGCACATCTGGTGGCATTCTGTAATCTGTTCACTATCAGAGTGTTGATGAAACACAGAGATTGCATCGGCATTAAATACAACAGTCACCATGCGCACTTCCTCCATGGGAGTAATGTCTCAAACAGTCTACGCTTTAATCGTTCCTATAAGACCAGTAGTAGTTTCCGGTGCACATCTGGTGGCATTCTGTAATGTGTGGACTATCAGAGTGTTAATGAAACACAGAAATTGCATCGGGATTGAATACAACATTCACCATGCGCACTTTCCTCCATGGGAGTAATGTCTCAAACAGTCTACGCTTTGATCGTTCCCTGGAAGACCAGTGGTAGTTTCCCGTGCACATCTGGAGGCATTCTGTAATCTGTGGACTATCAGACTGTTGATGAAACACAGAAATTCCATCGGGATTAAATACAACAGTCACCATGCGCACTTCCCTCCATGGGAGTAATGTCTCAAACAGTCTACGTTTTGATCGTTCCCTGGAAGACCAGAAGTAGTTTCCGATGCACAACTGGAGGCATTCTGTAATCTGTGGACTGTCAGAGTGTTGATGAAACACTGAAATTGCATCGGGATTGAATACAAAAGTCACCATACGCACTTTCCTCCATGGGAGTAATGTCTCAAACAGTCTACGCTTTGATCGTTCCCTGGAAGACCAGTATCAGTTTGCGATGGACATCTCGTTTCATTCTGTAATCTGTGTACCATCAGAGTGTTGATAAAACACAGAAATTGCATCGGGATTGAATACAACAGTCACCACGCGCACCTTCCTCCTCGGGAGTAATGTCTCAAACAGTCTACGCTTTGATCGTTCCCTGGAAGACCACTATTAGTTTCCGATGCACATCTGGTAGCATTCTGTAATCTGTGGACTATCAGAGTGTCGATGAAACACAGATATTGCATCGGGTTTGAATACAACAGTCACCATTCGCCCTTTCCTCCATGGGAGTAATATCTCAAACAGTCCACGCTTTGATCGTTCCCTGGAAGACCAGTAGTAGTTTCCGATGCACATCTGGTGGCATTCTGTAATCTGTGGACTATCAGAATATTGATGAAACACAAAAAATGGCATCGGGTTTGAATACAACAGTCATCATGCGCACTTTCCTCAATGTGACTAATGTCTCAAACAATTTACGTTTTGATCGTTCCCTGGAAGACCAGTAGTAGTTTCCGATGCACATCTGGTGGCATTCTATAATCTGTGGACTATCATTGTGTGGATGAAACAGAGAAATTGCATCGGGATTGAATTCACCATGCGCACTTTCCTCCACCAGAGGATTGTCTCAAACAGTCTACGCTTTGATTGTTCTCTGGAAGACCAGTACTAGTTTCCGATGCACATCTGGTGGCATTCTGTAATCTTTGGACTATCAGAGTGTTGACGAAACACAGAAATTGCATCGGGATTGAATACAACAGTCACCATCCGCACTTTCCTCAAAGTGAGTAATGTCTCAATTAATTTATGCTTTGATCGTTCCCTGGAAGACCAGTAGTAGTTTCCGATGTACATCTGGTGGCATTCTGTAATCTGTGGACTATCAGAGTGTTGATGAAACACAGAAATTGCATTGGGATGAATTCACCATGCGCACTTTCCTCCACCGGAGTAATGTCTCAAACAGTCTACGCTTTGATTGTTCTCTGGAAGACCAGTAGTAGTTTCCGATGCACATCTTGTGGCATTTTGTAATCTGTGGACTATCAGAGTGTTGATGAAACACAGAAATTGCATCGGGATTGAATACAACAGTCACCATGCGCACTTTCCTCCACCGGAGTATTGTCGCAAACAGTCTACGCTTTGATCGTTCCCTGGAAGACCAGTAGTAGTTTCCGATGCACATCTGGTGGCATTCTGTAATCTGTGGACTATCAGAGTGTTGATGAAACACAGAAACTGCATCGGGATTGAATACAACAGTCGCCATGCGCACTTTCCTCCATGGGAGTAGTGTCTCAAACAGTCTACGCTTTGATCGTTCCGTTCAAGACCAGTAGTAGTTTCCGATGCACATCTGGAGGCATTCTGTAATCTGTGGACTATCAGAGTGTTGATGAACCACAGAAATTGCATTGGGATTAAATACAACAGTCACCATGCGCACTTTCATCCATGGGAGTAATGTTTCAAACAGTCTACGTTTTGATCGTTCCCTGGAAAACCAGTGGTAGCTTACGATGCACATCTATAGGCATTCTGTAATCTGTGGACTATCAGAGTGTTGATGAAACACAGAAATTGCATCGGGATTGAATACAACAGTCACCTTGCGCACTTTCCTCCATGGGAGTAATGTCTCAAACAGTCTACGCTTTGATCGTTCCCTGGAAGACCAGTAGTAGTTTCCGATGCACATCTGGAGGCATTCTGTAATCTGTGGACTATCAGACTGTTGATGAAACACAGAAATTTCATCGGGATTGAATACAACATTCACCATGCGCACTTTCCTCCATGGGAGTAATGTCTCAAACAGTCTACGATTTGATCGTTCCCTGGAAGACCAGTAGTAGTTTGCGATGCACATCTGGAGGCATTCTGTAATCTGTGGACTATAAGACTGTTGATGAAACACAGAAATTGCATCGGGATTGAATACAACAGTCACCATGGGCACTTTCCTCCATGGGGGTAATGTCTCAAACAGTCTACGATTTGATCGTTCCTGGAAGACCAGTAGTAGTTTCCGATGCACATCTGGTGGCATTCTGTAATCTGTGGACTATCAGAGTGTTGATGAAACACAGAAATTGCATCGGGATTGAATACAACAGTCACCATCCGCACTTTCCTCCATGGGAGTAATGTCTGAAACAGTCTACGCTTTGATCGTTCAGTGGAAGACCAGTAGGAGTTTCCGATGCGCATCTGGTGGCATTCTGTAATCTGCGGTCTATCAGAGTGTTGATGAAACACAGATAATGCATCGGGATTAAATACAACAGTCACCATGCGCACTTTCCTCCATGGGAGTAATGTCTCAAACAGTCTACGATTTGATCGTTCCCTGGAAGACCAGTAGTAGTTTCTGATGCACATCTGGAGGCATTCTGTAATCTGTGGATTATAAGACTGTTGATGAAACACAGAAATTGCATCGGGATGGAATACAACAGTCACCATGCGCACTTTCCTCCATGGGAGTAATGTCTCTAACAGTACACGCTTTGATCGTTCCCTGGAAGACCAGTAGTAGTTTCCGATGCACATCTTGAGGCATTCTGTAATCTGTGGACTATCAGACTGTTGATAAAACACAGAAATTCCATCGGAATTGAATACAACAGTCACTATGCGCACTTTCCTCCATGGGAGTAATGTCTCAAACAGTCTACGCTTTGATCGTTCCGTGGAAGACCAGTATTAATTTCCGATGGACATCTGGTGGCATTCTGTAATCTGTGGACCATCAGAGTGTTGATGAAACACTGAAATTGCATCGGGATTGAATACAACAGTCACCACGCGCACTTTCCTCCACGGGAGTAATGTCTCAAACAGTCTACGCTTTGATCGTTCCCTGGAAGACCACTAGTAGTTTCCGATGCACATCTAGTGGCATTCTGTAATCTGTGGACTATCAGAGTGTTGATGAAACACAGAAATTGCATCGGGATTTAATACAACAGTCACCATGCGCACTTTCCTCCATGGGAGTAATGTCTCAAACAGTCTACGATTTGATCGTTCCCTGGAAGACCAGTAGTAGTTTCCGATGCACATTTGGAGGCATTCTGTAATCTGTGGACTATCAGAGTATTGATGAAACACAGAAATTGCATCGGGACTGAATTCACCATGCACACCTTCCTCCACCGGGGTAATGTCTCAAACAGTCTACGCTTTGATTGATCTCTGGAAGACCAGTAGTAGTTTCCAATGCACATCTATTGGCATTTTGTAATCTGTGGACTATCAGACTGTTGATGAAACACAGAAATTCCATCGGGATTAAATACAACAGTCACCATGCGCACTTCCCTCCATGGGAGTAATGTCTCAAACAGTCTACGCTTTGATCGTTCCCTGGAAGACCAGAAGTAGTTTCCGATGCACAACTGGAGGCATTCTGTAATCTGTGGACTATCAGAGTGTTGATGAAACACAGAAATTGCATCGCGATTGAATACAAAAGTCACCATACGCACTTTCCTCCATGGGAGTAATGTCTCAAACAGTCTATGCTTTGATCGTTCCCTGGAAGACAAGTATTAGTTTGCGATGGACATCTGGTTTCATTCTGTAATCTGTGGACCATCAGAGTGTTGATGAAACACAGAAATTGCATCGGGATTGAATACAACAGCCACCACGCGCACCTTCCTCCTCGGGAGTTATGTCTCAAACAATCTACGCTTAGATCGTTCCCTGGAAGACCACTATTAGTTTCAGATGCACATCTGGTGGCATTCTGTAATCTGTGGACTATCAGAGTGTCGATGAAACACAGAAATTGCATCGGGTTTGAATACAACAGTCACCATTCGCACTTTCCTCCATGGGAGTAATGTCTCAAACAGTCCACGCTTTGATCGTTCCCTGGAAGACCAGTAGTAGTTTCCGATGCACATCTGGTGGCATTCTGTAATCTGTGGACTATCAGAGTATTGATGAAACACAAAAAATGGCATCGGGATTCAATACAACAGTCACCATGCGCACTTTCGTCAATGTGAGTATTGTCTCAAACAGTATACGCTTTGATTGTTCTCTGGAAGACCAGTACTAGTTTCCGGTGCACATCTGGTGGCATTCTGTAATCTTTGGACTATCAGAGTGTTGATGAAACACAGAAATTGCATCGGGATTGAATACAACAGTCACCATCCGCACTTTCCTCAGTGTGAGTAATGTCTCAATCAATTTACGCTTTGATCGTTCCCTGGAAGACCAGTAGTAGTTTCCGATGCACATCTGGTGGCATTCTGTAATCTGTGGACTATCAGAGTGTTGATGAAACACAGAAATTTCATTGGGATAAATTCACCATGCGCACATTCCTCCACCGGAGTAATGTCTCAAACAGTCTACGCTTTGATTGTTCTCTGGAAGACCAGTAGTAGTTTCCGATGCACATCTGGTGGCATTTTGTAATCTGTGGACTATCAGAGTGTTGATGAAACACAGAAATTGCATCGGGATTGAATACAACAGTCACCATGCGCACTTTCCTCCACCGGAGTAATGTCGCAAACAGTCTACGCTTTGATCGTTCCCTGGAAGACCAGTAGTAGTTCCCGATGCACATCTGGTGGCATTCTGTAATCTGTGGACTATCAGAGTGTTGATGAAACACAGAAATTGCATTGGGATTGAATACAACAGTCGCCATGCGCACTTTCCTCCATGGGAGTAGTGTCTCAAACAGTCTACGCTTTGATCGTTCCCTTCAAGACCAGTAGTAGTTTCCGATGCACATCTATAGGCATTCTGTAATCTGTGGACTATCAGAGTGTTGATGAACAACAGAAATTGCATTGGGATTAAATACAACAGTCACCATGCGCACTTTCCTCCATGGCGTGCAATGTCTCAAACAGACTACGCTTTGATCGTTCCCTGGAAGACCAGTAGTAGTTTCCGATGCACATCTGGAGGCATTCTGTAATCTGTTGACCTTCAAAGTGTTGATTAAACACAGAAATTGCATCGGGATTGAATACAGCAGTCACCATGCGCACTTTCCTCCATGGGGGTAATGTCTCAAACAGTCTACGATTTGACCGTTCCCTGGAAGACCAGTGGTAGTTTCCGATGCACATCTGGTGGCATTCTGTAATCTGTGGTCTATCAGAGTGTTGATGAAACACAGATGATGCATCGGGATTAAATACAACAGTCACCATGCGCACTTTCCTCCATGGTAGTAATGACTCAAACAGTCTACGATTTGATCGTTCCCTGGAAGACCAGTAGTAGTTTCCGATGCACATCTGGAGGCATTCTGTAATCTGTGGATTATAAAAATGTTGATGAAACACAGAAATTGCATCGGGATGGAATACAACAGTCACCATGCGCACCTTCCTCCATGGGAGTAATGTCTCAAACAGTCTACGCTTTGACCGTTCCCTGGAAGACCAGTAGTAGTTTCCGATGCACATCTTGAGGCATTCTGTAATCTGTGGACTATCAGACTGTTGACGAAACACAGAAATTCCATCGGAATTGAATACAACAGTCACCATGCGCACTTTCCTCCAAGGGAGTAATGTCTCCAACTGTCTACATTTTAACCGTTCCCTGGAAGACTAGAAGTATTTTCCGATGCACAGCTGGAGTCATTCTGTAATCTGTGGACTATCAGAGTGTCGATGAAACACAGGAATTGCATCGCGAATGAATACAACAGTCACCATGCACACTTTCCTCCATGGGAGTAATGTCTCAAACAGTCTACGCTTTGATCGTTCCATGGAGGACCAGTATTAATTTCCGATGGACAACTGGTGGCATTCTGTAATCTGTGGACCATCAGAGTGTTGATGAAACACAGAAATTGCATCGGGATTGAATACAACAGGCACCACGCGCATTTTCCTCCACGGGAGTAATGTTTCAAACAGTCTACGTTTTGATCGTTCCCTGGAAAACCAGTGGTAGCTTACGATGCACATCTATAGGCATTCTGTAATCTGTGGACTATCAGAGTGTTGATGAAACACAGAAATTGCATCGGGATTGAATACAACAGTCACCTTGCGAACTTTCCTCCATGGGAGTAATGTCACAAACAGTCTACGCTTTGATCGTTCCCTGGAAGACCAGTAGTAGTTTCCGATGCACATCTGGAGGCATTCTGTAATCTGTGGACTATCAGACTGTTGATGAAACACAGAAATTTCATCGGGATTGAATACAACATTCACCATGCGCACTTTCCTCCATGGGAGTAATGTCTCAAACAGTCTACGATTTGATCGTTCCCTGGAAGACCAGTAGTGGTTTGCGATGCACATCTGGAGGCATTCTGTAATCTGTGGACTATAAGACTGTTGATGAAACACAGAAATTGCATCGGGATTGAATACAACAGTCACCATGGGCACTTTCCTCCATGGGGGTAATGTCTCAAACAGTCTACGATTTGATCGTTCCTGGAAGACCAGTAGTAGTTTCCGATGCACATCTGGTGGCATTCTGTAATCTGTGGACTATCAGAGTGTTGATGAAACACAGAAATTGCATCGGGATTGAATACAACAGTCACCATCCGCACTTTCCTCCATGGGAGTAACGTCTGAAACAATCTACGCTTTGATCGTTCAGTGGAAGACCAGAAGGAGTTTCCGATGCGCATCTGGTGGCATTCTGTAATCTGTGGACTATCAGAGTATTGATGAAACACAGAAATTGCACCGGGATTGAATTCACCATGCGCACCTTCCTCCACCGGAGTAATGACTCAAACAGTCTACGCTTTGATTGTTCTCTGGAAGACCAGTAGTAGTTTCCAATGCACATCTGGTGGCATTTTGTAATCTGTGGACTATCAGGGAGTTGATGAAACACAGAAATTGCATTGGGATTGAATACAACAGTCACCATGCGCACTTTCCTCCACCGGAGAAATGTCTCAAACAGTCTACATTTTGATCGTTCCCTTTAAGACCAGTAATAGTTTCCGATGCACATCTGGTGGCATTCTGTAATCTGTTCACTATCAGAGTGTTGATGAAACACAGAGATTGCATCGGCATTAAATACAACAGTCACCATGCGCACTTCCTCCATGGGAGTAATGTCTCAAACAGTCTACGCTTTAATCGTTCCTATAAGACCAGTAGTAGTTTCCGGTGCACATCTGGTGGCATTCTGTAATGTGTGGACTATCAGAGTGTTAATGAAACACAGAAATTGCATCGGGATTGAATACAACATTCACCATGCGCACTTTCCTCCATGGGAGTAATGTCTCAAACAGTCTACGCTTTGATCGTTCCCTGGAAGACCAGTGGTAGTTTCCGGTGCACATCTGGAGGCATTCTGTAATCTGTGGACTATCAGACTGTTGATGAAACACAGAAATTCCATCGGGATTAAATACAACAGTCACCATGCGCACTTCCCTCCATGGGAGTAATGTCTCAAACAGTCTACGTTTTGATCGTTCCCTGGAAGACCAGAAGTAGTTTCCGATGCACAACTGGAGGCATTCTGTAATCTGTGGACTGTCAGAGTGTTGATGAAACACTGAAATTGCATCGGGATTGAATACAAAAGTCACCATACGCACTTTCCTCCATGGGAGTAATGTCTCAAACAGTCTACGCTTTGATCGTTCCCTGGAAGACCAGTATTAGTTTGCGATGGACATCTCGTTTCATTCTGTAATCTGTGTACCATCAGAGTGTTGATGAAACACAGAAATTGCATCGGGATTGAATACAACAGTCACCACGCGCACCTTCCTCCTCGGGAGTAATGTCTCAAACAGTCTACGCTTTGATCGTTCCCTGGAAGACCACTATTAGTTTCCGATGCACATCTGGTAGCATTCTGTAATCTGTGGACTATCAGAGTGTCGATGAAACACAGATATTGCATCGGGTTTGAATACAACAGTCACCATTCGCCCTTTCCTCCATGGGAGTAATATCTCAAACAGTAAACGCTTTGATCGTTCCCTGGAAGACCAGTAGTAGTTTCCGATGCACATCTGGTGGCATTCTGTAATCTGTGGACTATCAGAATATTGATGAAACACAAAAAATGGCATCGGGTTTGAATACAACAGTCACCATGCGCACTTTCCTCAATGTGACTAATGTCTCAAACAATTTACGTTTTGATCGTTCCCTGGAAGACCAGTAGTAGTTTCCGATGCACATCTGGTGGCATTCTATAATCTGTGGACTATCATTGTGTGGATGAAACAGAGAAATTGCATCGGGATTGAATTCACCATGCGCACTTTCCTCCACCAGAGGATTGTCTCAAACAGTCTACGCTTTGATTGTTCTCTGGAAGACCAGTACTAGTTTCCGATGCACATCTGGTGGCATTCTGTAATCTTTGGACTATCAGAGTGTTGACGAAACACAGAAATTGCATCGGGATTGAATACAACAGTCACCATCCGCACTTTCCTCAAAGTGAGTAATGTCTCAATTAATTTATGCTTTGATCGTTCCCTGGAAGACCAGTAGTAGTTTCCGATGTACATCTGGTGGCATTCTGTAATCTGTGGACTATCAGAGTGTTGATGAAACACAGAAATTGCATTGGGATGAATTCACCATGCGCACTTTCCTCCACCGGAGTAATGTCTCAAACAGTCTACGCTTTGATTGTTCTCTGGAAGACCAGTAGTAGTTTCCGATGCACATCTTGTGGCATTTTGTAATCTGTGGACTATCAGAGTGTTGATGAAACACAGAAATTGCATCGGGATTGAATACAACAGTCACCATGCGCACTTTCCTCCACCGGAGTATTGTCGCAAACAGTCTACGCTTTGATCGTTCCCTGGAAGACCAGTAGTAGTTTCCGATGCACATCTGGTGGCATTCTGTAATCTGTGGACTATCAGAGTGTTGATGAAACACAGAAACTGCATCGGGATTGAATACAACAGTCGCCATGCGCACTTTCCTCCATGGGAGTAGTGTCTCAAACAGTCTACGCTTTGATCGTTCCGTTCAAGACCAGTAGTAGTTTCCGATGCACATCTGGAGGCATTCTGTAATCTGTGGACTATCAGGGTGTTGATGAACCACAGAAATTGCATTGGGATTAAATACAACAGTCACCATGCGCACTTTCCTCCATGGGAGTAATGTTTCAAACAGTCTACGTTTTGATTGTTCCCTGGAAAACCAGTGGTAGCTTACGATGCACATCTATTGGCATTCTGTAATCTGTGGACTATCAGAGTGTTGATGAAACACAGAAATTGCATCGGGATTGAATACAACAGTCACCTTGCGCACTTTCCTCCATGGGAGTAATGTCTCAAACAGTCTACGCTTTGATCGTTCCCTGGAAGACCAGTAGTAGTTTCCGATGCACATCTGGAGGCATTCTGTAATCTGTGGACTATCAGACTGTTGATGAAACACAGAAATTTCATCGGGATTGAATACAACATTCACCATGCGCACTTTCCTCCATGGGAGTAATGTCTCAAACAGTCTACGATTTGATCGTTCCCTGGAAGACCAGTAGTAGTTTGCGATGCACATCTGGAGGCATTCTGTAATCTGTGGACTATAAGACTGTTGATGAAACACAGAAATTGCATCGGGATTGAATACAACAGTCACCATGGGCACTTTCCTCCATGGGGGTAATGTCTCAAACAGTCTACGATTTGATCGTTCCTGGAAGACCAGTAGTAGTTTCCGATGCACATCTGGTGGCATTCTGTAATCTGTGGACTATCAGAGTGTTGATGAAACACAGAAATTGCATCGGGATTGAATACAACAGTCACCATCCGCACTTTCCTCCATGGGAGTAATGTCTGAAACAGTCTACGCTTTGATCGTTCAGTGGAAGACCAGTAGGAGTTTCCGATGCGCATCTGGTGGCATTCTGTAATCTGCGGTCTATCAGAGTGTTGATGAAACACAGATAATGCATCGGGATTAAATACAACAGTCACCATGCGCACTTTCCTCCATGGGAGTAATGTCTCAAACAGTCTACGATTTGATCGTTCCCTGGAAGACCAGTAGTAGTTTCTGATGCACATCTGGAGGCATTCTGTAATCTGTGGATTATAAGACTGTTGATGAAACACAGAAATTGCATCGGGATGGAATACAACAGTCACCATGCGCACTTTCCTCCATGGGAGTAATGTCTCTAACAGTACACGCTTTGATCGTTCCCTGGAAGACCAGTAGTAGTTTCCGATGCACATCTTGAGGCATTCTGTAATCTGTGGACTATCAGACTGTTGATAAAACACAGAAATTCCATCGGAATTGAATACAACAGTCACTATGCACACTTTCCTCCATGGGAGTAATGTCTCAAACAGTCTACGCTTTGATCGTTCCGTGGAAGACCAGTATTAATTTCCGATGGACATCTGGTGGCATTCTGTAATCTGTGGACCATCAGAGTGTTGATGAAACACTGAAATTGCATCGGGATTGAATACAACAGTCACCACGCGCACTTTCCTCCACGGGAGTAATGTCTCAAACAGTCTACGCTTTGATCGTTCCCTGGAAGACCACTAGTAGTTTCCGATGCACATCTGGTGGCATTCTGTAATCTGTGGACTATCAGAGTGTTGATGAAACACAGAAATTGCATCGGGATTTAATACAACAGTCACCATGCGAACTTTCCTCCATGGGAGTAATGTCTCAAACAGTCTACGATATGATCGTTCCCTGGAAGACCAGTAGTAGTTTCCGATGCACATTTGGAGGCATTCTGTAATCTGTGGACTATCAGAGTATTGATGAAACACAGAAATTGTATCGGGACTGAATTCACCATGCACACCTTCCTCCACCGGGGTAATGTCTCAAACAGTCTACGCTTTGATTGATCTCTGGAAGACCAGTAGTAGTTTCCAATGCACATCTATTGGC
The DNA here is from genome assembly GCF_023897955.1 of Schistocerca gregaria. NCBI lineage: Eukaryota > Metazoa > Arthropoda > Insecta > Orthoptera > Acrididae > Schistocerca > Schistocerca gregaria. The sequence continues at coordinate 3,603,806 of NW_026061764.1, read as the reverse complement.
ATTTTGTAATCTGTGGACTATCAGACTGTTGATGAAACACAGAAATTCCATCGGGATTAAATACAACAGTCACCATGCGCACTTCCCTCCATGGGAGTAATGTCTCAAACAGTCTACGCTTTGATCGTTCCCTGGAAGACCAGAAGTAGTTTCCGATGCACAACTGGAGGCATTCTGTAATCTGTGGACTATCAGAGTGTTGATGAAACACAGAAATTGCATCGCGATTGAATACAAAAGTCACCATACGCACTTTCCTCCATGGGAGTAATGTCTCAAACAGTCTACGCTTTGATCGTTCCCTGGAAGACAAGTATTAGTTTGCGATGGACATCTGGTTTCATTCTGTAATCTGTGGACCATCAGAGTGTTGATGAAACACAGAAATTGCATCGGGATTGAATACAACAGCCACCACGCGCACCTTCCTCCTCGGGAGTTATGTCTCAAACAATCTACGCTTAGATCGTTCCCTGGAAGACCACTATTAGTTTCAGATGCACATCTGGTGGCATTCTGTAATCTGTGGACTATCAGAGTGTCGATGAAACACAGAAATTGCATCGGGTTTGAATACAACAGTCACCATTCGCACTTTCCTCCATGGGAGTAATGTCTCAAACAGTCCACGCTTTGATCGTTCCCTGGAAGACCAGTAGTAGTTTCCGATGCACATCTGGTGGCATTCTGTAATCTGTGGACTATCAGAGTATTGATGAAACACAAAAAATGGCATCGGGATTCAATACAACAGTCACCATGCGCACTTTCGTCAATGTGAGTATTGTCTCAAACAGTATACGCTTTGATTGTTCTCTGGAAGACCAGTACTAGTTTCCGGTGCACATCTGGTGGCATTCTGTAATCTTTGGACTATCAGAGTGTTGATGAAACACAGAAATTGCATCGGGATTGAATACAACAGTCACCATCCGCACTTTCCTCAGTGTGAGTAATGTCTCAATAAATTTACGCTTTGATCGTTCCCTGGAAGACCAGTAGTAGTTTCCGATGCACATCTGGTGGCATTCTGTAATCTGTGGACTATCAGAGTGTTGATGAAACACAGAAATTTCATTGGGATGAATTCACCATGCGCACAATCCTCCACCGGAGTAATGTCTCAAACAGTCTACGCTTTGATTGTTCTCTGGAAGACCAGTAGTAGTTTCCGATGCACATCTGGTGGCATTTTGTAATCTGTGGACTATCAGAGTGTTGATGAAACACAGAAATTGCATCGGGATTGAATACAACAGTCACCATGCGCACTTTCCTCCATGGCGTGCAATGTCTCAAACAGACTACGCTTTGATCGTTCCCTGGAAGACCAGTAGTAGTTTCCGATGCACATCTGGAGGCATTCTGTAATCTGTTGACCTTCAAAGTGTTGATTAAACACAGAAATTGCATCGGGATTGAATACAGCAGTCACCATGCGCACTTTCCTCCATGGGAGTAATGTTTCAAACAGTCTACGTTTTGATCGTTCCCTGGAAAACCAGTGGTAGCTTACGATGGACATCCATAGGCATTCTGTAATCTGTGGACTATCAGAGTGTTGATGAAACACAGAAATTGCATCGGGATTGAATACAACAGTCACCTTGCGCACTTTCCTCCATGGGAGTAATGTCTCAAACAGTCTACGCTTTGATCGTACCCTGGAAGACCAGTAGTATTTTCCGATGCACATCTGGAGGCATTCTGTAATCTGTGGACTATAAGACTGTTGATGAAACACAGAAATTGCATCGGGATTGAATAAAACAGTCACCATGGGCACTTTCCTCCATGGGGGTAATGTCTCAAACAGTCTACGATTTGATCGTTCCTGGAAGACCAGTGGTAGTTTCCGATGCACATCTGGTGGCATTCTGTAATCTGTGGTCTATCAGAGTGTTGATGAAACACAGATGATGCATCGGGATTAAATACAACAGTCACCATGCGCACTTTCCTCCATGGTAGTAATGACTCAAACAGTCTACGATTTGATCGTTCCCTGGAAGACCAGTAGTAGTTTCCGATGCACATCTGGAGGCATTCTGTAATCTGTGGATTATAAAAATGTTGATGAAACACAGAAATTGCATCGGGATGGAATACAACAGTCACCATGCGCACCTTCCTCCATGGGAGTAATGTCTCAAACAGTCTACGCTTTGACCGTTCCCTGGAAGACCAGTAGTAGTTTCCGATGCACGTCTTGAGGCATTCTGTAATCTGTGGACTATCAGACTGTTGACGAAACACAGAAATTCCATCGGAATTGAAAACAACAGTCACCATGCGCACTTTCCTCCAAGGGAGTAATGTCTCCAACTGTCTACATTTTAACCGTTCCCTGGAAGACTAGAAGTATTTTCCGATGCACAACTGGAGTCATTCTGTAATCTGTGGACTATCAGAGTGTTGATGAAACACAGAAATTGCATCGGGATTGAATAAAACAGTCACCATGGGCACTTTCCTCCATGGGGGTAATGTCTCAAACAGTCTACGATTTGATCGTTCCTGGAAGACCAGTGGTAGTTTCCAATGCACATCTATTGGCATTTTGTAATCTGTGGACTATCAGACTGTTGATGAAACACAGAAATTCCATCGGGATTAAATACAACAGTCACCATGCGCACTTCCCTCCATGGGAGTAATGTCTCAAACAGTCTACGCTTTGATCGTTCCCTGGAAGACCAGAAGTAGTTTCCGATGCACAACTGGAGGCATTCTGTAATCTGTGGACTATCAGAGTGTTGATGAAACACAGAAATTGCATCGCGATTGAATACAAAAGTCACCATACGCACTTTCCTCCATGGGAGTAATGTCTCAAACAGTCTATGCTTTGATCGTTCCCTGGAAGACAAGTATTAGTTTGCGATGGACATCTGGTTTCATTCTGTAATCTGTGGACCATCAGAGTGTTGATGAAACACAGAAATTGCATCGGGATTGAATACAACAGCCACCACGCGCACCTTCCTCCTCGGGAGTTATGTCTCAAACAATCTACGCTTAGATCGTTCCCTGGAAGACCACTATTAGTTTCAGATGCACATCTGGTGGCATTCTGTAATCTGTGGACTATCAGAGTGTCGATGAAACACAGAAATTGCATCGGGTTTGAATACAACAGTCACCATTCGCACTTTCCTCCATGGGAGTAATGTCTCAAACAGTCCACGCTTTGATCGTTCCCTGGAAGACCAGTAGTAGTTTCCGATGCACATCTGGTGGCATTCTGTAATCTGTGGACTATCAGAGTATTGATGAAACACAAAAAATGGCATCGGGATTCAATACAACAGTCACCATGCGCACTTTCGTCAATGTGAGTATTGTCTCAAACAGTATACGCTTTGATTGTTCTCTGGAAGACCAGTACTAGTTTCCGGTGCACATCTGGTGGCATTCTGTAATCTTTGGACTATCAGAGTGTTGATGAAACACAGAAATTGCATCGGGATTGAATACAACAGTCACCATCCGCACTTTCCTCAGTGTGAGTAATGTCTCAATCAATTTACGCTTTGATCGTTCCCTGGAAGACCAGTAGTAGTTTCCGATGCACATCTGGTGGCATTCTGTAATCTGTGGACTATCAGAGTGTTGATGAAACACAGAAATTTCATTGGGATAAATTCACCATGCGCACATTCCTCCACCGGAGTAATGTCTCAAACAGTCTACGCTTTGATTGTTCTCTGGAAGACCAGTAGTAGTTTCCGATGCACATCTGGTGGCATTTTGTAATCTGTGGACTATCAGAGTGTTGATGAAACACAGAAATTGCATCGGGATTGAATACAACAGTCACCATGCGCACTTTCCTCCACCGGAGTAATGTCGCAAACAGTCTACGCTTTGATCGTTCCCTGGAAGACCAGTAGTAGTTCCCGATGCACATCTGGTGGCATTCTGTAATCTGTGGACTATCAGAGTGTTGATGAAACACAGAAATTGCATTGGGATTGAATACAACAGTCGCCATGCGCACTTTCCTCCATGGGAGTAGTGTCTCAAACAGTCTACGCTTTGATCGTTCCCTTCAAGACCAGTAGTAGTTTCCGATGCACATCTATAGGCATTCTGTAATCTGTGGACTATCAGAGTGTTGATGAACAACAGAAATTGCATTGGGATTAAATACAACAGTCACCATGCGCACTTTCCTCCATGGCGTGCAATGTCTCAAACAGACTACGCTTTGATCGTTCCCTGGAAGACCAGTAGTAGTTTCCGATGCACATCTGGAGGCATTCTGTAATCTGTTGACCTTCAAAGTGTTGATTAAACACAGAAATTGCATCGGGATTGAATACAGCAGTCACCATGCGCACTTTCCTCCATGGGGGTAATGTCTCAAACAGTCTACGATTTGACCGTTCCCTGGAAGACCAGTGGTAGTTTCCGATGCACATCTGGTGGCATTCTGTAATCTGTGGTCTATCAGAGTGTTGATGAAACACAGATGATGCATCGGGATTAAATACAACAGTCACCATGCGCACTTTCCTCCATGGTAGTAATGACTCAAACAGTCTACGATTTGATCGTTCCCTGGAAGACCAGTAGTAGTTTCCGATGCACATCTGGAGGCATTCTGTAATCTGTGGATTATAAAAATGTTGATGAAACACAGAAATTGCATCGGGATGGAATACAACAGTCACCATGCGCACCTTCCTCCATGGGAGTAATGTCTCAAACAGTCTACGCTTTGACCGTTCCCTGGAAGACCAGTAGTAGTTTCCGATGCACATCTTGAGGCATTCTGTAATCTGTGGACTATCAGACTGTTGACGAAACACAGAAATTCCATCGGAATTGAATACAACAGTCACCATGCGCACTTTCCTCCAAGGGAGTAATGTCTCCAACTGTCTACATTTTAACCGTTCCCTGGAAGACTAGAAGTATTTTCCGATGCACAGCTGGAGTCATTCTGTAATCTGTGGACTATCAGAGTGTCGATGAAACACAGGAATTGCATCGCGAATGAATACAACAGTCACCATGCACACTTTCCTCCATGGGAGTAATGTCTCAAACAGTCTACGCTTTGATCGTTCCATGGAGGACCAGTATTAATTTCCGATGGACAACTGGTGGCATTCTGTAATCTGTGGACCATCAGAGTGTTGATGAAACACAGAAATTGCATCGGGATTGAATACAACAGGCACCACGCGCATTTTCCTCCACGGGAGTAATGTTTCAAACAGTCTACGTTTTGATCGTTCCCTGGAAAACCAGTGGTAGCTTACGATGCACATCTATAGGCATTCTGTAATCTGTGGACTATCAGAGTGTTGATGAAACACAGAAATTGCATCGGGATTGAATACAACAGTCACCTTGCGAACTTTCCTCCATGGGAGTAATGTCACAAACAGTCTACGCTTTGATCGTTCCCTGGAAGACCAGTAGTAGTTTCCGATGCACATCTGGAGGCATTCTGTAATCTGTGGACTATCAGACTGTTGATGAAACACAGAAATTTCATCGGGATTGAATACAACATTCACCATGCGCACTTTCCTCCATGGGAGTAATGTCTCAAACAGTCTACGATTTGATCGTTCCCTGGAAGACCAGTAGTGGTTTGCGATGCACATCTGGAGGCATTCTGTAATCTGTGGACTATAAGACTGTTGATGAAACACAGAAATTGCATCGGGATTGAATACAACAGTCACCATGGGCACTTTCCTCCATGGGGGTAATGTCTCAAACAGTCTACGATTTGATCGTTCCTGGAAGACCAGTAGTAGTTTCCGATGCACATCTGGTGGCATTCTGTAATCTGTGGACTATCAGAGTGTTGATGAAACACAGAAATTGCATCGGGATTGAATACAACAGTCACCATCCGCACTTTCCTCCATGGGAGTAACGTCTGAAACAATCTACGCTTTGATCGTTCAGTGGAAGACCAGAAGGAGTTTCCGATGCGCATCTGGTGGCATTCTGTAATCTGTGGACTATCAGAGTATTGATGAAACACAGAAATTGCACCGGGATTGAATTCACCATGCGCACCTTCCTCCACCGGAGTAATGACTCAAACAGTCTACGCTTTGATTGTTCTCTGGAAGACCAGTAGTAGTTTCCAATGCACATCTGGTGGCATTTTGTAATCTGTGGACTATCAGGGAGTTGATGAAACACAGAAATTGCATTGGGATTGAATACAACAGTCACCATGCGCACTTTCCTCCACCGGAGAAATGTCTCAAACAGTCTACATTTTGATCGTTCCCTTTAAGACCAGTAATAGTTTCCGATGCACATCTGGTGGCATTCTGTAATCTGTTCACTATCAGAGTGTTGATGAAACACAGAGATTGCATCGGCATTAAATACAACAGTCACCATGCGCACTTCCTCCATGGGAGTAATGTCTCAAACAGTCTACGCTTTAATCGTTCCTATAAGACCAGTAGTAGTTTCCGGTGCACATCTGGTGGCATTCTGTAATGTGTGGACTATCAGAGTGTTAATGAAACACAGAAATTGCATCGGGATTGAATACAACATTCACCATGCGCACTTTCCTCCATGGGAGTAATGTCTCAAACAGTCTACGCTTTGATCGTTCCCTGGAAGACCAGTGGTAGTTTCCGGTGCACATCTGGAGGCATTCTGTAATCTGTGGACTATCAGACTGTTGATGAAACACAGAAATTCCATCGGGATTAAATACAACAGTCACCATGCGCACTTCCCTCCATGGGAGTAATGTCTCAAACAGTCTACGTTTTGATCGTTCCCTGGAAGACCAGAAGTAGTTTCCGATGCACAACTGGAGGCATTCTGTAATCTGTGGACTGTCAGAGTGTTGATGAAACACTGAAATTGCATCGGGATTGAATACAAAAGTCACCATACGCACTTTCCTCCATGGGAGTAATGTCTCAAACAGTCTACGCTTTGATCGTTCCCTGGAAGACCAGTATTAGTTTGCGATGGACATCTCGTTTCATTCTGTAATCTGTGTACCATCAGAGTGTTGATGAAACACAGAAATTGCATCGGGATTGAATACAACAGTCACCACGCGCACCTTCCTCCTCGGGAGTAATGTCTCAAACAGTCTACGCTTTGATCGTTCCCTGGAAGACCACTATTAGTTTCCGATGCACATCTGGTAGCATTCTGTAATCTGTGGACTATCAGAGTGTCGATGAAACACAGATATTGCATCGGGTTTGAATACAACAGTCACCATTCGCCCTTTCCTCCATGGGAGTAATATCTCAAACAGTAAACGCTTTGATCGTTCCCTGGAAGACCAGTAGTAGTTTCCGATGCACATCTGGTGGCATTCTGTAATCTGTGGACTATCAGAATATTGATGAAACACAAAAAATGGCATCGGGTTTGAATACAACAGTCACCATGCGCACTTTCCTCAATGTGACTAATGTCTCAAACAATTTACGTTTTGATCGTTCCCTGGAAGACCAGTAGTAGTTTCCGATGCACATCTGGTGGCATTCTATAATCTGTGGACTATCATTGTGTGGATGAAACAGAGAAATTGCATCGGGATTGAATTCACCATGCGCACTTTCCTCCACCAGAGGATTGTCTCAAACAGTCTACGCTTTGATTGTTCTCTGGAAGACCAGTACTAGTTTCCGATGCACATCTGGTGGCATTCTGTAATCTTTGGACTATCAGAGTGTTGACGAAACACAGAAATTGCATCGGGATTGAATACAACAGTCACCATCCGCACTTTCCTCAAAGTGAGTAATGTCTCAATTAATTTATGCTTTGATCGTTCCCTGGAAGACCAGTAGTAGTTTCCGATGTACATCTGGTGGCATTCTGTAATCTGTGGACTATCAGAGTGTTGATGAAACACAGAAATTGCATTGGGATGAATTCACCATGCGCACTTTCCTCCACCGGAGTAATGTCTCAAACAGTCTACGCTTTGATTGTTCTCTGGAAGACCAGTAGTAGTTTCCGATGCACATCTTGTGGCATTTTGTAATCTGTGGACTATCAGAGTGTTGATGAAACACAGAAATTGCATCGGGATTGAATACAACAGTCACCATGCGCACTTTCCTCCACCGGAGTATTGTCGCAAACAGTCTACGCTTTGATCGTTCCCTGGAAGACCAGTAGTAGTTTCCGATGCACATCTGGTGGCATTCTGTAATCTGTGGACTATCAGAGTGTTGATGAAACACAGAAACTGCATCGGGATTGAATACAACAGTCGCCATGCGCACTTTCCTCCATGGGAGTAGTGTCTCAAACAGTCTACGCTTTGATCGTTCCGTTCAAGACCAGTAGTAGTTTCCGATGCACATCTGGAGGCATTCTGTAATCTGTGGACTATCAGGGTGTTGATGAACCACAGAAATTGCATTGGGATTAAATACAACAGTCACCATGCGCACTTTCCTCCATGGGAGTAATGTTTCAAACAGTCTACGTTTTGATTGTTCCCTGGAAAACCAGTGGTAGCTTACGATGCACATCTATTGGCATTCTGTAATCTGTGGACTATCAGAGTGTTGATGAAACACAGAAATTGCATCGGGATTGAATACAACAGTCACCTTGCGCACTTTCCTCCATGGGAGTAATGTCTCAAACAGTCTACGCTTTGATCGTTCCCTGGAAGACCAGTAGTAGTTTCCGATGCACATCTGGAGGCATTCTGTAATCTGTGGACTATCAGACTGTTGATGAAACACAGAAATTTCATCGGGATTGAATACAACATTCACCATGCGCACTTTCCTCCATGGGAGTAATGTCTCAAACAGTCTACGATTTGATCGTTCCCTGGAAGACCAGTAGTAGTTTGCGATGCACATCTGGAGGCATTCTGTAATCTGTGGACTATAAGACTGTTGATGAAACACAGAAATTGCATCGGGATTGAATACAACAGTCACCATGGGCACTTTCCTCCATGGGGGTAATGTCTCAAACAGTCTACGATTTGATCGTTCCTGGAAGACCAGTAGTAGTTTCCGATGCACATCTGGTGGCATTCTGTAATCTGTGGACTATCAGAGTGTTGATGAAACACAGAAATTGCATCGGGATTGAATACAACAGTCACCATCCGCACTTTCCTCCATGGGAGTAATGTCTGAAACAGTCTACGCTTTGATCGTTCAGTGGAAGACCAGTAGGAGTTTCCGATGCGCATCTGGTGGCATTCTGTAATCTGCGGTCTATCAGAGTGTTGATGAAACACAGATAATGCATCGGGATTAAATACAACAGTCACCATGCGCACTTTCCTCCATGGGAGTAATGTCTCAAACAGTCTACGATTTGATCGTTCCCTGGAAGACCAGTAGTAGTTTCTGATGCACATCTGGAGGCATTCTGTAATCTGTGGATTATAAGACTGTTGATGAAACACAGAAATTGCATCGGGATGGAATACAACAGTCACCATGCGCACTTTCCTCCATGGGAGTAATGTCTCTAACAGTACACGCTTTGATCGTTCCCTGGAAGACCAGTAGTAGTTTCCGATGCACATCTTGAGGCATTCTGTAATCTGTGGACTATCAGACTGTTGATAAAACACAGAAATTCCATCGGAATTGAATACAACAGTCACTATGCACACTTTCCTCCATGGGAGTAATGTCTCAAACAGTCTACGCTTTGATCGTTCCGTGGAAGACCAGTATTAATTTCCGATGGACATCTGGTGGCATTCTGTAATCTGTGGACCATCAGAGTGTTGATGAAACACTGAAATTGCATCGGGATTGAATACAACAGTCACCACGCGCACTTTCCTCCACGGGAGTAATGTCTCAAACAGTCTACGCTTTGATCGTTCCCTGGAAGACCACTAGTAGTTTCCGATGCACATCTGGTGGCATTCTGTAATCTGTGGACTATCAGAGTGTTGATGAAACACAGAAATTGCATCGGGATTTAATACAACAGTCACCATGCGAACTTTCCTCCATGGGAGTAATGTCTCAAACAGTCTACGATATGATCGTTCCCTGGAAGACCAGTAGTAGTTTCCGATGCACATTTGGAGGCATTCTGTAATCTGTGGACTATCAGAGTATTGATGAAACACAGAAATTGTATCGGGACTGAATTCACCATGCACACCTTCCTCCACCGGGGTAATGTCTCAAACAGTCTACGCTTTGATTGATCTCTGGAAGACCAGTAGTAGTTTCCAATGCACATCTATTGGCATTTTGTAATCTGTGGACTATCAGACTGTTGATGAAACACAGAAATTCCATCGGGATTAAATACAACAGTCACCATGCGCACTTCCCTCCATGGGAGTAATGTCTCAAACAGTCTACGCTTTGATCGTTCCCTGGAAGACCAGAAGTAGTTTCCGATGCACAACTGGAGGCATTCTGTAATCTGTGGACTATCAGAGTGTTGATGAAACACAGAAATTGCATCGCGATTGAATACAAAAGTCACCATACGCACTTTCCTCCATGGGAGTAATGTCTCAAACAGTCTACGCTTTGATCGTTCCCTGGAAGACAAGTATTAGTTTGCGATGGACATCTGGTTTCATTCTGTAATCTGTGGACCATCAGAGTGTTGATGAAACACAGAAATTGCATCGGGATTGAATACAACAGCCACCACGCGCACCTTCCTCCTCGGGAGTTATGTCTCAAACAATCTACGCTTAGATCGTTCCCTGGAAGACCACTATTAGTTTCAGATGCACATCTGGTGGCATTCTGTAATCTGTGGACTATCAGAGTGTCGATGAAACACAGAAATTGCATCGGGTTTGAATACAACAGTCACCATTCGCACTTTCCTCCATGGGAGTAATGTCTCAAACAGTCCACGCTTTGATCGTTCCCTGGAAGACCAGTAGTAGTTTCCGATGCACATCTGGTGGCATTCTGTAATCTGTGGACTATCAGAGTATTGATGAAACACAAAAAATGGCATCGGGATTCAATACAACAGTCACCATGCGCACTTTCGTCAATGTGAGTATTGTCTCAAACAGTATACGCTTTGATTGTTCTCTGGAAGACCAGTACTAGTTTCCGGTGCACATCTGGTGGCATTCTGTAATCTTTGGACTATCAGAGTGTTGATGAAACACAGAAATTGCATCGGGATTGAATACAACAGTCACCATCCGCACTTTCCTCAGTGTGAGTAATGTCTCAATAAATTTACGCTTTGATCGTTCCCTGGAAGACCAGTAGTAGTTTCCGATGCACATCTGGTGGCATTCTGTAATCTGTGGACTATCAGAGTGTTGATGAAACACAGAAATTTCATTGGGATGAATTCACCATGCGCACAATCCTCCACCGGAGTAATGTCTCAAACAGTCTACGCTTTGATTGTTCTCTGGAAGACCAGTAGTAGTTTCCGATGCACATCTGGTGGCATTTTGTAATCTGTGGACTATCAGAGTGTTGATGAAACACAGAAATTGCATCGGGATTGAATACAACAGTCACCATGCGCACTTTCCTCCATGGCGTGCAATGTCTCAAACAGACTACGCTTTGATCGTTCCCTGGAAGACCAGTAGTAGTTTCCGATGCACATCTGGAGGCATTCTGTAATCTGTTGACCTTCAAAGTGTTGATTAAACACAGAAATTGCATCGGGATTGAATACAGCAGTCACCATGCGCACTTTCCTCCATGGGAGTAATGTTTCAAACAGTCTACGTTTTGATCGTTCCCTGGAAAACCAGTGGTAGCTTACGATGGACATCCATAGGCATTCTGTAATCTGTGGACTATCAGAGTGTTGATGAAACACAGAAATTGCATCGGGATTGAATACAACAGTCACCTTGCGCACTTTCCTCCATGGGAGTAATGTCTCAAACAGTCTACGCTTTGATCGTACCCTGGAAGACCAGTAGTATTTTCCGATGCACATCTGGAGGCATTCTGTAATCTGTGGACTATAAGACTGTTGATGAAACACAGAAATTGCATCGGGATTGAATAAAACAGTCACCATGGGCACTTTCCTCCATGGGGGTAATGTCTCAAACAGTCTACGATTTGATCGTTCCTGGAAGACCAGTGGTAGTTTCCGATGCACATCTGGTGGCATTCTGTAATCTGTGGTCTATCAGAGTGTTGATGAAACACAGATGATGCATCGGGATTAAATACAACAGTCACCATGCGCACTTTCCTCCATGGTAGTAATGACTCAAACAGTCTACGATTTGATCGTTCCCTGGAAGACCAGTAGTAGTTTCCGATGCACATCTGGAGGCATTCTGTAATCTGTGGATTATAAAAATGTTGATGAAACACAGAAATTGCATCGGGATGGAATACAACAGTCACCATGCGCACCTTCCTCCATGGGAGTAATGTCTCAAACAGTCTACGCTTTGACCGTTCCCTGGAAGACCAGTAGTAGTTTCCGATGCACGTCTTGAGGCATTCTGTAATCTGTGGACTATCAGACTGTTGACGAAACACAGAAATTCCATCGGAATTGAAAACAACAGTCACCATGCGCACTTTCCTCCAAGGGAGTAATGTCTCCAACTGTCTACATTTTAACCGTTCCCTGGAAGACTAGAAGTATTTTCCGATGCACAACTGGAGTCATTCTGTAACCTGTGGACTATCAGAGTGTCGATGAAACACAGGAATTGCATCGCGAATGAATACAACAGTCACCATGCACAATTTCCTCCATGGGAGTAATGTCTCAAACAGTCTACGCTTTGATCGTTCCATGGAGGACCAGTATTAATTTCCGATGGACAACTGGTGGCATTCTGTAATCTGTGGACCATCAGAGTGTTGATGAAACACAGAAATTGCATCGGGATTGAATACAACAGGCACCACGCGCATTTTCCTCCACGGGAGTAATGTTTCAAACAGTCTACGTTTTGATCGTTCCCTGGAAAACCAGTGGTAGCTTACGATGCACATCTATAGGCATTCTGTAATCTGTGGACTATCAGAGTGTTGATGAAACACAGAAATTGCATCGGGATTGAATACAACAGTCACCTTGCGCACTTTCCTCCATGGGAGTAATGTCACAAACAGTCTACGCTTTGATCGTTCCCTGGAAGACCAGTAGTAGTTTCCGATGCACATCTGGAGGCATTCTGTAATCTGTGGACTATCAGACTGTTGATGAAACACAGAAATTTCATCGGGATTGAATACAACATTCACCATGCGCACTTTCCTCCATGGGAGTAATGTCTCAAACAGTCTACGATTTGATCGTTCCCTGGAAGACCAGTAGTAGTTTGCGATGCACATCTGGAGGCATTCTGTAATCTGTGGACTATAAGACTTTTGATGAAACACAGAAATTGCATCGGGATTGAATACAACAGTCACCATGGGCACTTTCCTCCATGGGGGTAATGTCTCAAACAGTCTACGATTTGATCGTTCCTGGAAGACCAGTAGTAGTTTCCGATGCACATCTGGTGGCATTCTGTAATCTGTGGACTATCAGAGTGTTGATGAAACACAGAAATTGCATCGGGATTGAATACAACAGTCACCATCCGCACTTTCCTCCATGGGAGTAATGTCTGAAACAGTCTACGCTTTGATCGTTCAGTGGAAGACCAGTAGGAGTTTCCGATGCGCATCTGGTGGCATTCTGTAATCTGCGGTCTATCAGAGTGTTGATGAAACACAGATATTGCATCGGGATTAAATACAACAGTCACCATGCGCACTTTCCTCCATGGGAGTAATGTCTCAAACAGTCTACGATTTGATCGTTCCCTGGAAGACCAGTAGTAGTTTCTGATGCACATCTGGAGGCATTCTGTAATCTGTGGATTATAAGACTGTTGATGAAACACAGAAATTGCATCGGGATGGAATACAACAGTCACCATGCGCACTTTCCTCCATGGGAGTAATGTCTCTAACAGTACACGCTTTGATCGTTCCCTGGAAGACCAGTAGTAGTTTCCGATGCACATCTTGAGGCATTCTGTAATCTGTGGACTATCAGACTGTTGATAAAACACAGAAATTCCATCGGAATTGAATACAACAGTCACTATGCGCACTTTCCTCCATGGGAGTAATGTCTCAAACAGTCTACGCTTTGATCGTTCCGTGGAAGACCAGTATTAATTTCCGATGGACATCTGATGGCATTCTGTAATCTGTGGACCATCAGAGTGTTGATGAAACACTGAAATTGCATCGGGATTGAATACAACAGTCACCACGCGCACTTTCCTCCACGGGAGTAATGTCTCAAACAGTCTACGCTTTGATCGTTCCCTGGAAGACCACTAGTAGTTTCCGATGCACATCTGGTGGCATTCTGTAATCTGTGGACTATCAGAGTGTTGATGAAACACAGAAATTGCATCGGGATTTAATACAACAGTCACCATGCGCACTTTCCTCCATGGGAGTAATGTCTCAAACAGTCTACGATTTGATCGTTCCCTGGAAGACCAGTAGTAGTTTCCGATGCACATTTGGAGGCATTCTGTAATCTGTGGACTATCAGAGTATTGATGAAACACAGAAATTGCATCGGGACTGAATTCACCATGCACACCTTCCTCCAACGGGGTAATGTCTCAAACAGTCTACGATTTGATTGATCTCTGGAAGACCAGTAGTAGTTTCCAATGCACATCTATTGGCATTTTGTAATCTGTGGACTATCAGACTGTTGATGAAACACAGAAATTCCATCGGGATTAAATACAACAGTCACCATGCGCACTTCCCTCCATGGGAGTAATGTCTCAAACAGTCTACGCTTTGATCGTTCCCTGGAAGACCAGAAGTAGTTTCCGATGCACAACTGGAGGCATTCTGTAATCTGTGGACTATCAGAGTGTTGATGAAACACAGAAATTGCATCGCGATTGAATACAAAAGTCACCATACGCACTTTCCTCCATGGGAGTAATGTCTCAAACAGTCTACGCGTTGATCGTTCCCTGGAAGACAAGTATTAGTTTGCGATGGACATCTGGTTTCATTCTGTAATCTGTGGACCATCAGAGTGTTGATGAAACACAGAAATTGCATCGGGATTGAATACAACAGCCACCACGCGCACCTTCCTCCTCGGGAGTTATGTCTCAAACAATCTACGCTTAGATCGTTCCCTGGAAGACCACTATTAGTTTCAGATGCACATCTGGTGGCATTCTGTAATCTGTGGACTATCAGAGTGTCGATGAAACACAGAAATTGCATCGGGTTTGAATACAACAGTCACCATTCGCACTTTCCTCCATGGGAGTAATGTCTCAAACAGTCCACGCTTTGATCGTTCCCTGGAAGACCAGTAGTAGTTTCCGATGCACATCTGGTGGCATTCTGTAATCTGTGGACTATCAGAGTATTGATGAAAAACAAAAAATGGCATCGGGATTCAATACAACAGTCACCATGCGCACTTTCGTCAATGTGAGTATTGTCTCAAACAGTATACGCTTTGATTGTTCTCTGGAAGACCAGTACTAGTTTCCGGTGCACATCAGGTGGCATTCTGTAATCTTTGGACTATCAGAGTGTTGATGAAACACAGAAATTGCATCGGGATTGAATACAACATTCACCATCCGCACTTTCCTCAGTGTGAGTAATGTCTCAAAACACGCGATCTAGTGTCGTTCCCTGGAAGACCAGTAGTAGTTTCCGATGCACATCTGGTGGCATTCTGTAATCTGTGGACTATCAGAGTGTTGATGAAACACAGAAATTTCATTGGGATGAATTCACCATGCGCACATTCCTCCACCGGAGTAATGTCTCAAACAGTCTACGCTTTGATTGTTCTCTGGAAGACCAGTAGTAGTTTCCGATGCACATCTGGTGGCATTTTGTAATCTGTGGACTATCAGAGTGTTGATGAAACACAGAAATTGCATCGGGATTGAATACAACAGTCACCATGCGCACTTTCCTCCACCGGAGTAATGTCGCAAACAGTCTACGCTTTGATCGTTCCCTGGAAGACCAGTAGTAGTTCCCGATGCACATCTGGTGGCATTCTGTAATCTGTGGACTATCAGAGTGTTGATGAAACACAGAAATTGCATTGGGATTGAATACAACAGTCGCCATGCGCACTTTCCTCCATGGGAGTAGTGTCTCAAACAGTCTACGCTTTGATCGTTCCCTTCAAGACCAGTAGTAGTTTCCGATGCACATCTATAGGCATTCTGTAATCTGTGGACTATCAGAGTGTTGATGAACAACAGAAATTGCATTGGGATTAAATACAACAGTCACCATGCGCACTTTCCTCCATGGCGTGCAATGTCTCAAAGAGACTACGCTTTGATCGTTCCCTGGAAGACCAGTAGTAGTTTCCGATGCACATCTGGAGGCATTCTGTAATCTGTTGACCTTCAAAGTGTTGATTAAACACAGAAATTGCATCGGGATTGAATACAGCAGTCACCATGCGCACTTTCCTCCATGGGAGTAATGTTTCAAACAGTCTACGTTTTGATCGTTCCCTGGAAAACCAGTGGTAGCTTACGATGGACATCCATAGGCATTCTGTAATCTGTGGACTATCAGAGTGTTGATGAAACACAGAAATTGCATCGGGATTGAATACAACAGTCACCTTGCGCACTTTCCTCCATGGGAGTAATGTTTCAAACAGTCTACGCTTTGATCGTACCCTGGAAGACCAGTAGTATTTTCCGATGCACATCTGGAGGCATTCTGTAATCTGTGGACTATAAGACTGTTGATGAAACACAGAAATTGCATCGGGATTGAATACAAAAGTCACCATACGCACTTTCCTCCATGGGAGTGATGTCTCAAACAGTCTACGATTTGATCGTTCCCTGGATGACCAGTATTAGTTTGCGATGGACATCTGGTTTCATTCTGTAATCTGTGGACCATCAGAGTGTTGATGAAACACAGAAATTGCATCGGGATTGAATACAACAGTCACCACGCGCACCTTCCTCCTCGGGAGTAATGTCTCAAACAGTCTACGCTTTGATCGTTCCCTGGAAGACCAGTAGTAGTTTCCGATGCACATCTGGAGGCATTCTGTAATCTGTGGATTATAAAAATGTTGATGAAACACAGAAATTGCATCGGGATGGAATACAACAGTCACCAGGCGCACCTTCCTCCATGGGAGTAATGTCTCAAACAGTCTACGCTTTGACCGTTCCCTGGAAGACCAGTAGTAGTTTCCGATGCACATCTTGAGGCATTCTGTAATCTGTGGACTATCAGAGTGTTGATGAAACACAGAAATTGCATCGGGATTAAATACAACAGTCAACATGCGCACTTTCCTCCAAGGGAGTAATGTCTCCAACTGTCTACATTTTAACCGTTCCCTGGAAGACTAGAAGTATTTTCCGATGCACAACTGGAATCATTCTGTAATCTGTGGACTATCAGAGTGTCGATGAAACACAGGAATTGCATCGCGAATGAATACAACAGGCACCACGCGCATTTTCCTCCACGGGAGTAATGTCTCAAACAGTCTACGCTTTGATCGTTCCCTGGAAGACCACTAGTAGTTTCCGATGCACATCTGGTGGCATTCTGTAATCTGTGGACTATCAGAATGTTGATGAAACACAGAAATTGCATCGGGATTGAATACAACAGTCACCATTCGCACTTTCTTATATGGGGGTAATGTCTCAAATAGTCCACGTTTGATCGTTCCCTGGAAGACCACTAGTAGTTTCCGATACACATCTGGTGGCATTCTGTAATCTGTGGACTATCAGAGTGTTGATGAAACACAGAAATTGCATCGGGATTGAATACAACTGTCACCATGAGCACTTTCCTCAATGTGAGTTATGTCTCAAACAATTTACGTTTTGATCGTTCCCTGGAAGACCAGTAGTAGTTTCCGAAGCACATCGGGAGGCATTCTGTAGTCTGTGGACTATCAGAGTGTTGATGAACCACAGAATTTGGATTGGGATTAAATACAACAGTCACCATGCGCACTTTCCTCCATGGCGAGCAATGTCTCAAACAGACTACGCTTTGATCGTTCCCTGGAAGACCAGTACTAGTTTCCGATGCACATCTGGTGGCATTCTGTAATCTGTGGACTATCAGAGTGTTGATGAAACACAGAAATTGCATTGGGATGAATTCAACATGGGCACTTTCCTCCACTGGCGTAATGTCTCAAACAGTCTACGATTTTATTGTTCTCCGGAAGACCAGTAGTAGTTTCCGATGCACATCTGGTAGCATTTTGTAATCTGTGGACTATCAGAGTGTTGATGAAACACAGAAATTGCATTGGGATGAATTCAACATGGGCACTTTCCTCCACTGGCGTAATGTCTCAAACAGTCTACGCTTTGATCGTTCCCTGGAAGACCAGCAGTAGTTTCCGATGCACATCTGGTGGCAATCTGTAATATATGGACTATCAGAGTGTTGATGAAACACAGAAATTGCATCGGCATTGAATACAACAGTCACCATGCGCACTTTCCTCCATGGAAGTAATGTCTCAAACAGTCTACGCTTTGATCGTTCCCAGGAAGACCAGTATTAGTTTCCGATGCACATCTGGTGGCATTCTGTAATCTGTGGACCATCAGAGTATTGATGAAACACAGAAATTGCATAGGGATTAAATACAACAGTCACCACGCGCACTTTCCTCAGCGGGAGTAATGTCTCAAACAGTCTACGCTTTGATCATTCCCTGGAAGACCAGTAGGAGTTTACGATGCACATCTGGTGGCATTCTGTAATCTGTGGTCTATCAGAGTGTTGATGAAACACAGAAAATGCATCGGGATTAAATACAACAGTCACCATGCGCACTTTCCTCCATGGAAGTAATGTCTCAAACAGTCTACGCTTTGATCGTTCCCAGGAAGACCAGTATTAGTTTCCGATGCACATCTGGTGGCATTCTGTAATCTGTGGACCATCAGAGTATTGATGAAACACAGAAATTGCATAGGGATTAAATACAACAGTCACCACGCGCACTTTCCTCAGCGGGAGTAATGTCTCAAACAGTCTACGCTTTGATCATTCCCTGGAAGACCAGTAGGAGTTTACGATGCACATCTGGTGGCATTCTGTAATCTGTGGACCATCAGAGTATTGATGAAACACAGAAATTGCATAGGGATTAAATACAACAGTCACCATGCGCACTTTCCTCCATGGGAGTAATGTCTCAAACAGTCTACGATTTGATCGTTCCATGGAAGACCAGTAGTAGTTTCCGATGCACGTCTGGAGGCATTCTGTAATCTGTGGACTATAAGCCTGTTGATGAAACACAGAAATTGCATCGGGATGGAATACAACAGTCACCATGCGCACTTTCCTCCAAGGGAGTAATGTCTCCAACAGTCTACGATTTAATCGTTCCCTGGAAGACCAGAAGTAGTTTCCGATGCACAACTGGAGGCATTCTGTAATCTGTGGACTATCAGAGTGTTGATGAAACACAGAAATTGCGTCGGGAATGAATACAACAGTCACCATGCGCACTTTCCTCCATGGGAGTAATGTCTCAAACAGTCTACGCTTTGATCGTTCCATGGATGACCAGTATTAATTTCCGATGGACATCTGGTGGCATTCTGTAATCTGTGGACCATCAGAGTGTTGACGAAACACAGAAATTGCATCGGGATTGAATACAACAGTCACCACGCGCACTTTCCTCCACGGGAGTAATGTCTCAGACAGTCTACGATTTGATCGTTCCCTGGAAGACCACTAGTAGTTTCCGATGCACATCTGGTGGCATTCTGTAATCTCTGGACAATCAGAGTATTGATGAAACACAGAAATTGCATCGGGATTGAATACAACTGTCACCATGCGCACTTTCCTCAATGTGAGTAATGTCTCAAACAATTTACGTTTTGATCGTTCCCTGGAAGACTAGTAGTAGTTTCTGATGCACATCTGGTGACATTCTGTAATCTGTGGACTATCAGAGTGTTGATGAAACACAGAAATTGCATCGGGATTGAATTAACCATGCCCAATTTCCTCCACCGGAGTAATGTCTCAAACAGTCTACGCTTTGATTGTTCTCTGGAAGAGCAGTAGTAGTTTCCGATGCACATCTGGTTGCATTCTGTAATCTGTGGACTATCGGGGTGTTGATGAAACACAGAATTTGAATCGGGATTGAATACAACAGTCACCATGCGCACTTTCCTCCACAGGAGTAATGTCTCAAACAGTCTACGCGTTGATCGTTCCCTGGAAGACAAGTATTAGTTTGCGATGGACATCTGGTTTCATTCTGTAATCTGTGGACCATCAGAGTGTTGATGAAACACAGAAATTGCATCGGGATTGAATACAACAGCCACCACGCGCACCTTCCTCCTCGGGAGTTATGTCTCAAACAATCTACGCTTAGATCGTTCCCTGGAAGACCACTATTAGTTTCAGATGCACATCTGGTGGCATTCTGTAATCTGTGGACTATCAGAGTGTCGATGAAACACAGAAATTGCATCGGGTTTGAATACAACAGTCACCATTCGCACTTTCCTCCATGGGAGTAATGTCTCAAACAGTCCACGCTTTGATCGTTCCCTGGAAGACCAGTAGTAGTTTCCGATGCACATCTGGTGGCATTCTGTAATCTGTGGACTATCAGAGTATTGATGAAAAACAAAAAATGGCATCGGGATTCAATACAACAGTCACCATGCGCACTTTCGTCAATGTGAGTATTGTCTCAAACAGTATACGCTTTGATTGTTCTCTGGAAGACCAGTACTAGTTTCCGGTGCACATCAGGTGGCATTCTGTAATCTTTGGACTATCAGAGTGTTGATGAAACACAGAAATTGCATCGGGATTGAATACAACAGTCACCATCCGCACTTTCCTCAGTGTGAGTAATGTCTCAATCAATTTACGCTTTGATCGTTCCCTGGAAGACCAGTAGTAGTTTCCGATGCACATCTGGTGGCATTCTGTAATCTGTGGACTATCAGAGTGTTGATGAAACACAGAAATTTCATTGGGATGAATTCACCATGCGCACATTCCTCCACCGGAGTAATGTCTCAAACAGTCTACGCTTTGATTGTTCTCTGGAAGACCAGTAGTAGTTTCCGATGCACATCTGGTGGCATTTTGTAATCTGTGGACTATCAGAGTGTTGATGAAACACAGAAATTGCATCGGGATTGAATACAACAGTCACCATGCGCACTTTCCTCCACCGGAGTAATGTCGCAAACAGTCTACGCTTTGATCGTTCCCTGGAAGACCAGTAGTAGTTCCCGATGCACATCTGGTGGCATTCTGTAATCTGTGGACTATCAGAGTGTTGATGAAACACAGAAATTGCATTGGGATTGAATACAACAGTCGCCATGCGCACTTTCCTCCATGGGAGTAGTGTCTCAAACAGTCTACGCTTTGATCGTTCCCTTCAAGACCAGTAGTAGTTTCCGATGCACATCTATAGGCATTCTGTAATCTGTGGACTATCAGAGTGTTGATGAACAACAGAAATTGCATTGGGATTAAATACAACAGTCACAATGCGCACTTTCCTCCATGGCGTGCAATGTCTCAAACAGACTACGCTTTGATCGTTCCCTGGAAGACCAGTAGTAGTTTCCGATGCACATCTGGAGGCATTCTGTAATCTGTTGACCTTCAAAGTGTTGATTAAACACAGAAATTGCATCGGGATTGAATACAGCAGTCACCATGCGCACTTTCCTCCATGGGAGTAATGTTTCAAACAGTCTACGTTTTGATCGTTCCCTGGAAAACCAGTGGTAGCTTACGATGGACATCCATAGGCATTCTGTAATCTGTGGACTATCAGAGTGTTGATGAAACACAGAAATTGCATCGGGATTGAATACAACAGTCACCTTGCGCACTTTCCTCCATGGGAGTAATGTTTCAAACAGTCTACGCTTTGATCGTACCCTGGAAGACCAGTAGTATTTTCCGATGCACATCTGGAGGCATTCTGTAATCTGTGGACTATAAGACTGTTGATGAAACACAGAAATTGCATCGGGATTGAATACAACAGTCACCATGGGCACTTTCCTCCATGGGGGTAATGTCTCAAACAGTCTACGATTTGATCGTTCCTGGAAGACCAGTGGTAGTTTCCGATGCACATCTGGTGGCATTCTGTAATCTGTGGTCTATCAGAGTGTTGATGAAACACAGATGATGCATCGGGATTAAATACAACAGTCACCATGCGCACTTTCCTCCATGGTAGTAATGACTCAAACAGTCTACGATTTGATCGTTCCCTGGAAGACCAGTAGTAGTTTCCGATGCACATCTGGAGGCATTCTGTAATCTGTGGATTATAAAAATGTTGATGAAACACAGAAATTGCATCGGGATGGAATACAACAGTCACCATGCGCACCTTCCTCCATGGGAGTAATGTCTCAAACAGTCTACGCTTTGACCGTTCCCTGGAAGACCAGTAGTAGTTTCCGATGCACATCTTGAGGCATTCTGTAATCTGTGGACTATCAGACTGTTGACGAAACACAGAAATTCCATCGGAATTGAATACAACAGTCACCATGCGCACTTTCCTCCAAGGGAGTAATGTCTCCAACTGTCTACATTTTAACCGTTCCCTGGAAGACTAGAAGTATTTTCCGATGCACAACTGGAATCATTCTGTAATCTGTGGACTATCAGAGTGTCGATGAAACACAGGAATTGCATCGCGAATGAATACAACAGGCACCACGCGCATTTTCCTCCACGGGAGTAATGTCTCAAACAGTCTACGCTTTGATCGTTCCCTGGAAGACCACTAGTAGTTTCCGATGCACATCTGGTGGCATTCTGTAATCTGTGGACTATCAGAGTGTTGATGAAACACAGAAATTGCATCGGGATTGAATACAACAGTCACCATTCGCACTTTCTTATATGGGGGTAATGTCTCAAATAGTCCACGTTTGATCGTTCCCTGGAAGACCACTAGTAGTTTCCGATACACATCTGGTGGCATTCTGTAATCTGTGGACTATCAGAGTGTTGATGAAACACAGAAATTGCATCGGGATTGAATACAACTGTCACCATGAGCACTTTCCTCAATGTGAGTTATGTCTCAAACAATTTACGTTTTGATCGTTCCCTGGAAGACCAGTAGTAGTTTCCGAAGCACATCTGGAGGCATTCTGTAGTCTGTGGACTATCAGAGTGTTGATGAACCACAGAATTTGGATTGGGATTAAATACAACAGTCACCATGCGCACTTTCCTCCATGGCGAGCAATGTCTCAAACAGACTACGCTTTGATCGTTCCCTGGAAGACCAGTACTAGTTTCCGATGCACATCTGGTGGCATTCTGTAATCTGTGGACTATCAGAGTGTTGATGAAACACAGAAATTGCATTGGGATGAATTCAACATGGGCACTTTCCTCCACTGGCGTAATGTCTCAAACAGTCTACGATTTTATTGTTCTCCGGAAGACCAGTAGTAGTTTCCGATGCACATCTGGTAGCATTTTGTAATCTGTGGACAATCAGAGTGTTGATGAAACACAGAAATTGCATCGGGATTGAATACAATAGTCACCATGCGCACTTTCCTCCACCGGAGTAATGTCTCAAACAGTCTACGCTTTGATCGTTCCCTGGAAGACCAGCAGTAGTTTCCGATGCACATCTGGTGGCAATCTGTAATCTATGGACTATCAGAGTGTTGATGAAACACAGAAATTGCATCGGCATTGAATACAACAGTCACCATGCGCACTTTCCTCCATGGAAGTAATGTCTCAAACAGTCTACGCTTTGATCGTTCCCAGGAAGACCAGTATTAGTTTCCGATGCACATCTGGTGGCATTCTGTAATCTGTGGACCATCAGAGTATTGATGAAACACAGAAATTGCATAGGGATTAAATACAACAGTCACCACGCGCACTTTCCTCAGCGGGAGTAATGTCTCAAACAGTCTACGCTTTGATCATTCCCTGGAAGACCAGTAGGAGTTTACGATGCACATCTGGTGGCATTCTGTAATCTGTGGTCTATCAGAGTGTTGATGAAACACAGAAAATGCATCGGGATTAAATACAATAGTCACCATGCGCACTTTCCTCCATGGGAGTAATGTCTCAAACAGTCTACGATTTGATCGTTCCATGGAAGACCAGTAGTAGTTTCCGATGCACGTCTGGAGGCATTCTGTAATCTGTGGACTATAAGCCTGTTGATGAAACACAGAAATTGCATCGGGATGGAATACAACAGTCACCATGCGCACTTTCCTCCAAGGGAGTAATGTCTCCAACAGTCTACGATTTAATCGTTCCCTGGAAGACCAGAAGTAGTTTCCGATGCACAACTGGAGGCATTCTGTAATCTGTGGACTATCAGAGTGTTGATGAAACACAGAAATTGCGTCGGGAATGAATACAACAGTCACCATGCGCACTTTCCTCCATGGGAGTAATGTCTCAAACAGTCTACGCTTTGATCGTTCCATGGATGACCAGTATTAATTTCCGATGGACATCTGGTGGCATTCTGTAATCTGTGGACCATCAGAGTGTTGACGAAACACAGAAATTGCATCGGGATTGAATACAACAGTCACCACGCGCACTTTCCTCCACGGGAGTAATGTCTCAGACAGTCTACGCTTTGATCGTTCCCTGGAAGACCACTAGTAGTTTCCGATGCACATCTGGTGGCATTCTGTAATCTCTGGACAATCAGAGTATTGATGAAACACAGAAATTGCATCGGGATTGAATACAACTGTCACCATGCGCACTTTGCTCAATGTGAGTAATGTCTCAAACAATTTACGTTTTGATCGTTCCCTGGAAGACTAGTAGTAGTTTCTGATGCACATCTGGTGACATTCTGTAATCTGTGGACTATCAGAGTGTTGATGAAACACAGAAATTGCATCGGGATTGAATTAACCATGCCCAATTTCCTCCACCGGAGTAATGTCTCAAACAGTCTACGCTTTGATTGTTCTCTGGAAGAGCAGTAGTAGTTTCCGATGCACATCTGGTTGCATTCTGTAATCTGTGGACTATCGGGGTGTTGATGAAACACAGAATTTGAATCGGGATTGAATACAACAGTCACCATGCGCACTTTCCTCCACAGGAGTAATGTCTCAAACAGTCTACGCTTTGATCAATCCCTGGAAGACCAGAAGTAGTTTCCGATGCACATCTGGTGGCATTCTGCAATCTGTGGACTATCAGAGTATTGATGAAACACAGAAATTGCATCGGCATTGAATACAACAGTCACCATGCGCACTTTCCTCCATGGGAGTAATGTCTCAAACAGTCTACGCTTTGATCGTTCCTGGAAGACCAGTAGTAGTTTCCGGTGCACATCTGGTGGCATTCTGTAATCTTTGGACTATCAGACTGTTGATGAAACACAGAAATTGCATCGGGATTAAATACAACAGTCACGATGCACACATTCCTTCATGGGAGTAATGTCTCAAACAGTCTACGCTTTGATCGTTCCCTGGAAGACCAGTAGTAGTTTCTGATGCACATCTGGAGGCATTCTGTAATCTGTGGACTATAAGACTGTTGATGAAACACAGAAATTGCATCGGGATTGAATACAACAGTCACCATGCGCACTTTCCTCCATGGGAGCAATGTCTCAAAGAGTTTAGGCTCTGATCGTTCCCTGGAAGACCAGTAGTAGTTTGCGATGCACATCTGGTGGCATTCTGTAATCTGTGGACTATCAGAGTATTGATGAAACACAGAAATTGCATCGGGATTGAATTCACCATGCCGCACCTTCCTCCACCGGAGTAATGTCTCAAACAGTCTACGCTTTGATTGTTCTCTGGAAGACCAGTAGTAGTTTCCAATGCACATCTGGTGGCATTTTGTAATCTGTGGACTATCAGAGAGTTGATGAAACACAGAAATTGCATCGGGATTGAATACAACAGTCACCATGCGCACTTTCCTCCACTGGAGAAATGTCTCAAACAGTCTACCCTTTGATCGGTCGCTTTAAGACCAGTAGTAGTTTCCGGTTCACATCTGGTGGCATTCTGTAATGTGTGGACTATCAGAGTGTTAATGAAACACAGAAATTGCATCGGGATTGAATACAACAGTCACCATCCGCACTTTCTTCCATGGGAATAATGTCTCAAACAGCCTACGATTTGATCGTTCCCTGGAAGACCAGTAGTAGTTTCCGATGCACATCTGGAGGCATTCTGTAATCTGTGGACTATAAGACTGTTGATGAAACACAGAAATTGCATCGGGATTGAATACAACAGTCACCATTCGCACTTTCCTCCATGGGAGTAATGTCTCAAACAGTCTACGCTTTGATCGTTCCCTGGAAGACCAGTAGTAGTTTCCGATGCACATCTGGAGGCATTCTGTAATCTGTGGACTATCAGACTGTTGATGAAACACAGAAATTCCATCGGGATTAAATACAACAGTCACCATGCGCACTTCCCTCCGTGGGAGTAATGTCTCAAACAGTCTACGCTTTGATCGTTCCCTGTAAGACCAGAAGTAGTTTCTGATGCACAACTGGAGGAGGCATTCTGTAATCTGTGGACTATCAGAGTGTTGATGAAACACAGAAATTGCATCGGGATTGAATACAAAAGTCACCATACGCACTTTCCTCCATGGGAGTAATGTCTCAAACAGTCTACGTTTTGATCGTTCCCTGGAAGACCAGTATTAGTTTGCGATGGACATCTGGTTTCATTCTGTAATCTGTGGACCATCAGAGTGTTGATGAAACACAGAAATTGCATCGGGATTGAATACAACAGTCACCACAGGCACCTTCCTCCTCGGGAGTAATGTCTCAAACAGTCTACGGTTTCATCGTTCCCTGGAAGACCACTATTAGTTTCCGATGCACATCTGGTGGCATTCTGTAATCTGTGGACTATCAGAGTGTCGATGAAACACAGAAATTGCATCGGGTTTGAATACAACAGTCACCATTCGCACTTATCTCCATGGGAGTAATGTCTCAAACAATTTACGTTTTGATCGTTAACTGGAAGACCAGTAGTAGTTTCCGATGCACATCTGGTCTCATTCTGTAATCTGTGGACTATCATTGTGTTGATGAAACAGAGAAATTGCATCGGGATTGAATTCACCATGCGCACTTTCCTCCACCAGAGGATTGTCTCAAACAGTCTACGCTTTGATTGTTCTCTGGAAGACCAGTAGTAGTTTCCGATGCACATCTGGTGGCATTCTGTAATCTTTGGACTATCAGAGTGTTGATGAAACACAGAAATTGCATCGGGATTAAATACAACAGTCACCATGCGCACTTTCCTCCATGGGAGTAATGTCTCAAACAGTCTACGATTTGATCGTTCCTGGAAGACCAGTAGTAGTTTCCGATGCACATCTGGTGGCATTCTGTAATCTGTGGTCTATCAGAGTGTTGATGAAACACAGATAATGCTTCGGGGTTAAATACAACAGTCACCATGTGCACTTTCCTCCATGGGAGTAATGTCTCAAACAGTCTACGATTTGATCGTTCCCTGGAAGACCAGTAGTAGTTTCCGATGCACATCTGAAGACATTCTGTAATCTGTGGACTATAAGACTGTTGATGAAACACAGAAATTGCATCGGGATGGAATACAACAGTCACCATGCGCACTTTCCTCCGTGGGAGTGATGTCTCAAACAGTCTACGCTTTGATCGTTCACAGGAAGACCAGTAGTAGTTTCCGATGCACATCTGGAGGCATTCTGTAATCTGTGGACTATCAGACTGTTGACGAAACACAGAAATTCCATCGGAATTGAATACAACAGTCACCATGCGCACTTTCCTCCAAGGGAGTAATCTCTCCAACAGTCTACAATTTCACCGTTCCCTGGAAGACCAGAAGTATTTTCCGATGTACAACTGGAGGCATTCTGTAATCTGTGGACTATCAGAGTGTCGATGAAACACAGGAATTGCATCGCGAATGAATACAACAGTCACCATGCGCACTTTCATCCATTGGACTATTGTCTCAAACAGTCTACGCTTTGATCGTTCCATGGAAGACCAGTATTAATTTCCGATGGACATCTGGTGGCATTCTGTAATCTGTGGACCATCAGAGTGTTGATGAAACACAGAAATTGCATCGGGATTGAATATAACAGTCACCACGAGCACTTTCCTCCACAGGAGTAATGTCTCAAACAGTCTACGCTTTGATCGTTCCCTGGAAGACCACTAGTAGTTTCCGATGCACATCTGGTGGCATTCTGTAATCTGTCTACTATCAGAGTGTTGATGAAACACAGAAATTGCATCGGGATTGAATACAACAGTCACCATTTGCACTTTCTTATATGGGAGTAATGTCTCAAATTGTCCACGCTTTGATCGTTCCCTGGCAGACCAGTAGTAGTTTCCGATGCACAGCTGGTGGCATTCTGTAATCTGTGGACTATCAGAGTATTGATGAAACATAGAAATTGCATCGGGATTGAATACAACAGTCACCATGCGCACTTTCCTCCACGGGAATAATGTCTCAAACAGTCTACGATTTGATCGTTCCCTGGAAGACCAGTAGTAGTTTCCGATGCACATCTGGTGGCATTCTGTAATCTGTGGACTATCAGAGTGTTGATGAAACACAGAAATTGCATCGGGATTGAATTCACCATGCGCACCTTCCTCCACCGGAGTAATGTCTCAAACAGTCTACGCTTTGATTGTTCTCTGGAAGACCAGTAGCAGTTTCCGATGCACATCTGGTGGCATTTTGTAATCTGTGGACTATCAGATAGATGATGAAACACAGAAATTGCATCGCGATTGAATACAACAGTCACCATGTGCTGTTTCCTCCACCGGAGTAATATCTCAAACAGTCTACCCTTCGATCGTTCCCTGGAAGACCAGTAGTAGTTTCCGATGCACATCTGGTGGCATTCGGTAATCTGTGGACTATCAGAGTGTCGATGAAACACAGAAATTGCATCGGGTTTGAATACAACAGTCACCATTCGCACTTTCCTCCATGGGAGTAATGTCTCAAGCAGTCCACGCTTTGATCGTTCCCTGGAAGACCAGTAGTAGTTTCCGATGCACATCTGGTGGCATTCTGTAATCTGTGGACTATCAGAGTGTTGATGAAACACAGAAATTGCATTGGGATGAATTCACCATGCGCACTTTCCTCCACCGGAGTAATGTCTCAAACAGTCTACGCTTAGATTGTTCTCTGGAAGACCAGTAGTAGTTTCCGATGCACATCTGGTGGCATTTTGTAATCTGTGGACTCTCAGAGTGTTGATGAAACACAGAAATTGCATCGGGATTGAATACAACAGTCACCATGCGCACTTTCCTCCACCGGAGTAATGTCACAAACAGTCTACGCTTTGATCGTTCCCTGGAAGACCAGTAGTAGTTTCCGATGCACATCTGGTAGCATTCTGTAATCTGTGGACTATCAGAGTGTTGATGAAACACAGAAATTGCATCGGGATTGAATACAACAGTCGCCATGCGCACTTTCCTCCATGGGAGTAGTGTCTCAAACAGTCTACGCTTTGATCGTTCATTTCAAGACCAGTAGTAGTTTCCGATGCACATCTGGAGGCATTCTGTAATCTGTGGATTATCAGAGTGTTGATGAACCACAGAAATTGCATTGGGATTAAATACAACAGTCACCATGCGCACTTTCCTCCATGGCGAGCAATGTCTCAAACAGACTACGCTTTGATCGTTCCCTGGAAGACCAGTAGTAGTTTCCGATGCACAACTGGAGGCATTCTGTAATCTGTGGTCTATCAGAGTGTTGATGAAACACAGATAATGCTTCGGGATGGAGTACAACAGTCACCATGCGCACTTTCCTCCATGGGAGTGATGTCTCAAACAGTCTACGCTTTGATCGTTCCCTGGAAGACCAGTAGTAGTTTCCGATGCACATCTGGAGGCATTCTGTAATCTGTGGAGTATCAGACTGTTGATGAAACACAGAAATTGCATCGGGATTGAATACAACAGTCACCATGGGCACTTTCCTCCATGGGGGTAATGTCTCAAACAGTCTATGCTTTGATCGTTCCCTGGAAGACCTGTAGTAGTTCCCGATGCCCATCTGGAGGCGTTCTGTAATCTGTGGACTATCAGAGTGTTGATGAAACACAGAAATTGCTTGGGATGAATTCAACATGCGCACTTTCCTCCACTGGCGTAATGTCTCAAACAGTCTACGCTTTGATTGTTCTCTGGAAGACCAGTAGTAGTTTCCGATGCACATCTGGTAGCATTTTGTAATCTGTGGACTATCAGAGTGTTGATGAAACACAGAAATTGCATCGGGATTGAATACAATAGTCACCATGCGTACTTTCCTCCACCAGAGTAATGTCTCAAACAGTCTACACTTTGATCGTTCCCTGGAAGATCTGTAGTAGTTTCCGATGCACATCTGGTGGCATTCTGTAATCTATGGACTATCAGAGTGTTGATGAAACACTGAAATTGCATCGGTATTGAATACAACAGTCACCATGCGCACTTTCCTCCATGGGAGTAATGTCTCAAACAGTCTACGATTTGATCGTTCCTGGAAGACCAGTAGTAGTTTCCGATGCACATCTGGTGGCATTCTGTAATCTGTGGACTATCAGATTGTTGATGAACCACAGAAATTGCATCGGGATTGAAGACAACAGTCACCATCCGCACTTTCCTCCATGGGAGTAATGTCTGAAACAGTCTACGCTTTGATCGTTCAGTGGAAGACCAGTAGGAGTTTCCGATGCACATCTGGTGGCATTCTGTAATCTGTGGTCTATCAGAGTGTTGATGAAACACAGATAATGCTTCGGGGTTAAATACAACAGTCACCATGCGCACTTCCCTCCATGGAAGTAATGTCTCAAACAGTCTACGATTTGATCGTTCCCTGGAAGACCAGTAGTAGTTTCCGATGCACATCTGGAGGCATTCTGTAATCTGTGGACTATAAGACTGTTGATGAAACACAGATATTGCATCGGGATGGAATACAACAGTCACCATGCGCACTTTCCTCCATGGGAGTGATGTCTCAAACAGTCTACGCTTTGATCGTTCACAGGAAGACCAGTAGCAGTTTCCGATGCACATCTGGAGGCATTCTGTAATCTGTGGACTATCAGCCTGTTGACGAAAAACAGATATTCCATCGGAATTGAATACAACAGTCACCATGCGCACTTTCCTCCAAGGGAGTAATGTCTCCAACAGTCTACAATTTAACCGTTCCCTGGAAGACCAGAAGTATTTTCCGATGTAAAACTGGAGGCATTCTGTAATCTGTGGACTATCAGAGTGTCGATGAAACACAGGAATTGCATCGCGAATGAATACAACAGTCACGATGCGCACTTTCCTCCATTGGACTATTGTCTCAAACAGTCTACGCTTTGATCGTTCCATGGAAGACCAGTATTAATTTCCGATGGACATCTGGTGGCATTCTGTAATCTGTGGACCATCAGAGTGTTGATGAAACACAGAAATTGCATCGGGATTGAATACAACAGTCACCATTTGCACTTTCTTATATGGGAGTAATGTCTCAAATAGTCCACGCTTTGATCGTTCCCTGGCAGACCAGTAGTAGTTTCCGATGTACAGCTGGTGGCATTCTGTAATCTGTGGACTATCAGAGGATTGATGAAACATAGAAATTGCATCGGGATTGAATACAACAGTCACCATACGCACTTTCCTCCACGGGAATAATGTCTCAAACAGTCTACGATTTGATCGTTCCCTGGAAGACCAGTAGTAGTTTCCGATGCACATC
Organism: Schistocerca gregaria; assembly: GCF_023897955.1. Lineage (NCBI taxonomy): Eukaryota > Metazoa > Arthropoda > Insecta > Orthoptera > Acrididae > Schistocerca > Schistocerca gregaria. Next base: position 3,571,984 of record NW_026061764.1, on the reverse strand, counting down.
TGATGGCATTCTGTAATCTGTGGACTATCAGAGTGTTGATGAAACACAGAAATTGCATCTGGATTGAATACAACAGTCACCATTTGCACTTTCTTATATGGGAGTAATGTCTCAAATAGTCCACGCTTTGATCGTTCCCTGGCAGACCAGTAGTAGTTTCCGATGTACAGCTGGTGGCATTCTGTAATCTGTGGACTATCAGAGGATTGATGAAACATAGAAATTGCATCGGGATTGAATACAACAGTCACCATGCGCACTTTCCTCCACGGGAATAATGTCTCAAACAGTCTACGATTTGATCGTTCCCTGGAAGACCAGTAGTAGTTTCCGATGCACATCTGGAGGCATTCTGTAATGTGTGGACTATAAGACTGTGGATGAAACGCAGAAATTGCATCGGGATTGAATACAACAGTCACCATGCGCACTTTCCTCCATGGGAGCAATGTCTCAAAGAGTTTAGGGTCCGATCGTTCCCTGGAAGACCAGTAGTAGTTTCAGATGCGCATTTAGGTTCATTCTGTAATCTGTGCACTATCAGAGTGTTGATGAAACACAGAAATTGCATCGGGATTGAATACAACAGTAACCATGCGCACTTTCCACCATGGGAGTAATGTCTCAAACAGTCTATGATTTGATCGTTCCCTGGAAGACCAGTAGTAGTTTCCGATGCACATATGGTGGCATTCTGTAATCTGTGGACTATCAGAGTGTTGATGAAACACAGAAATTGCATCGGGATTGAATACAACAGTCACCATCCGCACTTTCCTCCATGGGAATAATGTCTCAAACAATTTACGCTTTGATCGTTCCCTGGAAGACCAGTAGTAGTTTCCGATGCACATCTGGTGGCATTCTGTAATCTGTTGACTATCAGAGCGTTGATGAAACACAGAAATTGCATCGGGATTGAATTCACCATGCGCACCTTCCTCCACCGGAGTAATGTTTCAATCAGTCTACGCTTTGATTGTTCTCTGGAAGACCAGTAGCAGTTTCCGATGGACATCTGGTGGCATTTTGTAATCTGTGGACTATCAGATAGTTGATGAAACACAGAAATTGCATCGGGATTGAATACAACAGTTACCATTCGCACTTGCCTCCATGGGAGTGATGTCTCAAACAGTCTACGCTTTGATCGTTCCCTCGAAGAGCAGTAGTAGTTTCTGATGCACATCTGGTGGCATTCTGTAATCTGTGGACTATCAGAGTGTTGATGAAACACAGAAATTGCATTGAGATGAATTCACCATGCGCTCATTCCTCCACCGGAGTAATGTCTCAAACAGTCTACGCTTTGATAGTTCTCTGGAAGACCAGTAGTAGTTTCCGATGCACATCTGGTGGCATTTTGTAATCTGTGGACTATAAGACTGTTGATGAAACACTGAAATTGCATCGGGATTGAATACAACAGTCACCGTGGGCACTTTCCTCCATGGGGGTAATGTCTCAAACAGTCTATGCTTTGATCGTTCCCTGGAAGACCAGTAGTAGTTTCCGATGCACATCTGGTGGCACTCTGTAATCTGTGGACTATCAGAGTGTTGATGAAACACAGAAATTGCATAGGGATGAATTCAACATGCGCACTTTCCTCCACTGGCGTAATGTCTCAAACAGTCTACGATTTGATCGTTCCTGGAAGACCAGTAGTAGTTTCCGATGCACATCTGGTGGCATTCTGTGATCTGTGGACTATCAGAGTGTTGATGAAACACAGAAATTGCATCGGGATTTAATACAACAGTCACCATCCGCACTTTCCTCCATGGGAGTAATGTCTGAAACAGTCTACGCGTTGATCGTTCAGTGGAAGACCAGTAGGAGTTTCCGATGCACATCTGGTGGCATTCTGTAATCTGTGGTCTATCAGAGTGTTGATGAAACACAGAAAATGCATCGGGATTAAATAAAACAGTCACCATGCGCACTTTCCTCCATGGGAGTAATGTCTCAAACAGTCTACGATTTGATCGTTCGCTGGAAGACCAGTAGTAGTTACCGATGCACATCTGGAGGCATTCTGTAATCTGTGGACTATAAGACTGTTGATGAGACACATAAATTGCATCGGGATGAAATACAACAGTCACCATGCGCACTTTCCTCCATGGGAGTAATGTCTCAAACAGTCTACGCTTTGATCGTCCCCTGGAAGACCAGTAGTAGTTTCCGATGCACATCTGGAGGCATTCTGTAATCTGTGGACTATCAGACTGTTGACAAAACACAGAAATTCCATCGGAATTGAATACAGCAGTCACCATGCGCACTTTCCTCCAAGGGAGTAATGTCTCCAACAGTCTACAATTTAACCGTTCCCTGGAAGACCAGAAGTATTTTCCGATGCACAACTGGAGGCATTCTGTAATCTGTGGACTATCAGAGTGTCGATGAAACACAGGAATTGCATCGGGAATGAGTACAACAATCACCATGCGCACTTTCCTCCATGGGAGTAATGTCTCAAACAGTCCGCTTTGATCGTTCCATGGAACACCTGTATTAATTTCCGATGGACATCTGGTGGCATTCTGTAATCTGTGGACCATCAGAGTGTTGATGAAACACAGAAATTGCATCGGGATTGAATACAACAGTCACCATTCGCACTTTCTTAAATGGGAGTAATATCTCAAATAGTCCACGCTTTGATCGTTCCCTGGCAGACCAGTAGTAGTTTCCGATGCACAGCTGGTGGCATTGTGTAATCTGTGGACTATCAGAGTATTGATGAAACACAGAAATTGCATCGGGATTGAATACAACTGTCACCATGAGCACTTTCCTCAATGTGAGTAATGTCTCAAACAATTTACGATTTGATCGTTCCCTGGAAGACCAGTAGTAGTTTCTGATGCACATCTGGTGGCATTCTGTAATCTGTGGACTATCAGAGTGTTGATGAAACACAGAAATTGCATCGGGATTGAATTCACCATGCGCACTTTCCTCCAGCGGAGTAATGTCTCAAACAGTCTACGCTTTGATTGTTCTCTGGAAGACCAGTAGTAGTTTCCGATGCACATCTGGTGGCATTCTGTAATCTGTGGACTATCAGAGTGTTGATAAAACACAGAATTTGAATCGGGATTGAATACAACAGTCACCATGCGCACTTTCCTCCTCGGGAGTAATGTCTCAAACAGTCTACGCTTTAATCGTTCCCTGGAAGACCAGTAGTAGTTTCCGATGCACATCTGGTTTCATTCTGCAATCTGTGGACTATCAGAGTATTGATGAAACACAGAAATTGCATCGGGATTGAATACAACAGTCACCATGCGCACTTTCCTCCACGGGAATAATGTCTCAAACAGTCTACGCTTTGATCGTTCCCTGGAAGACCAGTAGTAGTTTCAGATGCACGTCTGGTGGCATTCTGTAATCTGTGGACTATCAGACTGTTGATGAAACACAGAAATTGCATCGGGAATGAATACAACAGTCACCATGCGCACTTTCCTTCATGGGAGTAATGTCTCAAACAGTCTACGATTTGATCGTTCCCTGGAAGACCAGTAGTAGTTTCCGATGCACATCTGGAGGCATTCTGTAATGTGTGGACTATAAGACTGTTGATGAAACACAGAAATTGCATCGGGATTGAATACAACAGTCACCATGCGCACTTTCCTCCATGGGAGCAATGTCTCAAAGAGTTTAGGCTCCGATCGTCCCCTGGAAGACCAGTAGTAGTTTCCGATGCACATCTGGAGGCATTCTGTAATCTGTGGACTATCAGACTGTTGACGAAACACAGAATTTCCATCGGAATTGAATACACCAGTCACCATGCGCACTTTCCTCCAAGGGAGTAATGTCTCCAACAGTCTACAATTTAACCGTTCCCTGGAAGACCAGAAGTATTTTCCGATGCACAACTGGAGGCATTCTGTAATCTGTGGACTATCAGAGTGTCGATGAAACACAGGAATTGCATCGGGAATGAATACAACAATCACCATGCGCACTTTCCTCCATGGGAGTAATGTCTCAAACAGTCCGCTTTGATCGTTCCATGGAACACCTGTATTAATTTCCGATGGACATCTGGTGGCATTCTGTAATCTGTGGACCATCAGAGTGTTGATGAAACACAGAAATTGCATCGGGATTGAATACAACAGTCACCATTCGCACTTTCTTAAATGGGAGTAATATCTCAAATAGTCCACGCTTTGATCGTTCCCTGGCAGACCAATAGTAGTTTCCGATGCACAGCTAGTGGCATTGTGTAATCTGTGGACTATCAGAGTATTGATGAAACACAGAAATTGCATCGGGATTGAATACAACTGTCACCATGAGCACTTTCCTCAATGTGAGTAATGTCTCAAACAATTTACGTTTTGATCGTTCCCTGGAAGACCAGTAGTAGTTTCTGATGCACATCTGGTGGCATTCTGTAATCTGTGGACTATCAGAGTGTTGATGAAACACAGAAATTGCATCGGGATTGAATACAACAGTCACCATGCGCACTTTCCTCCATGGGAGCAATGTCTCAAAGAGTTTAGGCTCCGATCGTTCCCTGGAAGACCAGTAGTAGTTTCCGATGCACATCTGGAGGCATTCTGTAATCTGTGGACTATCAGAGTGTTGATAAAACACAGAATCTAAATCGGGATTGAATACAACAGTCACCATGCGCACTTTCCTCCACGGGAGTAATGTCTCAAACAGTCTACGCTTTAATCGTTCCCTGGAAGACCAGTAGTAGTTTCCGATGCACATCTGGTTTCATTCTGCAATCTGTGGACTATCAGAGTATTGATGAAACACAGAAATTGCATCGGGATTGAATACAACAGTCACCATGCGCACTTTTCTCCACGGGAATAATGTCTCAAACAGTCTACGCTTTGATCGTTCCCTGGAAGACCAGTAGTAGTTTCAGATGCACGTCTGGTGGCATTCTGTAATCTGTGGACTATCAGACTGTTGATGAAACACAGAAATTGCATCGGGAATGAATACAACAGTCACCATGCGCACTTTCCTTCATGGGAGTAATGTCTCAAACAGTCTACGATTTGATCGTTCCCTGGAAGACCAGTAGTAGTTTCCGATGCACATCTGGAGGCATTCTGTAATGTGTGGACTATAAGACTGTTGATGAAACACAGAAATTGCATCGGGATTGAATACAACAGTCACCATGCGCACTTTCCTCCATGGGAGCAATGTCTCAAAGAGTTTAGGCTCCGATCGTTCCCTGGAAGACCAGTAGTAGTTTCCGATGCACATCTGGAGGCATTCTGTAATCTGTGCACTATCAGAGTGTTGATGAAACACAGAAATTGCATCGGGATTGAATACAACAGTAACCATGCGCACTTTCCTCCATGGGAGTAATGTCTCAAACAGTCTACGATTTGATTGTTCCCTGGAAGACCAGTAGTAGTTTCCGATGCACATCTGGTGGCATTCTGTAATCTGTGGACTATCAGAGTGTTGATGAAACACAGAAATTGCATCGGGATTGAATACAACAGTCACCATCCGCACTTTCCTCCATGGGAGTAATGTCTCAAACAATTTACGCTTTGATCGTTCCCTGGAGACCAGTAATAGTTTCCGATGCACATCTGGTGGCATTCTGTAATCTGTGGACTATCAGAGTGTTGATTAAACACAGAAATTGCATCGGGATTGAATTGACCATGCGCACCTTCCTCCACCAGAGTAATGTCTCAAACAGTCTACGTTTTGATTGTTCTCTGGAAGACCAGTAGTAGTTTCCGATGCAGATCTGGTGGCATTTTGTAATCTGTGGACTATCAGAGAGTTGATGAAACACAGAAATTGCATCGGGATTGAATACAACAGTCACCATGTGCACTTTCCTCCAAAGGAGTAATATCTCAAACTGTCTACCCTTCGATCGTTCCCTGGAAGACCAGTAGTAGTTTCCGATGCACATCTGGTGGCATTCTGTAATCTGTGGACTATCAGACTGTTGACGAAACACAGAAATTCCATCGGAATTGAATACAGCAGTCACCATGCGCACTTTCCTCCAAGGGAGTAATGTCTCCAACAGTCTACAAATTAACCGTTCCCTGGAAGACCAGAAGTATTTTCCGATGCACAACTGGAGGCATTCTGTAATCTGTGGACTATCAGAGTGTCGATGAAACACAGGAATTGCATCGGGAATGAATACAACAATCACCATGCGCACTTTCCTCCATGGGAGTAATGTCTCAAACAGTCCGCTTTGATCGTTCCATGGAACACCAGTATTAATTTCCGATGGACATCTGGTGGCATTCTGTAATCTGTGGACCATCAGAGTGTTGATGAAACACAGAAATTGCATCGGGATTGAATACAACAGTCACCATTCGCACTTTCTTAAATGGGAGTAATATCTCAAATAGTCCACGCTTTGATCGTTCCCTGGCAGACCAGTAGTAGTTTCCGATGCACAGCTGGTGGCATTGTGTAATCTGTGGACTATCAGAGTATTGATGAAACACAGAAATTGCATCGGGATTGAATACAACTGTCACCATGAGCACTTTCCTCAATGTGAGTAATGTCTCAAACAATTTACGTTTTGATCGTTCCCTGGAAGACCAGTAGTAGTTTCTGATGCACATCTGGTGGCATTCGGTAATCTGTGGACTATCAGAGTGTTGATGAAACACAGAAATTGCATCGGCATTAAATACAACAGTCACCATGCGCACTTTCCTCCATGGGAGTAATGTCTCAAAGAGTCTACGCTTTGATCGTTCCTGGAAGACCAGTAGTAGTTTCCGATGCACATCTGGTGGCATTCTGTAATCTTTGGACTATCAGAGTGTTGATGAAACACAGAAATTGCATCGGGATTGAATACAACAGTCACCATCCGCACTTTCCTCAATGTGGGTAATGTCTCAAACAATTTACGCTTTGATCGTTCCCTGGAAGACCAGTAGTAGTTTCCGATGCAAATGTGGTGGCATTCTGTAATCTGTGGACTAACAGAGTGTTGATGAAACACAGAAATTGCATCGAGATTGAATACAACAGTCACCATCCTCACTTTCCTCCATGGGAGTAATGTCCCAAACAGTCTACGATTTGATCGTTCCTTGTAAGACCAGTAGTAGTTTCCGATGAACATCTGGAGGCATTCTGTAATCTGTGGACTATAAGACTGTTGACGAAACACAGAAATTCCATCGGAATTGAATACAGCAGTCACCATGCGCACTTTCCTCCAAGGGAGTAATGTCTCCAACAGTCTACAATTTAACCGTTCCCTGGAAGACCAGAAGTATTTTCCGATGCACAACTGGAGGCATTCTGTAATCTGTGGACTATCAGAGTGTCGATGAAACACAGGAATTGCATCGGGAATGAATACAACAATCACCATGCGCACTTTCCTCCTTGGGAGTAATGTCTCAAACAGTCCGCTTTGATCGTTCCATGGAACACCTGTATTAATTTCCGATGGACATCTGGTGGCATTCTGTAATCTGTGGACCATCAGAGTGTTGATGAAACACAGAAATTGCATCGGGATTGAATACAACAGTCACCATTCGCACTTTCTTAAATGGTAGTAATATCTCAAATAGTCCACGCTTTGATCGTTCCCTGGCAGACCAGTAGTAGTTTCTGATGCACATCTGGTGGCATTCTGTAATTTGTGGACTATCAGAGTGTTGATGAAACACAGAAATTGCATCGGGATTGAATTCACCATGCGCACTTTCCTCCAGCGGAGTAATGTCTCAAACAGTCTACGCTTTGATTGTTCTCTGGAAGACCAGTAGTAGTTTCCGATGCACATCTGGTGGCATTCTGTAATCTGTGGACAATCAGAGTGTTGATAAAACACAGAATTTGAATCGGGATTGAATACAACAGTCACCATGCGCACTTTCCTCCACGGGAGTAATGTCTCAAACAGTCTACGCTTTAATCGTTCCCTGGAAGACCAGTAGTAGTTTCCGATGCACATCTGGTTTCATTCTGCAATCTGTGGACTATCAGAGTATTGATGAAACACAGAAATTGCATCGGGAATGAATACAACAGTCACCATGCGCACTTTCCTTCATGGGAGTAATGTCTCAAACAGTCTACGATTTGATCGTTCCCTGGAAGACCAGTAGTAGTTTCCGATGCACATCTGGAGGCATTCTGTAATGTGTGGACTATAAGACTGTTGATGAAACACAGAAATTGCATCGGGATTGAATACAACAGTCACCATGCGCACTTTCCTCCATGGGAGCAATGTCTCAAAGAGTTTAGGCTCCGATCGTTCCCTGGAAGACCAGTAGTAGTTTCCGATGCACATCTGGAGGCATTCTGTAATCTGTGCACTATCAGAGTGTTGATGAAACACAGAAATTGCATCGGGATTGAATACAACAGTAACCATGCGCACTTTCCTCCATGGGAGTAATGTCTCAAAAAGTCTACGATTTGATTGTTCCCTGGAAGACCAGTAGTAGTTTCCGATGCACATCTGGTGGCATTCTGTAATCTGTGGACTATCAGAGTGTTGATGAAACACAGAAATTGCATCGGGATTGAATACAACAGTCACCATCCGCACTTTCCTCCATGGGAGTAATGTCTCAAACAATTTACGCTTTGATCGTTCCCTGGAGACCAGTAGTAGTTTCCGATGCACATCTGGTGGCATTCTGTAATCTGTGGACTATCAGAGTGTTGATTAAACACAGAGATTGCATCGGGATTGAATTGACCATGCGCACCTTCCTCCACCAGAGTAATGTCTCAAACAGTCTACGTTTTGATAGTTCTCTGGAAGACCAGTAGTAGTTTCCGATGCAGATCTGGTGGCATTTTGTAATCTGTGGACTATCAGAGAGTTGATGAAACACAGAAATTGCATCGGGATTGAATACAACAGTCACCATGTGCACTTTCCTCCACCGGAGTAATATCTCAAACTGTCTACCCTTCGATCGTTCCCTGGAAGACCAGTAGTAGTTTCCGATGCACATCTGGTGGCATTCTGTAATCTGTGGACTATCAGACTGTTGACGAAACACAGAAATTCCATCGGAATTGAATACAGCAGTCACCATGCGCACTTTCCTCCAAGGGAGTAATGTCTCCAACAGTCTACAATTTAACCGTTCCCTGGAAGACCAGAAGTATTTTCCGATGCACAACTGGAGGCATTCTGTAATCTGTGGACTATCAGAGTGTTGATGAAACACAGAAATTGCATCGGGATTGAATTCACCATGCGCACTTTCCTCCAGCGGAGTAATGTCTCAAACAGTCTACGCTTTGATTGTTCTCTGGAAGACCAGTAGTAGTTTCCGATGCACATCTGGTGGCATTCTGTAATCTGTGGACTATCAGAGTGTTGATAAAACACAGAATTTGAATCGGGATTGAATACAACAGTCACCATGCGCACTTTCCTCCACGGGAGTAATGTCTAGAACAGTCTACGCTTTAATCGTTCCCTGGAAGACCAGTAGTAGTTTCCGATGCACATCTGGTTTCATTCTGCAATCTGTGGACTATCAGAGTATTGATGAAACACAGAAATTGCATCGGGATTGAATACAACAGTCACCATGCGCACTTTCCTCCACGGGAATAATGTCTCAAACAGTCTACGCTTTGATCGTTCCCTGGAAGACCAGTAGTAGTTTCAGATGCACGTCTGGTGGCATTCTGTAATCTGTGGACTATCAGACTGTTAATGAAACACAGAAATTGCATCGGGAATGAATACAACAGTCACCATGCGCACTTTCCTTCATGGGAGTAATGTCTCAAACAGTCTACGATTTGATCGTTCCCTGGAAGACCAGTAGTAGTTTCCGATGCACATCTGGAGGCATTCTGTAATGTGTGGAATATAAGACTGTTGATGAAACACAGAAATTGCATCGGGATTGAATACAACAGTCACCATGCGCACTTTCCTCCATGGGAGCAATGTCTCAAAGAGTTTAGGCTCCGATCGTTCCCTGGAAGACCAGTAGTAGTTTCCGATGCACATCTGGAGGCATTCTGTAATCTGTGCACTATCAGAGTGTTGATGAAACACAGAAATTGCATCGGGATTGAATACAACAGTAACCATGCGCACTTTCCTCCATGGGAGTAATGTCTCAAACAGTCTACGATTTTATTGTTCCCTGGAAGACCAGTAGTAGTTTCCGATGCACATCTGGTGGCATTCTGTAATCTGTGGACTATCAGAGTGTTGATGAAACACAGAAATTGCATCGGGATTGAATACAACAGTCACCATCCGCACTTTCCTCCATGGGAGTAATGTCTCAAACAATTTACGCTTTGATCGTTCCCTGGAGACCAGTAGTAGTTTCCGATGCACATCTGGTGGCATTCTGTAATCTGTGGACTATCAGAGTGTTGATTAAACACAGAAATTGCATCGGGATTGAATTGACCATGCGCACCTTCCTCCACCAGAGTAATGTCTCAAACAGTCTACGTTTTGATTGTTCTCTGGAAGACCAGTAGTAGTTTCCGATGCAGATCTGGTGGCATTTTGTAATCTGTGGACTATCAGAGAGTTGATGAAACACAGAAATTGCATCGGGATTGAATACAACAGTCACCATTCGCACTTTCTTAAATGGGAGTAATATCTCAAATAGTCCACGCTTTGATCGTTCCCTGGCAGACCAGTAGTAGTTTCCGATGCACATCTGGAGGCATTCTGTAATCTGTGCACTATCAGAGTGTTGATGAAACACAGAAATTGCATCGGGATTGAATTCACCATGCGCACCTTCCTCCAACAGAGTAATGTCTCAAACAGTCTACGTTTTGATTGTTCTCTGGAAGACCAGTAGTAGTTTCCGATGCAGATCTGGTGGCATTTTGTAATCTGTGGACTATCAGAGAGTTGATGAAACACAGAAATTGCATCGGGATTGAATACAACAGTCACCATGTGCACTTTCCTCCACCGGAGTAATATCTCAAACTGTCTACCCTTCGATCGTTCCCTGGAAGACCAGTAGTAGTTTCCGATGCACATCTGGTGGCATTCGGTAATCTGTGGACTATCAGAGTGTTGATGAAACACAGAAATTGCATCGGCATTAAATACAACAGTCACCATGCGCACTTTCCTCCATGGGAGTAATGTCTCAAACAGTCTACGCTTTGATCGTTCCTGGAAGACCAGTAGTAGTTTCCGATGCACATCTGGTGGCATTCTGTAATCTTTGGACTATCAGAGTGTTGATGAAACACAGAAATTGCATCGGGATTGAATACAACAGTCACCATCCGCACTTTCCTCAATGTGAGTAATGTCTCAAACAATTTACGCTTTGATCGTTCCCTGGAAGACCAGTAGTAGTTTCCGATGCAAATGTGGTGGCATTCTGTAATCTGTGGACTAACAGAGTGTTGATGAAACACAGAAATTGCATCGAGATTGAATACAACAGTCACCATCCTCACTTTCCTCCATGGGAGTAATGTCCCAAACAGTCTACGATTTGATCGTTCCTTGGAAGACCAGTAGTAGTTTCCGATGAACATCTGGAGGCATTCTGTAATCTGTGGACTATAAGACTGTTGACGAAATACAGAAATTGCATCGCGATGGAATACAACAGTCACCATGCGCACTTTCCTCCATATGAGTAATGTCTCAAACAGTCTACGCTTTGATCGTTCCCTGGAAGACCAGTAGTAGTTTCCGATGCACATCTGGAGGCATTCTGTAATCTGTTGACTATCAGACTGTTGATGAAACACAGAAATTCCATCGGGATTGAATACAACAATCACCATGCGCACTATCCTAAATGGGAGTAATGTCTCAAACAGTCTACGATTTGATCGTTCCCTGGAAGACCAGTAGTAGTTTCTGATGCACCTCTGGTGGCATTCTGTAATCTGTGGGCTATCAGAGTGTTGATGAAACACAGAAATTGCATCGGGATTGAATACAACAGTCACCATGCGCACTTTCCTCCATGGGAGTAATGGCTCAAACAGTCTACGCTTTGATCGTTCCATGGAAGACCAGTATTAGTTTGCGATGGACATCTGGTGGCATTCTGTAATCTGTGGACCTTTAAAGTGTTGATGAAACACAGAAATTCCATCGGGATTCAATACAACAGTCACCACGCGAACCTTCCTCCTCGGGAGTTATGTCTCAAATTGTCTACGCTTTGATCGTTCCCTGGAAGACCACTATTAGTTTCCGATGCACATCTGGTGGCATTCTGTAATCTGTGGACTATCAGAGTATTGATGAAACACATAAATTGCATCGGGATTGAATACAACAGTCACCATGCGCACTTTCCTCAATGTGAGTAATGTCTCAAACAATTTACGTTTTGATCGTTCCCTGGAAGACCAGTAGTAGTTTTCGATGCACATCTGGAGGCATTCTGTAATCTGTGGACCATAAGGCTGTTGATGAAACACAGAAATTGCATCGGGATTGAATACAACAGTCACCATCCGCACTTTCCTCCATGGGAGCAATGTCTCGAACTGTCTACGCTTTGATCGTTCAGTGGAAGACCAGTAGTAGTTTCCGATGCACGTCTGGTGGCATTCTGTAATCTGTGGACTATCAGAGTTTTGATGAAACACAGAAATTGCATTGGGATGAATTCAACATGCGCACTTTCCTCCACTGGCTTAATGTCTCAAACAGTCTACGCTTTGATTGTTCTCTAGAAGACCAGTAGTAGTTTCCGATGCACATCTGGCACCATTTTGTAACCTGTGGACTATCAGAGTGTTGATGAAACACAGAAATGGCATCGGGAATGAATACAATAGTCACCATCCGCACTTTCCTCAATGGGAGTAATGTCTGAAACAGTCTACGCTTTGATCGTTCAGTGGAAGACCAGTAGGAGTTTCCGATGTACATCTGGAGGCATTCTGTAATCTGTGGACTATCAGAGCGTGGGTGAAACACAGAAATTGCATCGGCATTGAATACAACAGTCACCATGCGCACTTACCTCCATCGGAGTAATGTCTCAAACAGTCTACGATTTGATCGTTCCCGGAAGACGGGTAGTTGTTTCCGGTGCATATCTGGTGGCATTCTGTAATCTGTGGACTATCAGAGTTTTGATGAAACACAGAAATTGCATTGGGATTGAATACAACAGTCACCACGCGCACCTTCCTCCTCGGGAGTAATGTCTCAAACAGTCTACGCTTTGATCGTTCCCTGGAAGACCGGTATTAGTTTGCGATGGACATCTGGTCGCATTCTGTAATCTGTGGACCATCAGAGTGTTGATGAAACACAGAAATTGCATCGGGATTGAATACAACAGTCACCACGCACACTTTCCTCCATCGGAGCAATGTCTCGAACAGTCTATGCTTTGATCGTTCAGTGGAAGATCACTAGTAGTTTCCGATGCACATCTGGTGGCATTCTGTAATCTGTGGACTATCAGAGTGTTGATGAAACACAGAAATTGCATCGGGATTGAATACAACAGTCACCATGCGCACTTTCCTCAATGTGAGTAATGTCTCAAACAATTTACATTTTGATCGTTCCCTGGAAGACCAGTAGTAGTTTCTGATGCACATCTGGTGGCATTCTGTAATCTGTGGACTATCGGAGTGTTGATGAAACCCAGAAATTGCATTGGGATTGAATTCACCATGCGCACTTTCCTCCACTGGAGTAATGTCTCAAACAGTCTACGCTTTGATTGTTCTCTGGAAGACCAGTAGTAGATTCCGATGAACATCTGGTGGCATTCTGTAATCTTTGGACTATCAGAGTGTTAATGAAACACAGAAATTGAATCGGGATTGAATACGACAGTCACCGTGCGCACTTTCCTCACCGGAGTTATGTCTCAAACAGTCTACGCTTTGATCGTTCCCTGGAAGACCAGTAGTAGTTTCCGATGCACATCTGGTGGCATTCTGCAATCTGTGGACTATCAGAGTATTGATGAAACACAGAAATTGCATCGGCATTGAATACAACAGTCACCATGCGCACTTTCCTCCATAGGAGTAATGTCTCAAACAGTCTACGCTTTGATCGTTCCTGGAAGACCAGTAGTAGTTTCCGGTGCACATATGGTGGCATTTGGTAATCTGTGGACTATCAGAGTGTCGATGAAACACAGAAATTGCATCGGGAATGAATACAACAGTCACCATCCGCACTTTCCTCCATGGGGGTAATGTCTGAAACAGTCTACGCTTTGATCGTTCAGTGGAAGACCAGTAGGAGCTTCCGATGCACATCTGGTGGCATTCTGTAATCTGTGGTCTATCAGAGTGTTGGTGAAACACAGAAAATTCATCGGGATTAAATACAACAGTCACCATGCGCACTTTCCTCCACGGGAGTTATGTGTCAAACAGTCTACGCTTTGATCGTTCCCTGGAAGACCAGTAGTCGTTTCCGATGCACATCTGGTGGCATTCTGTAATCTGTGGACTATCAGAGTGTTGATGAAACACATAAATTGCATCGGGATTGAATACAAATGTCACCATGCGCACTTTCCTCCACGGGAGTAATGTCTCAAACAGTCTACGATTCGATCGTTCCCTGGAAGACCCATAGTAGTTTCCGATGCACATCTGGTGGCATTCTGTAATCTGTGGACTATCAGAGTGTTGATGAAACACAGAAATTGCATCGGGATTGAATACAACAGTCACCATCCGCACTTTCATCCATGGGAGTAATGTCTCAAACAATTTACGCTTTGTTCGTTCCCTGGAGGACAAGTAGTAGTTTCCGATGCACATCTGGTGGCATTCTGTATTCTGTGGACTATAAGACTGTTCATGAAACACAGAAATTGCATCGGGATTGAATACAACAGTTACCATGCGCACTTTCCTCAATGTGAGTAATGCCTCAAACAATTTACAATTTGATCGTTCCCTGGAGGACCAGTAGTAGTTTCTGATGCACATCAGGTGGCATTCTGTATTCTGTGGACTATCAGAGTGTTGATGAAACACAGAATTTGCATCGGGATTGATTTCACCATGCGCACTTTCCTATACGGGAGTAATGTCTCAAACAGTCTATGCTTTGATTGTTCTCTGGAAGACCAGTAGTAGTTTCCGATGCACATCTGGTGGCATTCTGTAATCTGTGGACTATCAGAGTGTTGATGAAACACAGAAATTGCATCGGGATTGAATACAAATGTCACCATGCGCACTTTCCTCCACGGGAGTAATGTCTCAAACAGTCTACGATTTGATCGTTCCCTGGAAGACCCGTAGTAGTTGCCAATGCACATCTGGTGGCATTCTGTAATCTGTGGACTATCAGAGTGTTGATGAAACACAGAAATTGCATTGGGATTGAATTCACCATGCGCACCTTCCTACACCGGAGTAATGTCTCAAACAGTCTACGCTTTGATAGTTCTCTGGAAGACCCGTAGTAGTTTCCGAAGCACATCTGGTGGCATTCTGTAATCTGTGGACTATCAGAGTGTTGATGAAACACAGAAATTGCATTGGGATTGAATTCACCATGCGCACTTTCCTCCACTGGAGTAATGTCTCAAACAGTCTACGCTTTGATTGTTCTCTGGAAGACCAGTAGTAGTTTCCGATGCACATCTGGTGGCATTCAGGAATCTTTGGACTATCAGAGTGTTGATGAGACACAGAAATTGAATCGGGATTGAATACGACAGTCACCATGCGCACTTTCCTCCACGGGAGTTATGTCTCAAACAGTCTACGCTTTGATCGTTCCCTGGAAGACCAGTAGTAGTTTCCGATGCACATCTGGTGGCATTCTGCAATCTGTGGACTATCAGAGTATTGATGAAACACAGAAATTGCATCGGGATTGAATACAACAGTCACCATCCGCACTTTCCTCCACGGGAGTTATGTCTCAAACAGTCTACGCTTTGATCGTTCCCTGGAAGACCAGTAGTAGTTTCCGATGCACATCTGGTGGCATTCTGTAATCTGTGGACTATCAGAGTATTGATGAAACACAGAAATTACATCGGGATTGAATACAACAGTCACCATGGGCACTTTCCTCAATGTGAGTAATGCCTCATCCAATTTACGCTTTGATCGTTCCCTGGAGGACCAGTAGTAGTTTCCGATGCACATCTGGTGGCATTCTGTATTCTGTGGACTATCAGAGTGTTGATGAAACACAGAAATTGCATCGGGATTGATTTCACCATGCGCACTTTCCTATAATCGAGTAATGTCTCAAACAGTCTACGCTTTGATTGTTCTCTGGAAGACCAGTAGTAGTTTCCGATGCACATCTGGTGGCATTCTGTAATCTGTGGACTATCAGAGTTTTGCTGAAACATAGAAATTGCATGGGGATTGAATACAAATGTCACCATGCGCACTTTCCTCCACAGGAGTAATGTCTCAAACAGTCTACGCTTTGATCGCTCCATGGAAGACCAGTAGCAGTTTCCGATGCACATCTGGTGGCATTCTGTAATCTGTGGACTATTAGAGTGTTGATGAAACACAGAAATAGCATCGGGATTGAATACAACAGTCACCATGCGCACTTCTCTCCATGGGAGTAATGTCTCAAACATTCTACGACTTGATCGTCCCCTGGAAGACCAGAAGTAGTTGCCGATGCACATTTGGTGGCATTCTGTAATCTGTGGACTATCAGAGTGTTAATGAAACACAGAAATTGCATCGGGATTGAATACAACAGTCACCATTCGCACTTTCCTCCATGGGAGTAATGTCTCAAACAGTCCACACTTTCATCGTTCCCTGGAAGACCAGTAGGAGTTTCCGATGCACATCTGGTAGCATTCTGTAATCTGTGGTCTATCAGAGTATTGATGAAACACAGAAATTGCATCGGCATTGAATACAACAGTCACCATGCGCACTTTCCTCCATGGGAGTAATGTCTCAAACAGTCTACGCTTTGATCGTTCCTGGAAGACCAGTAGTAGTTTCCGGTGCACATCTGGTGGCATTCGGTAATCTGTGGACTATCAGAGTGTCGATGAAACACAGAAATTGCATCGGGATTGAATACAACAGTCACCATCCGCACTTTCCTCCACGGGCGTTATGTCTCAAACAGTCTACGCTTTGATCGTTCCCTGGAAGACCAGTAGTAGTTTCCGATGCACATCTGGTGGCATTCTGTAATCTGTGGACTATCAGAGTATTGATGAAACACAGAAATTGCATCGGGATTGAGTACAACAGTCACCATGGGCACTTTCCTCAATGTGAGTAATGCCTCATACAAATTACGCTTTGATCGTTCCCTGGAGGACCAGTAGTAGTTTCCGATGCACATCAGGTGGCATTCTGTATTCTGTGGACTATCAGAGTGTTGATGAAACACAGAATTTGCATCGGGATTGATTTCACCATGCGCACTTTCCTATACGGGAGTAATGTCTCAAACAGTCTACGCTTTGATTGTTCTCTGGAAGACCAGTAGTAGTTTCCGGTGCACATCTGGTGGCATTCTGTAATCTGTGGACTATCAGAGTGTTGATGAAACACAGAAATTGCATCGGGATTGAATTCACCATGCGCACCTTCCTCCACCGGAGTAATGTCTCAAACAGTCTACGCTTTGATAGTTCTCTGGAAGAACAGTAGTAGTTTCCGATGCACATCTGGTGGCATTTTGTAACCTGTGGACTATCAGAGTGTTGATGAAACAAAGAAATTGCATCGGGATTGACTACAACAGTCACCATGCGCACTTTCCTCCACCGGAGTAATGTCTCAAACAGTCTACGCTTTGATCGTTCCCTGGAAGACCAGTAGCAGTTTCCGATGCACATCTGGTGGCATTCTGTAATCTGTGGACTATCAGAGTGTTGATGAAACACAGAAATAGCATCGGGATTGAATACAACAGTCACCATGCGCACTTCCCTCCATGGGAGTAATGTCTCAAACAGTCTACGACTTGATCGTTCCCTGGAAGACCAGAAGTAGTTTCCGATGCACATTTGGTGGCATTCTGTAATCTGTGGACTATCAGAGTGTTAATGAAACACAGAAATTGCATCGGGATTGAATACAACAGTCACCATTCGCACTTTCCTCCATGGGAGTAATGTCTCAAACAGTCCACGCTTTCATCGTTCCCTGGAAGACCAGTAGTAGTTTCCGATGCACATATGGTGGCATTCTGTAATCTGTGGACTATCAGAGTATTGATGAAACACAGAAATTGCATCGGGATTGAATACAACAGTCACCATCCGCACTTTCCTCCATGGGAGTAATGTCTCAAACAATTTACGCTTTGATCGTTCCCTGGAAGACCAGTAGTAGTTTCCGATGCACATCTGGTGGCATTCTGTAATCTGTGGACTATCAGAGTGTTGATGAAACACAGAAATTGCATCGGGATTGAATTCACCATGCGCACCTTCCTCCACCGGAGTAATGTCTCAAACAGTCTACGCTTTGATAGTTCTCTGGAAGAACAGTAGTAGTTTCCGGTGCACATCTGGTGGCATTCTGTAATCTGTGGACTATCAGAGTGTTGATGAAACACAGAAATTGCATCGGGATTGTATAAAAATGTCACCATGCACACTTTCCTCCATGGGAGTAATGTCTCAAAGAGTCTACGATTTGATCTTCCCCTGGAAGACCCGTAGTAGTTTCCGGTGCACATCTGGTGGCATTCGGTAATCTGTGGACAATCAGAGTGTCGATGAAACACAGAAATTGCATCGGGATTGAATACAACAGTCACCATCTGCACTTCCCTCCATGGGGGTAATGTCTGAAACAGTCTACGATTTGATCGTTCAGTGGAAGACCAGTAGGAGTTTCCGATGCACATCTGGTGGTATTCTGTAATCTGTGGTCTATCAGAGTGTTGATGAAACACAGAAAATGCATCGGGATTAAATACAACAGTCACCATGCGCACTTTCCTCCACGGGAGTTATGTCTCAAACAGTCTACGCTTTGATCGTTCCCTGGAAGAGCAGTAGTAGTTTCCGATGCACATCTGGTGGCATTCTGTAATCTGTGGACTATCAGAGTATTGATGAAACACAGAAATTGCATCGGGATTGAATACAACAGTCACCATGCGCACTTTCCTCAATGTGATTAATGCCCCATCAATTTACGCTTTGATCTTTCCCTGGAGGACCAGTAGTAGTTTCCGATGCACATCTGGTGGCATTCTGTATTCTGTGGACTATAAGACTGTTGATGAAACACAGAAATTGCATCGGGATCGAATACAACAGTCACCATGCGCACTTTCCTCCATGGGAGTAATGTCTCAAACAGTCTACGCTTTGTTCGTTCCTGGAAGACCAGTAGTAGTTTCCGGTGCACATCTGGTGGCATTCGGTAATCTGTGGACTATCAGAGTGTCGATGAAACACAGAAATTGCATCAGGATTGAATACAAATATCACCATGCGCACTTTCCTCCACGGGAGTAATGTCTCAAACAGTCTACGATTTGATCGTTCCCTGGAAGACCCGTAGTAGTTTCCGATGCACATCTGGTGGCATTCTGTAATCTGTGGACTATCAGAGTGTTGATGAAACACAGAAATTGCATTGGGATTGAATTCACCATGCGCACTTTCCTCCACTGGAGTAATGTCTCAAACAGTCTACGCTTTGATTGTTCTCTGAAAGACCAGTAGTAGTTTCCGATGCACATCTGGTGGCATTCTGGAATCTTTGGACTATCAGAGTGTTGATGAGACACAGAAATTGAATCGGGATTGAATACGACAGTCACCATGCGCACTTTCCTCCACGGGAGTTGTGTCTCAAACAGTCTACGCTTTGATCGTTCCCTGGAAGACCAGTAGTAGTTTCCGATGCACATCTTGTGGCATTCTGCAATCTGTGGACTATCAGAGTATTGATGAAACACAGAAATTGCATCGACATTGAATACAACAGTCACCATGCGCACTTTCCTCCATGGGAGTAATGTCTCAAACAGTCTACGCTTTGATCGTTCCTGGAAGACCAGTAAGAGTTTCCGGTGCACATCTGGTTGCATTCGGTAATCTGTGGACTATCAAAGAGTCGATGAAACACAGAAATTGCATCGGGATTGAATACAACAGTCACCATCCGCACTTTCCTCCATGGGGCTAATGTCTGAAACAGTCTACGATTTGATCGTTCAGTGGAAGACCAGTAGGAGTTTCCGATGCACATCTGGTGGCATTCTGTAATCTGTGGTCTATCAGAGAATTGATGAAACACAGAAATTGCATCGGCATTGAATACAACAGTCACCATGCGCACTTTCCTCCATGGGAGTAATGTCTCAAACAGTCTACGCTTTGATCGTTCCTGGAAAACCAGTAGTAGTTTCCGGTGCACATCTGGTGGCATTCGGTAATCTGTGGACTATCAGAGTGTCGATGAAACACAGAAATTGCATCGGGATTGAATACAACAGTCACCATCCGCACTTTCCTCCACGGGAGTTATGTCTCAAACAGTCTACGCTTTGATCGTTCCCTGGAAGACCAGTAGTAGTTTCCGATGCACATCTGGTGGCATTCTGTAATCTGTGGACTATCAGAGTATTGATGAAACACAGAAATTGCATCGGGATTGAATACAACAGTCACCATGTGCACTTTCCTCAATGTGAGTAATGCCTCATACAATTTACGCTTTGATCGTTCCCTGGAGGACCAGTAGTAGTTTCCGATGCACATCTGGTGGCATTCTGTATTCTGTGGACTATAAGATTGTTGATGAAACACAGAAATTGCATCGGGATTGAATACAACAGTCACCATGCGCACTTTCCTCAACGTGAGTAATGCCTCTAACAATTTACGCTTTGATCGTTCCCTGGAGGACCAGTAATAGTTTCCGATGCACATTTGGTGGCATTCTGTAATCTGTGGACTATCAGAGTGTTGCTGAAACATAGAAATTGCATGGGGATTGAATACAAATGTCACCATGCGCACTTTCCTCCACAGGAGTAATGTCTCAAACAGTCTACGCTTTGATCGCTCCCTGGAAGACCAGTAGCAGTTTCCGATGCACATCTGGAGGCATTCTGTAATCTGTGGACTATCAGAGTGTTGATGAAACACAGAAATAGCATCGGGATTGAATACAACAGTCACCATGCGCACTTCCCTCCATGGGAGTAATGTCTCAAACAGTCTACGACTTGATCGTTCCCTGGAAGACCAGAAGTAGTTTCCGATGCACATTTGGTGGCATTCTGTAATCTGTGGACTATCAGAGTGATAATGAAACACAGAAATTGCATCGGGATTGAATACAACAGTCACCATTCGCACTTTCCTCCATGGGAGTAATGTCTCAAACAGTCCACACTTTCATCGTTCCCTGGAAGACCAGTAGTAGTTTCCGATGCACATCTGGTGGCATTCTGCAATCTGTGGACTATCAGAGTATTGATGAAACACAGAAATTGCATCGGCATTGAATACAACAGTCACCATGCGCACTTTCCCCCATGGGGGTAATGTCTCAAACAGTCTACGCTTTGATCGTTCCTGAAGACCAGTAAGAGTTTCCGGTGCACATCTGGTGGCATTCGGTAATCTGTGGACTATCAAAGAGTCGATGAAACACAGAAATTGCATCGGGATTGAATACAACAGTCACCATCCGCACTTTCCTCCATGGGGATAATGTCTGAATCAGTCTACGATTTGATCGTTCAGTGGACGACCAGTAGGAGTTTCCGATGCACATCTGGTGGCATTCTGTAATCTGTGGTCTATCAGAGTATTGATGAAACACAGAAATTGTATCGGCATTGAATACAACAGTCACCATGCGCACTTTCCTCCATGGGAGTAATGTCTCAAACAGTCTACGCTTTGATCGTTCCTGGAAGACCAGTAGTAGTTTCCGGTGCACATCTGGTGGCATTCGGTAATCTGTGGACTATCAGAGTGTCGATGAAACACAGAAATTGCATCGGGATTGAGTACAACAGTCACCATCCGCACTTTCCTCCACGGGAGTTATGTCTCAAACAGTCTACGCTTTGATCGTTCCCTGGAAGACCAGTAGTAGTTTCCGATGCACATCTGGTGGCATTCTGTAATTTGTGGACTATCAGAGTATTGATGAAACACAGAAATTGCATCGGGATTGAATACAACAGTCAGCATGGTCACTTTCCTCAATGTGAGTAATGCCTCATACAATTTACGCTTTGATCGTTCCCTGGAGGACCAGTAGTAGTTTCCGACGCACATCTGGTGGCATTCTGTATTCTGTGGACTATCAGAGTGTTGATGAAACACAGAATTTGCATCGGGATTGATTTCACCATGCGCACTTTCCTATACAGGAGTAATGTCTCAAACAGTCTACGCTTTGACTGTTCTCTGGAAGACCAGTAGAAGTTTCCGGTGCACATCTGGTGGCATTCTGTAATCTGTGGACTATCAGAGTGTTGATGAAACACAGAAATTGCATCGGGATTGAATTCACCATGCGCACTTTCCTCCACCGGAGAAATGTCTCAAACAGTCTACGCTTTGATAGTTCTCTGGAAGAACAGTAGTAGTTTCCGATGCACATCTGGTGGCATTTTGTAACCTGTGGACTATCAGAGTGTTGATGAAACAAAGAAATTGCATCGGGATTGACTACAACAGCACCATGCGCACTTTCCTCCACCGGAGTAATGTCTCAAACAGTCTACGCTTTGATCGTTCCCTGGAAGACCAGTAGCAGTTTCCGATGCACATCTGGTGGCATTCTGTAATCTGTGGACTATCAGAGTGTTGATGAAACACAGAAATAGCATCGGGATTGAATACAACAGTCACCATGCGCACTTCCCTCCATGGGAGTAATGTCTCAAACAGTCTACGACTTGATCGTTCCCTGGAAGACCAGTAGCAGTTTCCGATGCACATCTGGAGGCATTCTGTAATCTGTGGACTATCAGAGTGTTGATGAAACACAGAAATAGCATCGGGATTGAATACAACAGTCACCATGTGCACTTTCCTCAATGTGAGTAATGCCTCATACAATTTACGCTTTGATCGTTCCCTGGAGGACCAGTAGTAGTTTCCGATGCACATCTGGTGGCATTCTGTATTCTGTGGACTATAAGATTGTTGATGAAACACAGAAATTGCATCGGGATTGAATACAACAGTCACCATGCGCACTTTCCTCAACGTGAGTAATGCCTCTAACAATTTACGCTTTGATCGTTCCCTGGAGGACCAGTAATAGTTTCCGATGCACATTTGGTGGCATTCTGTAATCTGTGGACTATCAGAGTGTTGCTGAAACATAGAAATTGCATGGGGATTGAATACAAATGTCACCATGCGCACTTTCCTCCACAGGAGTAATGTCTCAAACAGTCTACGCTTTGATCGCTCCCTGGAAGACCAGTAGCAGTTTCCGATGCACATCTGGAGGCATTCTGTAATCTGTGGACTATCAGAGTGTTGATGAAACACAGAAATAGCATCGGGATTGAATACAACAGTCACCATGCGCACTTCCCTCCATGGGAGTAATGTCTCAAACAGTCTACGACTTGATCGTTCCCTGGAAGACCAGAAGTAGTTTCCGATGCACATTTGGTGGCATTCTGTAATCTGTGGACTATCAGAGTGATAATGAAACACAGAAATTGCATCGGGATTGAATACAACAGTCACCATTCGCACTTTCCTCCATGGGAGTAATGTCTCAAACAGTCCACACTTTCATCGTTCCCTGGAAGACCAGTAGTAGTTTCCGATGCACATCTGGTGGCATTCTGCAATCTGTGGACTATCAGAGTATTGATGAAACACAGAAATTGCATCGGCATTGAATACAACAGTCACCATGCGCACTTTCCCCCATGGGGGTAATGTCTCAAACAGTCTACGCTTTGATCGTTCCTGAAGACCAGTAAGAGTTTCCGGTGCACATCTGGTGGCATTCGGTAATCTGTGGACTATCAAAGAGTCGATGAAACACAGAAATTGCATCGGGATTGAATACAACAGTCACCATCCGCACTTTCCTCCATGGGGATAATGTCTGAATCAGTCTACGATTTGATCGTTCAGTGGACGACCAGTAGGAGTTTCCGATGCACATCTGGTGGCATTCTGTAATCTGTGGTCTATCAGAGTATTGATGAAACACAGAAATTGTATCGGCATTGAATACAACAGTCACCATGCGCACTTTCCTCCATGGGAGTAATGTCTCAAACAGTCTACGCTTTGATCGTTCCTGGAAGACCAGTAGTAGTTTCCGGTGCACATCTGGTGGCATTCGGTAATCTGTGGACTATCAGAGTGTCGATGAAACACAGAAATTGCATCGGGATTGAGTACAACAGTCACCATCCGCACTTTCCTCCACGGGAGTTATGTCTCAAACAGTCTACGCTTTGATCGTTCCCTGGAAGACCAGTAGTAGTTTCCGATGCACATCTGGAGGCATTCTGTAATTTGTGGACTATCAGAGTATTGATGAAACACAGAAATTGCATCGGGATTGAATACAACAGTCAGCATGGTCACTTTCCTCAATGTGAGTAATGCCTCATACAATTTACGCTTTGATCGTTCCCTGGAGGACCAGTAGTAGTTTCCGATGCACATCTGGTGGCATTCTGTATTCTGTGGACTATCAGAGTGTTGATGAAACACAGAATTTGCATCGGGATTGATTTCACCATGCGCACTTTCCTATACGGGAGTAATGTCTCAAACAGTCTACGCTTTGACTGTTCTCTGGAAGACCAGTAGAAGTTTCCGGTGCACATCTGGTGGCATTCTGTAATCTGTGGACTATCAGAGTGTTGATGAAACACAGAAATTGCATCGGGATTGAATTCACCATGCGCACTTTCCTCCACCGGAGAAATGTCTCAAACAGTCTACGCTTTGATAGTTCTCTGGAAGAACAGTAGTAGTTTCCGATGCACATCTGGTGGCATTTTGTAACCTGTGGACTATCAGAGTGTTGATGAAACAAAGAAATTGCATCGGGATTGACTACAACAGCACCATGCGCACTTTCCTCCACCGGAGTAATGTCTCAAACAGTCTACGCTTTGATCGTTCCCTGGAAGACCAGTAGCAGTTTCCGATGCACATCTGGTGGCATTCTGTAATCTGTGGACTATCAGAGTGTTGATGAAACACAGAAATAGCATCGGGATTGAATACAACAGTCACCATGCGCACTTCCCTCCATGGGAGTAATGTCTCAAACAGTCTACGACTTGATCGTTCCCTGGAAGACCAGAAGTAGTTTCCGATGCACATTTGGTTGCATTCTGTAATCTGTGGACTATCAGAGTGTTAATGAAACACAGAAATTGCATCGGGATTGAATACAACAGTCACCATTCGCACTTTCCTCCATGGGAGTAATGTCTCAAACAGTCCACGCTTTCATCGTTCCCTGGAAGACCAGTAGTAGTTTCCGATGCACATATGGTGGCATTCTGTAATCTGTGGACTATCAGAGTATTGATGAAACACAGAAATTGCATCGGGATTGAATACAACAGTCACCATGCGCACTTTCCTCCATGGGAGTAACGTCTCAAACAGTCTACGATTTGATCGTTCCCTGGAAGACCAGTAGCAGTTTCCAATGCACATCTGGAGGCATTCTGAATTCTGTGGACTATAAGACTGTTGATGAAACACAGAAATTGCATCGGGATTGAATACAACAGTCACCATCCGCACTTTCCTCCATGGGAGTAATGTCTCAAACAATTTACGCTTTGATCGTTCCCTGGAAGACCAGTAGTAGTTTCCGATGCACATCTGGTGGCATTCTGTAATCTGTGGACTATCAAAGTGTTGATGAAACACAGAAATTGCATCGGGATTGAATACAAATGTCACCATGCACACTTTCCTCCATGGGAGTAATGTCTCAAACAGTCTACGATTTGATCTTTCCCTGGAAGACCCGTAGTAGTTTCCGGTGCACATCTGGTGGCATTCTGTATTCTGTGGACTATAAGATTGTTGATGAAACACAGAAATTGCATCGGGATTGAATACAACAGTCACCATGCGCACTTTCCTCAACGTGAGTAATGCCTCTAACAATTTACGCTTTGATCGTTCCCTGGAGGACCAGTAATAGTTTCCGATGCACATTTGGTGGCATTCTGTAATCTGTGGACTATCAGAGTGTTGCTGAAACATAGAAATTGCATGGGGATTGAATACAAATGTCACCATGCGCACTTTCCTCCACAGGAGTAATGTCTCAAACAGTCTACGCTTTGATCGCTCCCTGGAAGACCAGTAGCAGTTTCCGATGCACATCTGGAGGCATTCTGTAATCTGTGGACTATCAGAGTGTTGATGAAACACAGAAATAGCATCGGGATTGAATACAACAGTCACCATGCGCACTTCCCTCCATGGGAGTAATGTCTCAAACAGTCTACGACTTGATCGTTCCCTGGAAGACCAGAAGTAGTTTCCGATGCACATTTGGTGGCATTCTGTAATCTGTGGACTATCAGAGTGATAATGAAACACAGAAATTGCATCGGGATTGAATACAACAGTCACCATTCGCACTTTCCTCCATGGGAGTAATGTCTCAAACAGTCCACACTTTCATCGTTCCCTGGAAGACCAGTAGTAGTTTCCGATGCACATCTGGTGGCATTCTGCAATCTGTGGACTATCAGAGTATTGATGAAACACAGAAATTGCATCGGCATTGAATACAACAGTCACCATGCGCACTTTCCCCCATGGGGGTAATGTCTCAAACAGTCTACGCTTTGATCGTTCCTGAAGACCAGTAAGAGTTTCCGGTGCACATCTGGTGGCATTCGGTAATCTGTGGACTATCAAAGAGTCGATGAAACACAGAAATTGCATCGGGATTGAATACAACAGTCACCATCCGCACTTTCCTCCATGGGGATAATGTCTGAATCAGTCTACGATTTGATCGTTCAGTGGACGACCAGTAGGAGTTTCCGATGCACATCTGGTGGCATTCTGTAATCTGTGGTCTATCAGAGTATTGATGAAACACAGAAATTGTATCGGCATTGAATACAACAGTCACCATGCGCACTTTCCTCCATGGGAGTAATGTCTCAAACAGTCTACGCTTTGATCGTTCCTGGAAGACCAGTAGTAGTTTCCGGTGCACATCTGGTGGCATTCGGTAATCTGTGGACTATCAGAGTGTCGATGAAACACAGAAATTGCATCGGGATTGAGTACAACAGTCACCATCCGCACTTTCCTCCACGGGAGTTATGTCTCAAACAGTCTACGCTTTGATCGTTCCCTGGAAGACCAGTAGTAGTTTCCGATGCACATCTGGTGGCATTCTGTAATTTGTGGACTATCAGAGTATTGATGAAACACAGAAATTGCATCGGGATTGAATACAACAGTCAGCATGGTCACTTTCCTCAATGTGAGTAATGCCTCATACAATTTACGCTTTGATCGTTCCCTGGAGGACCAGTAGTAGTTTCCGATGCACATCTGGTGGCATTCTGTATTCTGTGGACTATCAGAGTGTTGATGAAACACAGAATTTGCATCGGGATTGATTTCACCATGCGCACTTTCCTATACGGGAGTAATGTCTCAAACAGTCTACGCTTTGACTGTTCTCTGGAAGACCAGTAGAAGTTTCCGGTGCACATCTGGTGGCATTCTGTAATCTGTGGACTATCAGAGTGTTGATGAAACACAGAAATTGCATCGGGATTGAATTCACAATGCGCACTTTCCTCCACCGGAGAAATGTCTCAAACAGTCTACGCTTTGATAGTTCTCTGGAAGAACAGTAGTAGTTTCCGATGCACATCTGGTGGCATTTTGTAACCTGTGGACTATCAGAGTGTTGATGAAACAAAGAAATTGCATCGGGATTGACTACAACAGCACCATGCGCACTTTCCTCCACCGGAGTAATGTCTCAAACAGTCTACGCTTTGATCGTTCCCTGGAAGACCAGTAGCAGTTTCCGATGCACATCTGGTGGCATTCTGTAATCTGTGGACTATCAGAGTGTTGATGAAACACAGAAATAGCATCGGGATTGAATACAACAGTCACCATGCGCACTTCCCTCCATGGGAGTAATGTCTCAAACAGTCTACGACTTGATCGTTCCCTGGAAGACCAGTAGCAGTTTCCGATGCACATCTGGAGGCATTCTGTAATCTGTGGACTATCAGAGTGTTGATGAAACACAGAAATAGCATCGGGATTGAATACAACAGTCACCATGTGCACTTTCCTCAATGTGAGTAATGCCTCATACAATTTACGCTTTGATCGTTCCCTGGAGGACCAGTAGTAGTTTCCGATGCACATCTGGTGGCATTCTGTATTCTGTGGACTATAAGATTGTTGATGAAACACAGAAATTGCATCGGGATTGAATACAACAGTCACCATGCGCACTTTCCTCAACGTGAGTAAAGCCTCTAACAATTTACGCTTTGATCGTTCCCTGGAGGACCAGTAATAGTTTCCGATGCACATTTGGTGGCATTCTGTAATCTGTGGACTATCAGAGTGTTGCTGAAACATAGAAATTGCATGGGGATTGAATACAAATGTCACCATGCGCACTTTCCTCCACAGGAGTAATGTCTCAAACAGTCTACGCTTTGATCGCTCCCTGGAAGACCAGTAGCAGTTTCCGATGCACATCTGGAGGCATTCTGTAATCTGTGGACTATCAGAGTGTTGATGAAACACAGAAATAGCATCGGGATTGAATACAACAGTCACCATGCGCACTTCCCTCCATGGGAGTAATGTCTCAAACAGTCTACGACTTGATCGTTCCCTGGA
This sequence comes from Schistocerca gregaria, assembly GCF_023897955.1. NCBI lineage: Eukaryota > Metazoa > Arthropoda > Insecta > Orthoptera > Acrididae > Schistocerca > Schistocerca gregaria. The sequence goes on along the minus strand of NW_026061764.1, from coordinate 3,543,161 downwards.
AGACCAGAAGTAGTTTCCGATGCACATTTGGTGGCATTCTGTAATCTGTGGACTATCAGAGTGATAATGAAACACAGAAATTGCATCGGGATTGAATACAACAGTCACCATTCGCACTTTCCTCCATGGTAGTAATGTCTCAAACAGTCCACACTTTCATCGTTCCCTGGAAGACCAGTAGTAGTTTCCGATGCACATCTGGTGGCATTCTGCAATCTGTGGACTATCAGAGTATTGATGAAACACAGAAATTGCATCGGCATTGAATACAACAGTCACCATGCGCACTTTCCCCCATGGGGGTAATGTCTCAAACAGTCTACGCTTTGATCGTTCCTGAAGACCAGTAAGAGTTTCCGGTGCACATCTGGTGGCATTCGGTAATCTGTGGACTATCAAAGAGTCGATGAAACACAGAAATTGCATCGGGATTGAATACAACAGTCACCATCCGCACTTTCCTCCATGGGGATAATGTCTGAATCAGTCTACGATTTGATCGTTCAGTGGACGACCAGTAGGAGTTTCCGATGCACATCTGGTGGCATTCTGTAATCTGTGGTCTATCAGAGTATTGATGAAACACAGAAATTGTATCGGCATTGAATACAACAGTCACCATGCGCACTTTCCTCCATGGGAGTAATGTCTCAAACAGTCTACGCTTTGATCGTTCCTGGAAGACCAGTAGTAGTTTCCGGTGCACATCTGGTGGCATTCGGTAATCTGTGGACTATCAGAGTGTCGATGAAACACAGAAATTGCATCGGGATTGAGTACAACAGTCACCATCCGCACTTTCCTCCACGGGAGTTATGTCTCAAACAGTCTACGCTTTGATCGTTCCCTGGAAGACCAGTAGTAGTTTCCGATGCACATCTGGTGGCATTCTGTAATTTGTGGACTATCAGAGTATTGATGAAACACAGAAATTGCATCGGGATTGAATACAACAGTCAGCATGGTCACTTTCCTCAATGTGAGTAATGCCTCATACAATTTACGCTTTGATCGTTCCCTGGAGGACCAGTAGTAGTTTCCGATGCACATCTGGTGGCATTCTGTATTCTGTGGACTATCAGAGTGTTGATGAAACACAGAATTTGCATCGGGATTGATTTCACCATGCGCACTTTCCTATACGGGAGTAATGTCTCAAACAGTCTACGCTTTGACTGTTCTCTGGAAGACCAGTAGAAGTTTCCGGTGCACATCTGGTGGCATTCTGTAATCTGTGGACTATCAGAGTGTTGATGAAACACAGAAATTGCATCGGGATTGAATTCACCATGCGCACTTTCCTCCACCGGAGAAATGTCTCAAACAGTCTACGCTTTGATAGTTCTCTGGAAGAACAGTAGTAGTTTCCGATGCACATCTGGTGGCATTTTGTAACCTGTGGACTATCAGAGTGTTGATGAAACAAAGAAATTGCATCGGGATTGACTACAACAGCACCATGCGCACTTTCCTCCACCGGAGTAATGTCTCAAACAGTCTACGCTTTGATCGTTCCCTGGAAGACCAGTAGCAGTTTCCGATGCACATCTGGTGGCATTCTGTAATCTGTGGACTATCAGAGTGTTGATGAAACACAGAAATAGCATCGGGATTGAATACAACAGTCACCATGCGCACTTCCCTCCATGGGAGTAATGTCTCAAACAGTCTACGACTTGATCGTTCCCTGGAAGACCAGAAGTAGTTTCCGATGCACATTTGGTTGCATTCTGTAATCTGTGGACTATCAGAGTGTTAATGAAACACAGAAATTGCATCGGGATTGAATACAACAGTCACCATTCGCACTTTCCTCCATGGGAGTAATGTCTCAAACAGTCCACGCTTTCATCGTTCCCTGGAAGACCAGTAGTAGTTTCCGATGCACATATGGTGGCATTCTGTAATCTGTGGACTATCAGAGTATTGATGAAACACAGAAATTGCATCGGGATTGAATACAACAGTCACCATGCGCACTTTCCTCCATGGGAGTAACGTCTCAAACAGTCTACGATTTGATCGTTCCCTGGAAGACCAGTAGCAGTTTCCAATGCACATCTGGAGGCATTCTGAATTCTGTGGACTATAAGACTGTTGATGAAACACAGAAATTGCATCGGGATTGAATACAACAGTCACCATCCGCACTTTCCTCCATGGGAGTAATGTCTCAAACAATTTACGCTTTGATCGTTCCCTGGAAGACCAGTAGTAGTTTCCGATGCACATCTGGTGGCATTCTGTAATCTGTGGACTATCAGAGTGTTGATGAAACACAGAAATTGCATCGGGATTGAATACAAATGTCACCATGCACACTTTCCTCCATGGGAGTAATGTCTCAAACAGTCTACGATTTGATCTTTCCCTGGAAGACCCGTAGTAGTTTCCGGTGCACATCTGGTGGCATTCTGTATTCTGTGGACTATAAGATTGTTGATGAAACACAGAAATTGCATCGGGATTGAATACAACAGTCACCATGCGCACTTTCCTCAACGTGAGTAATGCCTCTAACAATTTACGCTTTGATCGTTCCCTGGAGGACCAGTAATAGTTTCCGATGCACATCTGGTGGCATTCTGTAATCTGTGGACTATCAGAGTATTGATGAAACACAGAAATTGCATCGGGATTGAATACAACAGTCACCATGCGCACTTTCCTCAATGTGAGTAATGCCTCAAACAATTTACGCTTTGATCGTTCCCTGGAGGACCAGTAGTAGTTTCCGATGCACATCTGGTGGCATTCTGTATTCTGTGGACTATAAGACTGTTGATGAAACACAGAAATTGCATCGGGATTGAATACAACAGTCACCATGCGCACTTTCCTCCATGGGAGTAATGTCTCAAACAGTCTACGCTTTGTTCGTTCCTGGAAGACCAGTAGTAGTTTCCGGTGCACATCTGGTGGCATTCGGTAATCTGTGGACTATCAGAGTGTCGATGAAACACAGAAATTGCATCGGGATTGAATACAAATATCACCATGCGCACTTTTCTCCACGGGAGTAATGTCTCAAACAGTCTACGATTTGATCATTCCCTGGAAGACCCGTAGTAGTTTCCGATGCACATCTGGTGGCATTCTGTAATCTGTGGACTATCAGAGTGTTGATGAAACACAGAAATTGCATCGGGATTGAATACAACAGTCACCATCCACACTTTCCTCCATGGGAGTAATGTCTCAAACAATTTACGCTTTGATCGTTCCCTGGAAGACCAGTAGTAGTTTCCGATGCACATCTGGTTGCATTCTGTAATCTGTGGACTATCAGAGTGTTGATGAAACACAGAAATTGCATCGGGATTGAATTCACCATGCGCACCTTCCTCCACCGGAGTAATGTCTCAAAAAGTCTACGCTTTGATAGTTCTCTGGAAGAACAGTAGTAGTTTCCGGTGCACATCTGGTGGCATTCTGTAATCTGTGGACTATCAGAGTGTTGATGAAACACAGAAATTGCATCGGGATTGAATACAAATGTCACCATGCACACTTTCCTCCATGGGAGTAATGTCTCAAACAGTCTACGATTTGATCTTTCCCTGGAAGACCCGTAGTAGTTTCCGGTGCACATCTGGTGGCATTCGGTAATCTGTGGACAATCAGAGTGTCGATGAAACACAGAAATTGCATCGGGATTGAATACAACAGTCACCATCTGCACTTTCCTCCATGGGGGTAATGTCTGAAACAGTCTACGATTTGATCGTTCAGTGGAAGACCAGTAGGAGTTTCCGATGCACATCTGGTGGCATTCTGTAATCTGTGGTCTATCAGAGTGTTGATGAAACACAGAAAATGCATCGGGATTAAATACAACAGTCACCATGCGCACTTTCCTCCACGGGAGTTATGTCTCAAACAGTCTACGCTTTGATCGTTCCCTGGAAGAGCAGTAGTAGTTTCCGATGCACATCTGGTGGCATTCTGCAATCTGTGGACTATCAGAGTATTGATGAAACACAGAAATTGCATCGGGATTGAATACAACAGTCACCATGCGCACTTTCCTCAATGTGAGTAATGCCTCAAACAATTTACGCTTTGATCGTTCCCTGGAGGACCAGTAGTAGTTTCCGATGCACATCTGGTGGCATTCTGTATTCTGTGGACTATAAGACTGTTGATGAAACACAGAAATTGCATCGGGATTGAATACAACAGTCACCATGCGCACTTTCCTCCATGGGAGTAATGTCTCAAACAGTCTTCGCTTTGTTCGTTCCTGGAAGACCAGTAGTAGTTTCCGGTGCACATCTGGTGGCATTCGGTAATCTGTGGACTATCAGAGTGTCGATGAAACACAGAAATTGCATCGGGATTGAATACAAATATCACCATGCGCACTTTTCTCCACGGGAGTAATGTCTCAAACAGTCTACGATTTGATCATTCCCTGGAAGACCCGTAGTAGTTTCCGATGCACATCTGGTGGCATTCTGTAATCTGTGGACTATCAGAGTGTTGATGAAACACAGAAATTGCATCGGGATTGAATACAACAGTCACCATCCACACTTTCCTCCATGGGAGTAATGTCTCAAACAATTTACGCTTTGATCGTTCCCTGGAAGACCAGTAGTAGTTTCCGATGCACATCTGGTTGCATTCTGTAATCTGTGGACTATCAGAGTGTTGATGAAACACAGAAATTGCATCGGTATTGAATTCACCATGCGCACCTTCCTCCACTGGAGTAATGTCTCAAACAGTCTACGCTTTGATAGTTCTCTGGAAGAACAGTAGTAGTTTCCGATGCACATCTGGTGGCATTTTGTAACCTGTGGACTATCAGAGTGTTGATGAAGCAAAGAAATTGCATCGGGATTGAATACAACAGTCACCATGCGCACTTTCCTCCACCGGAGTAATGACTCAAACAGTCTAAGCTTTGATCGTTCCCTGGAAGACCAGTAGTAGTTTCCGATGCACATCTGGAGGCATTCTGTAATCTGTGGACTATCAGACTGTTGATGAAACACAGAAATTCCATCGGGATTGAATACAACAGTCACCATGCTCACTTCCCTCCATGGGAGTAATGGCTCAAACAGTCTACGATTTGATCGTTCCCTGGAAGACCAGAAGTAGTTTCCGATGCACATTTGGTGGCATTCTGTAATCTGTGGACTATCAGAGTGTTGATGAAACACAGAAATTGCATCGGGATTGAATACAACAGTCACCATTCGCACTTTCCTCCATGGGAGTAATGTCTCAAACAGTCCACGCTTTCATCGTTCCCTGGAAGACCAGTAGTAGTTTCCGATGCACATATGGTGGCATTCTGTAATCTGTGGACTATCAGAGTATGGATGAAACACAGAAATTGCATCGGGATTGAATACAACAGTCACCATGCGCACTTTCCTCCATGGGAGTTATGTCTCAAACAGTCTACGCTTTGATCGTTCCCTGGAAGACCAGTAGTAGTTTCCGATGCACATCTGGAGGCATTCTGTAATCTGTGGACTATCAGACTGTTGATGAAACACAGAAATTGCATCGGGATTGAATACAACAGTCACCATGCGCACTTCCCTCCATGGGAGCAATGTCTCAAACAGTCTACGTTATGTTCGTTCCGTGGATGACCCGTAGTAGTTTCCGATGCACATCTGGTGGCATTCTGTAATCTGTGGACTATCATAGTGTTGATGAAACACAGAAATGGCATCGGGATTGAATACAACAGTCACCATCCGCTCTTTCCTCCATGGGAATATGTCTGAAACAGTCTACGCTTTGATAGTTCAGTGGAAGACCAGTAGGAGATTCCGATGGACATCTGGTGGCATTCTGTAATCGTGGTCTAGCAGAGTGTTGATGAAACACAGAAAATGCATCGGGATTAAATACAACAGCCACCATGCGCACTTTCCTCCATGGGAGTAATGTCTCAAACAGTCTACGATTTGATCGTTCCTGGAAGACCAGTAGCAGTTTCCGATGCACATCTGGAGGCATCCTGAAATCTGTGAACTATAAGACTGTTGATGAAACACAGAAATTGCATCGGGATTGAATACAACAGTCACCATGCGCACTTTCCTCCATGGGAGTAATGTCTCAAACAGTCTACGCTTTGATCGTTCCCTGGAAGACCAGTAGTAGTATCCGATGCACATCTGGAGGCATTCGGTAATCTGTGGACTATCAGACTGTTGATGAAACACAGAAATTCCATCGGGATTGAATACTACAGTCACCATGCGCACTTCCCTCCATGGGAGTAATGTCTCAAACAGTCTACGATTTGATCGTCCCCTGGAAGACCAGAAGTAGTTTCCGATGAACATTTGGTGGCATTCTGTAATCTGTGGACTATCACAGTGTTGATGAAACACAGAAATTGCATCGGGATTGAATACAATAGTCACCATTCGCACTTTCCTCCATGGGAGTAATGTCTCAAACAGTCCACGCTTTCATCGTTCCCTGGAAGACCAGTAGTAGTTTCCGATGCACATATGGTGGCATTCTGTAATCTGTGGACTATCAGAGTATTGATGAAACACAGAAATTGCATCGGGATTTAATACAACAGTCACCATGCGCACTTTCCTCAATGTGAGTAATGTCTCAAACAGTCTACGTTATGATCGTTCCCTGGAAGACCAGTAGTAGTTTCCGATGCCCATCTGGTGGCATTCGGTATTCTGTGGACTATCATAGTGTTGATGAAACACATAAATAGCATCGGGATTGAATTCGTCATGCGCACTTTCCTCCACCGGAGGATTGTCTCAAACAGTCTAAGCTTTGATTGTTCTCTGGAAGACGAGTAGTAGTTTCCGATGCACATCTGGTGGCATTCTGTAATCTGTGGACTATCAGAGTGTTGATGAAACACAGAAATTGCATCGGCATTGAATACAACAGTCAATATGCGCACTTTCCTCCATGGGAGTAATATCTCAAACAGTCCTCGCTTTGATCGTCCCTGGAAGACCAGTAGTAGTTTCCGGTGCACATCTGGTGGCATTCTGTAATCTGTGGACCATCAGACTGTTGATGAAACACAGAAATTGCATCGGGATTGAATACAACAGTTACAATGCGCACTTTCCTCCATGGGATTAATGTCTCAAACAGTCTACGATTTGATCGTTCCCTGGAAGACCAGTTGTAGTTTCCGATGCACATCTGGAGTCATTCTGTAATGTGTGGACTATAAGACTGTTGATGAAACACAGAAATTGCATCGAGATTGAATACAACAGTCACCATGCGCACTTTCCTCCATGGGAGCAATGTCTCATAGAGTTTAGGCTCTGATCGTTCCCTGGAAGTCCAGTAGTAGTTTCCGATGCACATCTGGAGGCATTCTGTAATCTGTGCACTATCAGAGTGTTGATGAAACTCAGAAATTGCATCGGGATTGAATACAACAGTCCCCATCAGCACTTTCCTCCATGGGAGTAATGTCTCAAACAGTCTACGCTTTGATCGTTCCCTGGAAGACCAGTAGTAGTTTCCGATGCACATCTGGTGTCATTCTGTAATCTGTGGACTATCAGAGTATTGATGAAACACAGAAATTGCATCGGGATTGAATACAACAGTCACCATGCGCACTTTCCTCAATGTGAGTAATGTATCAAACAATTTACGCTTTGATCGTTCCCTGGAAGACCAGTAGTAGTTCCCGATGCACATCTGGTGGCATTCTGTAATCTGTGGACTATCAGAGTGTTGATGAAACTCAGTAGTTGCTTTGGGATTGAATACAGCAGTCACCATCCGCACTTTCCTCCATGGGAGTAATGTCTTAAACAGTCTACGCTTTGATCGTTCCGTGAAGACCAGTATTAGTTTCCCATGTACTTCTGGTGGCATTCTGTAATCTGTGGTCTATCAGAGTGTTGATGAAACACAGAAAATGCATCGGGATTAAATACAACAGTCACCATGCGCACTTTCCTCAATGTGAGTAATGTCTCAAACAATTTACGCTTTGATCGTTCCCTGGAAGACCAGTAGTAGGTCCCGATGCACATCTCGTGGCATTCTGTAATCTGTGGACTATCAGAGTGTTGATGAAACACAGTAGTTGCATCGGGATTGAATACAACAGTCACCATGCGCACTTTCCTCCATGGGAGTAATGTCTCCAACAGTCCACGCTTTGATCGTTCCCTTTAAGACCAGTAGTACTTTCCGATGCACATATGGTGGCATTCTGTAATCTGTGGACTATCAGAGTATTGATGAAACACAGAAATTGCATCGGGATTGAATACAACAGTCACCATGCGCACTTTCCTCAATGTGAGTAATGTCTCAAACAGTCTACGTTATGATCGTTCCCTGGAAGACCAGTAGTAGTTTCCGATGCACATCTGGTGGCATTCGGTATTCTGTGGACTATCATAGTGTTGATGAAACACATAAATTGCATCGGGATTGAATTCGTCATGCGCACTTTCCTCCACCGGAGGACAGTCCAAACAGTCTAAGCTTTGATTGTTCTCTGGAAGACGAGTAGTAGTTTCCGATGCACATCTGATGGCATTCTGTAATCTGTGGACTATCAGACTGTTGATGAAACACAGAAATTGCATCGGGATTGAATACAACAGTTACAATGCGCACTTTCCTCCATGGGATTAATGTCTCAAACAGTCTACGATTTGATCGTTCCCTGGAAGACCAGTTGTAGTTTCCGATGCACATCTGGAGTCATTCTGTAATGTGTGGACTATAAGACCGTTGATGAAACACAGAAATTGCATCGAGATTGAATACAACAGTCACCATGCGCACTTTCCTCCATGGGAGCAATGTCTCACAGAGTTTAGGCTCTGATCGTTCCCTGGAAGTCCAGTAGTAGTTTCCGATGCACATCTGGAGGCATTCTGTAATCTGTGCACTATCAGAGTGTTGATGAAACACAGAAATTGCATCGGGATTGAATACAATAGTCCCCATCAGCACTTTCCTCCATGGGAGTAATGTCTCAAACAGTCTACGCTTTGATCGTTCCCTGGAAGACCAGTAGTAGTTCCCGATGCACATCTGGTGGCATTCTGTAATCTGTGGACTATCAGGGTGTTGATGGAACACAGATATTGCATCGGGATTGAATACAACAGTCACCATCCGCACTTTCCTCCATGGGAGAAATGTCTGAGACAGTCTACGCTTTGATCGTTCCCTGGAAGACCAGTATTAGTTTCCGATGCACATCTGGAGACATTCTGTAATCTGTGGACCTTCAAAGTGTTGATAAAACACAGAAATTTCATCTGGATTGAATACAAAAGTCACCATGCACACTTTCCTCCATGGGAGTAAAGTCTGAAACAGTCTACGCTTTGATCGTCCCCAGGAAGAACAGTAGTGGTTTCCAATGCACATCTGGAGACAATCTGTAATCTGTTTACTATCAGATTGTTGATGTAACACAGAAATTGCATCAGGATTGAATACAACAGTCACCATCGGCACTTTGCTCCATGGGAGTTATGTCTGAAACAGTCTATGCTTTGATCGTTCCCTGGAAGACCAGTAGTAGTTTCCGATGCACATCAGGAATCAATCTGTAATCTGTGGACTATCAGAGTGTTGATGAAACCCAGGAATTGCATCGGGATTGAATACAACAGTCACCATGCGCACTTTCCTCCATGCTAGTAATGTCTCCAACAGTCCACGCTTTGATCGTTCCCTTTAAGACCAGTAGTACTTTCCGATGCACATTTGGAGGCTAACTGTAATCTGTGGACTATCAGAGTGTTGATGAAACACAGATAATGCATCGGGATTGAATACAACAGTCACCATTCGCACTTTCCTCCATGGGAGTAATGTCTCAAACAGTCTACGCTTTGATCGTTCCCTGGAAGACCAATAGTAGTTTCCGATGCATATCTGGAGGCATTGTATAATCTGTGCCCTATCAGACTGCTGATGAAACACAGAAATTGCATCTGGATTGAATACAACAGTCACCATCCGCACTTTCCTCCATGGGAGTAATGTCTGAAACAGTCTTCGCTTTGATCGTTCCCTGGAAGACCAGTAGTAGTTTCTGATGCACATCTGGAGGCATTCTGTACTCTGTGGACCTTCAAAGTGTTAATGAAACACAGAAATTGCGTCGGGAGTGAATACAACAGTCACCATCCACACTTTCCTCCATGGGAGTAATGTCTCAAACAGTCTACGCTTTGAACGTTTCGTGCAAGACCAGTAGTAGTCTTCGATGCACATCTGGATGCATTCTGTAATCTGTGGACGTTCAAAGTGTTGATGAAACACAGAAATTGCATCGGATTGAATACAACAGTCACCATGCACACTTTCCTCCATGGGAGTAATGTCTGAAACAGTCTACGCTTTGATCGTTCCCTGGAAGACCAGTAGTAGTTTCCGATGCACATCTGGATGCATTCTGTAATTTGTGGATCTTCAAAGTGTTGATTAAACACAGAAATTGCATCGGATTGAATTCAACTGTCACCATGCACACTTTCCTCCATGGTAGTAATGTCTGAAACAGTCTACGCTTTGATCGTTCCCAGGAAGACCAGTAGTAGTTCCCGATGCACATCTGGAGACAATCTGTAATCTGTGGACTATCAGAGTGTTGATGAAACACAGAAGTTGCATCGGGATTGAATACAACAGTCACGATCCGCACTTTCCTTCATGGGAGTAATGTCTGAAACAGTCTACGCTTTGATAGTTCCCTGGAAGACCAGTAGTAGTTTCCGATGCACATCTGGAGGCATTCAGTAATTTGTGGACCTTGAAAGTGTTGATGAAACACAGAAATTGCATCGGGATTGAATACGATAGTCACCATCCGTACTCTCCTCCATGGGAGTAATATCTGAAACAGTCTACGCTTTGATCGTTCCCAGGTTGACCAGTAGTAGTTTCCTATGCACATCTGGAGGCATTCTGTAAATTGTGGACCTTCAAAGTGTTGATGAAACACAGAAATTGCATAGGGATTGAATACAACAGTCACCATGCACACTTTCCTCCATGGGAGTAATGTCTCAAACAGTCAACGTTTTTGATCGTTCCCAGGAAGACCAGTAGTAGTTTCCGATGTACATCTGGAGACAATCTGTAGTCTGTGGACTATCAGAGTTTTGATGAAACACAGAAATTGCATCGGGATTGAATACTACTGTCACCATCCGTACTCTCCTCCATGGGAGTAATGTCTGAAACAGTCTACGCTTTGATCGTTCCCAGGTAGACCAGTAGAAGTTTCCGATGCACATCTGGAGACAATCTGTAATCTGTGGACTATCAGAGTGTTGATGAAACATAGAAATTGAGTCGGGATTGAATACAACAGTCACCATCCGCACATTCCTTCATGGGAGTAATGTCTGAAACAGTCTACGATTTGATCGTTCCCTGGAAGAGCAGTGGTAGTTTCCGTTGCACATCTGGAGGCAATCTGTAATCTGTAGACTATCATAGTGTTGATGAAACCCAGAAATTGCATCGGGATTGATTACAACAATCACCATGCGCACTATCCTCCATGGGAGTAATGTCTCAAACAGTCCACGCTTTGATCGTTCCCTTTAAGATCAGTGGTACTTTCCGATGCACATTTGGAGGCGATCTGTAATCTGTGGACTATCAGAGTGTTGATGAAACACAGATAATGCATCGGGATTGAGTACAACAGTCACCATTCGCACTTTCCTCCATGGGAGTAATGTCTCAAACAGTCTAACCTTTGATCGTTCCCTGGAAGACCAATAGTAGTTCCGATGCACATCTGGAGGCATTCTATAATCTGTGCCCTATCAGACTGTTGATGAAACACAGAAATTGCATCTGGATTAAATACAACAGTCACCATGCGCATTTTCCTCCATGGGAGTAATGTCTCAAACAGTCTACACTTTGATCGTTCCCTGGAAGACCAATAGTAGTTTCCGATGCACATCTGGAGGCATTCTATATTCTGTGCCCTATCAGACCGTTTATGAAACACAGAAATTGCATCTGGATTAAATACAACAGTCACCATGCGCATTTTCCTCCATGGGAGTAATGTCTCAAACAGTCTACACTTTGATCGTTCCCATTAAGACCAGTAAGAGTTTCCGATGCACATCTGGATGCAATCTGTAATCTGTGGCCTATTAGAGTGTTAATGAAACACAGAAATTGCATCGGGATTGAATACAACAGTCACCATCCGCACTTTCCTCCATGGGAGTAATGTCTGAAACAGTCTACGCTTTGATCGTTCCCTGGAAGACCAGTAGTAGTTTCTGATGCACATCTGGAGGCATTCTGTAATCTGTGGACCTTCAAAGTGTTGATTAAACACAGAAATTGCATCGGATTGAATTCAACTGTCACCATGCACACTTTCCTCCATGGGAGTAATGTCTGAAACAGTCGACGGTTTGATCGTTCCCAGGAAGACCAGTAGTAGTTTCCGATGCACATCTGGAGGCATTCTGTAATCTGTGCACTATCAGAGTGTTGATGAAACACAGAAATTGCATCGGGATTGAATACAACAGTCCCCATCAGCACTTTCCTCCATGGGAGTAATGTCTCAAACAGTCTACGCTTTGATCGTTCCCTGGAAGACCAGTAGTAGTTTCCGATGCACATCTGGTGGCATTCTGTAATCTGTGGACTATCAGGGTGTTGATGGAACACAGATATTGCATCGGGATTGAATACAACAGTCACCATCCGCACTTTCCTCCATGGGAGTAATGTCTGAGACAGTCTACGCTTTGATCGTTCCCTGGAAGACCAGTATTAGTTTCCGATGCACATCTGGAGACATTCTGTAATCTGTGGACCTTCAAAGTGTTGATAAAACACAGAAATTTCATCTGGATTGAATACAAAAGTCACCATGCACACTTTCCTCCATGGGAGTAAAGTCTGAAACAGTCTACGCTTTGATCGTCCCCAGGAAGAACTGTAGTGGTTTCCAATGCACATCTGGAGACAATCTGTAATCTGTTTACTATCAGATTGTTGATGAAACACAGAAATTGCATCAGGATTGAATACAACAGTCACCATCGGCACTTTGCTCCATGGGAGTTATGTCTGAAACAGTCTATGCTTTGATCGTTCCCTGGAAGACCAGTAGTAGTTTCCGATGCACATCTGGAATCAATCTGTAATCTGTGGACTATCAGAGTGTTGATGAAACCCAGGAATTGCATCGGGATTGAATACAACAGTCACCATGCGCACTTTCCTCCATGGGAGTTATGTCTGAAACAGTCTATGCTTTGATCGTTCCCTGGAAGACCAGTAGTAGTTTCTGATGCACATCTGGAATCAATCTGTAATCTGTGCCCTATCAGACTGCTGATGAAACACAGAAATTACATGTGGATTGAATACAACAGTCACCATCCGCACTTTCCTCCATGGGAGTAATGTCTGAAACAGTCTTCGTTTGATCGTTCCCTGGAAGACCAGTAGTAGTTTCTGATGCACATCTGGAGGCATTCTGTACTCTGTGGACCTTCAAAGTGTTGATGAAACACAGAAATTGCTTCGGGAGTGAATACAACAGTCACCATCCACACTTTCCTCCATGGGAGTAATGTCTCAAACAGTCTACGCTTTGATCGTTTCGTGCAAGACCAGTAGTAGTCTTCGATGCACATCTGGATGCATTCTGTAATCTGTGGACGTTCAAAGTGTTGATGAAACACAGAAATTGCATCGGATTTAATACAACAGTCACCATGCACACTTTCCTCCATGGGAGTAATGTCTGAAACAGTCTACGCTTTGATCGTTCCCTGGAAGACCAGTAGTAGTTTCCGATGCACATCTGGATGCATTCTGTAATTTGTGGACCTTCAAAGTGTTGATGAAACACAGAAATTGCATCGGGATGGAATACAACAGTCACCAAGCACACTTTCCTCCATGGGAGTAATGTCTCAAACAGTTTACGCTTTGATCGTTCCCTGGAAGACCAGTAGTACTTTCCTATGCACATCTGGAGACAATCTGTAATCTGTGGACTATCAGACTGTTGATGAAACACAGAAATTGCATCGGGATTGAATACAACAGTCACCATGCACACTTTCTTCCATGGTAGTAATGTCTGAAACAGTCTACGCTTTGATCGTTCCCAGGAAGACCAGTAGTAGTTCCCGATGCACATCTGGAGACAATCTGTAATCTGTGGACTATCAGAGTGTTGATGAAACACAGAAATTGCATCGGGATTGAATACAACAGTCAACATCCGCAATTTCCTCCATAAAGAGGAATGTCTGAAACAGTCTACGCTTTGATCGTTTCCACTAAGACCAGTAGTAGTTTCCGATGCACATCTGGAGACAATCTGTAATCTGTGGACTATCAGAGTGTTGATGAAACACAGAAGTTGCATCGGGATTGAATACAACAGTCACGATCCGCACTTTCCTTCATGGGAGTAATGTCTGAAACAGTCTACGCTTTGATAGTTCCCTGGAAGACCAGTAGTAGTTTCCGATGCACATGTGGAGGCATTCAGTAATTTGTGGACCTTGAAAGTGTTGATGAAACACAGAAATTGCATCGGGATTGAATACGATAGTCACCATCCGTACTCTCCTCCATGGGAGTAATATCTGAAACAGTCTACGCTTTGATCGTTCCCAGGTTGACCAGTAGTAGTTTCCTATGCACATCTGGAGGCATTCTGTAAATTGTGGACCTTCAAAGTGTTGATGAAACACAGAAATTGCATAGGGATTGAATACAACAGTCACCATGCACACTTTCCTCCATGGGAGTAATGTCTCAAACAGTCAACGTTTTTGATCGTTCCCAGGAAGACCAGTAGTAGTTTCCGATGTACATCTGGAGACAATCAGTAGTCTGTGGACTATCAGAGTTTTGATGAAACACAGAAATTGCATCGGGATTGAATACTACTGTCACCATCCGTACTCTCCTCCATGGGAGTAATGTCTGAAACAGTCTACGCTTTGATCGTTCCCTGGAAGACCAGTAGTAGTTTCTGATGCACATCTGGAGGCATTCTGTAATCTGTGGACTATCCGAGTGTTTATGAAACACAGTTATCGCATCGGTATTGAATACAACAGTCACCATGCGCACCTTCCTCCATGGGAGTAATGTCTCAAACAGTCTACGCTTTGATCGTTCCCAGGTAGACCAGTAGAAGTTTCCGATGCACATCTGGAGACAATCTGTAATCTGTGGACTATCAGAGTGTTGATGAAACATAGAAATTGAGTCGGGATTGAATACAACAGTCACCATCCGCACATTCCTTCATGGGAGTAATGTCTGAAACAGTCTACGATTTGATCGTTCCCTGGAAGAGCAGTGGTAGTTTCCGTTGCACATCTGGAGGCAATCTGTAATCTGTAGACTATCATAGTGTTGATGAAACCCAGAAATTGCATCGGGATTGATTACAACAATCACCATGCGCACTATCCTCCATGGGAGTAATGTCTCAAACAGTCCACGCTTTGATCGTTCCCTTTAAGATCAGTGGTACTTTCCGATGCACATTTGGAGGCGATCTGTAATCTGTGGACTATCAGAGTGTTGATGAAACACAGATAATGCATCGGGATTGAGTACAACAGTCACCATTCGCACTTTCCTCCATGGGAGTAATGTCTCAAACAGTCTACCCTTTGATCGTTCCCTGGAAGACCAATAGTAGTTTCCGATGCACATCTGGAGGCATTCTATAATCTGTGCCCTATCAGACTGTTGATGAAACACAGAAATTGCATCTGGATTAAATACAACAGTCACCATGCGCATTTTCCTCCATGGGAGTAATGTCTCAAACAGTCTACACTGTGATCGTTCCCTGGAAGACCAATAGTTGTTTCCGATGCACATCTGGAGGCATTCTATAATCTGTGCCCTATCAGACCGTTTATGAAACACAGAAATTGCATCTGGATTAAATACAACAGTCACCATGCGCATTTTCCTCCATGGGAGTAATGTCTCAAACAGTCTACACTTTGATCGTTCCCATTAAGACCAGTAAGAGTTTCCGATGCACATCTGGATGCAATCTGTAATCTGTGGCCTATTAGTGTGTTGATGAAACACAGAAATTGCATCGGGATTGAATACAACAGTCACCATCCGCACTTTCCTCCATGGGAGTAATGTCTGAAACAGTCTACGCTTTGATCGTTCCCTGGAAGACCAGTAGTAGTTTCTGATGCACATCTGGAGGCATTCTGTAATCTGTGGACCTTCAAAGTGTTGATTAAACACAGAAATTGCATCGGATTGAATTCAACTGTCACCATGCACACTTTCCTCCATGGGAGTAATGTCTGAAACAGTCGACGGTTTGATCGTTCCCAGGAAGACCAGTAGTAGTTTCCGATGCACATCTGTAGACAATCAGTAATCTGTGTACTATCAGAGTGTTGATGAAACACAGAAATTGAATCGGGATTGAATACAACAGTCAACATCCCCAGTTTCCTCCATAGGAGTAATGTCTGAAACAGTTTACGCTTTGATCGTTCCCGGGAAGACCAGTAGTAATTTCCGATGAACATCTGGAGACAATCTGTAATCTGTGGACTATCAGAGAATTGATGAAACACAGAAATTGCATCGGGATTGAATACTACTGTCACCATCCGTACTCTCCTCCATGGGAGTAATGTCTGAAACAGTCTACGCTTTGATCGTTCCCAGGTAGACCAGTAGAAGTTTCCGATGCACATCTGGAGACAATCTGTAAGCTGTGGACTATCAGAGTGTTGATGAAACACAGAAATTGAGTCGGGATTGAATACAACAGTCACCATCCGCACATTCCTTCATGGGAGTAATGTCTGCAACAGTCTACGCTTTGATCGTTCCCTGGAAGACCAGTAGTAATTTCCGATGCGCATCTGGATGCATTCTGTAATTTGTGGACCTTCAAAATGTTGATGAAACACAGAAATTGCATCGGGATTGAATACAACAGTCACCATGCGCACCTTCCTCCATGGGAGTAATGTCTCAAACAGTCGACGCTTTGATCGTTCTCTGGAAGACTAGTAGTAGTTTCCGATGCACATCTGCAGGCAATCTGTAATCTGTGGACTGTCAGAGTGTTGATGAAACACTGAAATTGCATCAGGATTGAATACAACAGTCACCATCCGCACTTTCCTTCATGCGAGTAATGTCTGAAACAGTCTACGCTTTGATCGTTCCCTGGAAGACCACTAGTAGTTTCCGATGCACATCTGGAGGCATTCTGTAATTTGTGGACCTTCAAAGTGTTGATGAAACACAGAAATTGAGTCGGGATTGAATACAACAGTCACCATGCACACTTTCTCCCATGGGAGTAATGTCTCAAACAGTCTACGTTTTTGATCGTTGCCAGGAAGACCAGTAGTAGTTTCCGATGCACATCTGGAAGCAATCTGTAATCTGTTAACTACCAGAGTGTTGATGAAACACAGAAATTGCATCGGGATTGAATACAACAGTCACCATGCGCACTTTCCTCCATGGGAGTAATGTCTCAAACAGTCCACGCTTTGATCGTTCCCTGGAAGACCAGTAGTAGTTTCCGATGCACGTCTGGAGGCATTCTGTAATTTGTGGACCTTGAAAGTGTTGGTGAAACACAGATATTGCATCGGGATTGAATACAACAGTCACCATGCACACTTTCCTCCATGTATGTAATGTCTCAAACAGTCTACGTTTTTGATCGATCCCAGGAAGACCAGTAATAGTTTCCGATGCACATCTGGAGGCAATCTGTAATCTGTGGACTATCTGAGTGTTGATGAAACCCAGAAATTGCATCGGGATTGAATACAACAGTCACCATGCGCACTTTCCTCCATGGGAGTAATGTCTCAAACAGTCCACGCTTTGATCGTTCCCTTTAAGACAAGTAGTACTTTCCGATGCACATTTGGAGGCGATCTGTAATCTGTGGACTATCAGAGTGTTAATGAAACACAGATAATGCATCGGGATTGAGTACAACAGTCACCATTCGCACTTTCCTCTATGGGAGTAATGGCTCAAACAGTCTACGCTTTGATCGTTCACTGGAAGAACAATAGTAGTTTCCGATGCACATCTGGAGGCATTCTATAATTTGTGCCCTATCAGACTGTTGATCAAACACAGAAATTGCAGCTGGATTGAATACAAAAGTCACCATGCTCATTTTCCTCCATGGGAGTAATGTCTCAAACAGTCTACGCTTTGATCGTTCCCTGGAAGACCAGTAGTAGTTTCCGATGCACATCAGTAGACAATCTGTAATCTGTGGACTATCAGAGTGTTGATGAAACACAGAAATTGAATCGGGATTAAATACAACAGTAATCAAGCGCACATTCCTTCATGGGAGTAATGTCTGAAAGAGTCTACGCTTTGATCGTTCCCTGGAAGACCAGTAGTAGTTTCCGATGCACATCTGGATGCATTCTGTAATTTGTGGACCTTCAAAAAGTTGATGAAACACAGAAATTGCATCGGGATAGAGTACAACGGTCACCATGCGCACTTTCCTCCATGGGAGTAATGTCTCATACAGTCGACGCTTTGATCGTTCTCTGGAAGACTAGTAGTAGTTTCCGATGCACATCTGCTGGCAATCTGTAATCTGTGGACTATCAGAGTGTTGATGAAACACAGAAATTGCATCAGGATTGAATACAACAGTCACCATCCGCACTTTCCTCCATGGGAGTAATGTCTGAAACTGTCTACGCTTTGATCGTTCCCAGGAAGACCAGTAGTAGTTTCCGATGCACATCTGGTGACAATCTGTAATCTGTGGACTATCAGAGTGTTGATGAATCACAGACGTTGCATCGGGATTGAATACAACAGTCACGATCCGCACTTTCCTTCATGCGAGTAATGTCTGAAACAGTCTACGCTTTGATCGTTCCCTGGAAGACCACTAGTAGTTTCCGATGCACATCTGGAGGCATTCTGTAATTTGTGGACCTTCAAAGTGTTGATGAAACACAGAAATTGAGTCGGGATTGAATACAACAGTCACCATGCACACTTTCCTCCATGGGAGTAATGTCTCAAACAGTCTACGTTTTTGATCGTTGCCAGGAAGACCAGTAGTAGTTTCCGATGCACATCTGGAGGCAATCTGTAATCTGTTAACTACCAGAGTGTTGATTAAACACAGAAATTGCATCGGGATTGAATACAACAGTCACCATGCGCACTTTCCTCCATGGGAGTAATGTCTCAAACAGTCCACGCTTTGATCGTTCCCTGGAAGACCAGTAGTAGTTTCAGATGCACGTCTGGAGGCATTCTGTAATTTGTGGACCTTTAAAGTGTTGGTGAAACACAGAAATTGCATCGGGATTGAATACAACAGTCACCATGCACACTTTCCTCCATGTGAGTAATGTCTCAAACAGTCTACGTTTTTGATCGATCCCAGGAAGACCAGTAATAGTTTCCGATGCACATCTGGAGGCAATCTGTAATCTGTGGACCATCTGAGTGTTGATGAAACCCAGAAATTGCATTGGGATTGAATACAACAGTCACCATGCGCACTTTCCTCCATGGGAGTAATGTCTCAAACAGTCCACGCTTTGATCGTTCCCTTTAAGACAAGTAGTACTTTCCGATGCACATTTGGAGGCGATCTGTAATCTGTGGACTGTCAGAGTGTTAATGAAACACAGATAATGCATCGGGATTGAGTACAACAGTCACCATTCGCACTTTCCTCTATGGGAGTAATGTCTTAAACAGTCTACGCTTTGATCGTTCACTGGAAGACCAATAGTAGTTTCCGATGCACATCTGGAGGCATTCTATAATCTGTGCCCTATCAGACTGTTGATCAAACACAGAAATTGCATCTGGATTGAATACAAAAGTCACCATGCTCATTTTCCTCCATGGGAGTAATGTCTCAAACAGTCTACGCTTTGATCGTTCCCAGGTAGACCAGTAGTAGTTTCCGATGCACATGTGGAGACAATCTGTAATCTGTGGACTATCAGAGTGTTGATGAAACACAGAAATTAATTCGGGATTGAATACAACATTCACCATCCGCACATTCCATCATGGGTGTAACGTCTGAAACAGTCTACGCTTTGATCGTTCCCTGGAAGACCAGTAGTAGTTTCCGATGCACATCAGTAGACCATCTGTAATCTGTGGACTATCAGAGGGTTGATGAAACACAGAAATTGAATCGGGATTAAATACAACAGTCATCAAGCGCACATTCCTTCATGGGAGTAATGTCTGAAACAGTCTACGCTTTGATCGTTCCCTGGAAGACCAGTAGTAGTTTCCGATGCACATCTGGATGCATTCTGTAATTTGTGGACCTTCAAAATGTTGATGAAACACAGAATTTGCATCGGAATAGAGTACAACGGTCACCATGCGAACTTTACTCCATGGGAGTAATGTCTGAAACAGTTTACGCTTTGATCTTTCCCAGGAAGACCAGTAGTAGTTTCCGATGCACATCTGGAGGCAATCTTTTATCTGTATACTATCAGAGTGTTGATGAAACACAGAAATTGCATTGGGATTGAATACAACAGTCACCATGTGGACTTTCCTACATGGGAGTAATGTCTCAAACAGTCTACGCTTTGATCGTTCCCTGGAAGACCAGTAGTACATTCCGATGCACATCTGGAGACAGTCTGTAGTCTGTGGACTATCTGAGTGTTGATGAAACACAGAAATTGCATCCGGATTGAATACAACAGTCACCATCCGCACTTTCCTTCATGGAAGTAATGTCTCAAACAGTCTACTCTTTGATAGTTGCTTGGAAGACCAGTAGTAGTTTCCGATGCACATTAGGAGAAATTCTGTAATCTGTGGACCTTAAAAGTGTTGATGAAACACAGAAATTGCATCGGGACTGTATACAACAGTCACCATCCGCACATTCCATCATGGGTGTAACGTCTGAAACAGTCTACGCTTTGATCGTTCCCTGGAAGACCAGTAGTAGTTTCCGATGCACATCAGTAGACCATCTGTAATCTGTGGACTATCAGAGGGTTGATGAAACACAGAAATTGAATCGGGATTAAATACAACAGTCATCAAGCGCACATTCCTTCATGGGAGTAATGTCTGAAACAGTCTACGCTTTGATCGTTCCCTGGAAGACCAGTAGTAGTTTCCGATGCACATCTGGATGCATTCTGTAATTTGTGGACCTTCAAAATGTTGATGAAACACAGAAATTGCATCGGCATAGAGTACAACGGTCACCATGCGATTTTTACTCCATGGGAGTAATGTCTCAAACAGTTTACGCTTTGATCGTTCCCAGGAAGACCAGTAGTAGTTTCCGATGCACATCTGTAGACAATCTGTTATCTGTGGACTATCAGAGTGTTGATGAAACACAGAAATAGAATCGGGATTGAATACAACAGTCAACTTCCCCACTTTCCTCCATGGGAGTAATGTCTCACACAGTCCACGCATTGATCGTTCCCTGGAAGACCAGTAGTAGTTTCCGATGCACATCTGGAGGCATTCTGTAATTTGTGGACCTTCAAAGTGTTGACGAAACACAGAAATTGCATAGGGATCGAATACAACAGTCACGATACTCACTTTCCTTCATGGGAGTAATGTCTAAAACAGACAACGTTTTTGATCGTTGCCAGGAAGACCAGTAGTAGTTTCCGATGCACATCTGGAGGCATTCTGTAATTTGTGGACCTTCAAAGTGTTGATGAAACACAGAAATTGCATCAGGATTGAATACAACAGTCACCATCCGCGCTTTCCTCCATGGGAGTAATGTCTGAAACAGTCTACGCTTTGATCGTTCCCAGGACGACCAGTAGTAGTTCCCGATCACATTTGGAGACAATCTGTAATCCGTGGACTATCAGAGTGTTGATGAAACACAGAAATGTCATCGGGTTAGAATACAACAGTCATGATCCGCACTTTCCTTCATGGGAGTAATGTCTGAAACAGTCTACGCTTTGATCGTTCCCTGGAAGACCAGTAGTAGTTTCCGACGCACATCTGGAGGCATTCTGTAATTTGTGGACCTTCAAAGTGTTGATGAAACACAGAAATTGCATCGGGATTGAATACAACAGTCACCCTGCACACTTTCCTCCATGGGAGTAATGTCTTAAACAGTCTACGTTTTGATCGTTCCCTGGAAGACCAGTAGTAGTTTCCGATGAACATATGGAGGCCTTCTATAATCTGCGGACTATCAGACTGTTGATGAAACTCAGAAATTGCATCGGGATTGAATACAACAGTCACCATGCACACATTCCCTTATGGGAGTAATGTCTGAAACTGTCTACGATTTTGATCGTTCCCAGGAAGAGCAGTAGTAGTTTCTGATGCACATCTGGAGACAATCTGTAGTCTGTGGACTATCAGAGTGTTGATGAAACACAGAAGTTGCATCGGGATTGAATACAACAGTCACGATCCGCACTTTCCTCCATGGGAGTAATGTCTGAAACAGTCTACGCTTTGATCGTTCCCTGGAAGAGCAGTGGTAGTTTCCGTTGCACATCTGGAGGCAATCTGTAATCTGTGGACTATCAGAGTGTTGATGAAACCCAGAAATTGCATCGGGATTCATTACAACCATCACCATGCGCACTTTCCTCCATGGGAGTAATGTCTCAAACAGTCCACGCTTTGATCGTACCCTTTAAGACCAGTAGTACATTCCGATGCACATTTGGAGGCGATCTGTAATCTGTGCACTATCAGAGTGTTGATGAAACACAGATAATGCATCGGGATTGAGAACAACAGTCACCATTCGCACTTTCCTCCATGGGAGTAATGTCTGAGACAGTCTACCCTTTGATCGTTCCCTTTAAGACCAATAGTAGTTTCCGATGCACATCTGGAGGCATTCTATAATCTGTGCCCTATCAGACTGTTGATGAAACACAGAAATTGCATCGGGATTGAATACAACAGTCACCATGCGCATTTTCCTCCATGGGAGTAATGTCTCAAACAGTCTACACTTTGATCTTTCCCATTAAGACCAGTAAGAGTTTCCGATGCACATCTGGATGCTATCTGTAATCTGTGGACTATTAGAGTGTTGATGAAACACAGAAATTACATCGGGATTGAATACAACAGTCACCATCCGCACTCTCCTCCATGGGAGTAATGTCTGAAACAGTCTACGCTTTGATCGTTCCCTGGAAGACCAGTAGTAGTTTCTGATGCACATCTGGAGGCATTCTGTAATCTGTGGACCTTCAAAGTGTTGATTAAACACAGAAATTGCTTCGGATTGAATTCAACAGTCACCATGCACACTTTCCTCCACGATAGTATTCTCTGAAACAGTCGACGGTTTGATCGTTCCCAGGAAGACCAGTAGTAGTTTCCGATGCACATCTGTAGACAATCATTAATCTGTGTACTATCAGAATGTTGATGAAACACAGAAATTGAATCGGGATTGAATACAGCAGTCAACATACCCACTTTCCTCCATGGGAGTAATGTCTGAAACAGTCTACGCTTTGATCGTTCCCGGGAAGACCATTAGTAGTTTCCGATGAACATCTGGATGCATTCTGTAATTTGTGGACCTTCAAAATGTTGATGAAACACAGAAATTGCATCGGGATAGAATACAACAGTCACCATGCGAACTTTACTCCATGGGAGTAATGTCTCAAACAGTTTACGCTTTGATCGTTCCCAGGAAGACCAGTAGTAGTTTCCGATGCACATCTGTAGACAATCAGTAATCTGTGTACTATCAGAGTGTTGATGAAACACAGAAATTGAATCGGGATTGAATACATCAGTCAACATCCCCAGTGTCCTCCATGGGAGTAATGTCTGAAACAGTCTACGCTTTGATCGTTCCCGGGAAGACCAGTAGTAGTTTCCGATGAACATCTGGAGACAATCTGTAATCTGTGGACTATCAGAGTGTTGATGAAAAACAGAAATTGCATCGGGATTGAATACGACTGTCACCATCCGTACTCTCCTCCATGGGAGTAATGTCTGAAACAGTCTACGCTTTGATCGTTCCCAGGTAGACCAGTAGTAGTTTCCGATGCACATCTGGAGACAATCTGTAATCTGTGGACTATCAGAGTGTTGATGAAACACAGAAATTGAGTCGGGATTAAATACAAGTCACCATCCGCACATTCCTTCATGGGAGTAATGTCTGCAACAGTTTACGCTGTGATCGTTCCCTGGAAGACCAGTAGTAGTTTCCGATGCACATCTGGATGCATTCTGTAATTTGTGGACCTTCAAAATGTTGATGAAACACAGAAATTGCATCGGGATTGAATACAACAGTCACCATGCGCACTTTCATCCATGGGAGTAATGTCTCTAACAGTCAACGCTTTGATCGTTCCCTGGATGACCAGTAGTACTTTCTGATGCACATCTGGTGACAATCTGTAATCTGTGGACTATCTGAATGTTGATGAAACACAGAAATTGCATCGG
Source organism: Schistocerca gregaria (assembly GCF_023897955.1). Classification (NCBI taxonomy): domain Eukaryota; kingdom Metazoa; phylum Arthropoda; class Insecta; order Orthoptera; family Acrididae; genus Schistocerca; species Schistocerca gregaria. The sequence continues at coordinate 3,518,675 of NW_026061764.1, read as the reverse complement.
GATTGAATACAACAGTCACCATCCGCACTTTCCTTCATGTAAGTAATGGCTCAAACAGTCTACTCTTTGATAGTTCCCTGGAAGTCCAGTAGTAGTTTCCGATGAACATCTGGAGAAATTCTGTAATCTGTGGATCTTAAAAGTGTTGATGAAACACAGAAATTGCATAGGGATTGAATACAACAGTCACCATGCGCACTTTCCTCCATGGGAGTAATGTCTCAAACTGTCCACGCTTTGATCGTTCCCTTAAAGACAAGTAGTACTTTCCGATGCACATTTGGAGGCGATCTGTAATCTGTGGACTATCAGAGTGTTGATGAAACACAGATAATGCATCTGGATTGAATACAAAAGTCACCATGCTCATTTTCCTCCATGGGAGTAATGTCTCAAACAGTCTACGCTTTGATCGTTCCCAGGTAGACCAGTAGTAGTTTCCGATGCACATTTGGAGGCGGTCTGTAATCTGTGGACTATCAGAGTGTTGATGAAACACAGAAATTGCATCGGGATTGAATACGACTGTCACCCTCCGTACTCTCCTCCATGGGAGTAATGTCTGAAACAGTCGACGCTTTGATCGTTCTCTGGAAGACTAGTAGTAGTTTCCGATGCACATCTGCAGGCAATCTGTAATCTGTGGACTATCAGAGTGTTGATGAAACACAGAAATTGCATCAGGATTGAATACAACAGTCACCATCCGCACTTTCCTCCATGGGAGTAATGTCTGAAACTGTCTACGCTTTGATCGTTCCCAGGAAGACCAGTAGCAGTTTCCGATGCACATCTGGTGACAATCTGTAATCTGTGGACTATCAGAGTGTTGATGAATCACAGACGTTGCATCGGGATTGAATACAACAGTCACGATCCGCACTTTCCTTCATGCGAGTAATGTCTAAAACAGTCTACGTTTTGATCGTTCCCTGGAAGACCACTAGTAGTTTCCGATGCACATCTGGAGGCATTCTGTAATTTGTGGACTTTCAAAGTGTTGATGAAACACAGAAATTGAGTCGGGATTGAATACAACAGTCACCATGCACACTTTCCTCCATGGGAGTAATGTCTCAAACAGTCTACGTTTTTGATCGTTGCCAGGAAGACCAGTAGTAGATTCTGATGCACATCTGGAGGCAATCTGTAATCTGTTAACTACCAGAGTGTTGATGAAACACAGAAATTGAATCGGGATTGAATACAACAGTCACCATGCACACTTTCCTCCATGTGAGTAATGTCTCAAACAGTCTACGTTTTTGATCGATCCAAGGAAGACCAGTAATAGTTTCCGATGCACATCTGGAGGCAATCTGTAATCTGTGGACTATCTGAGTGTTGATGAAACCCAGAAATTGTATCGGGATTGAATACAACAGTCACCATGCGCACTTTCCTCCATGGGAGTAATGTCTCAAACAGTCCACGCTTTGATCGTTCCCTTTAAGACAAGTAGTACTTTCCGATGCACATTTGGAGGCGATCTGTAATCTGTGGACTATCAGAGTGTTAATGAAACACAGATAATGCATCGGGATTGAGTACAACAGTCACCATGCGCACTTTCCTCTATGGGAGTAATGTCTCAAACAGTCTACGCTTTGATCGTTCACTGAAGACCAATAGTAGTTTCCGATGCACATCTGGAGGCATTCTATAATCTGTGCCCTATCAGACTGTTGATCAAACACAGAAATTGCATCTGGATTGAATACAAAAGTCACCATGCTCATTTTCCTCCATGGGAGTAATGTCTCAAACAGTCTACGCTTTGATCGTTCCCAGGTAGACCAGTAGTAGTTTCCGATGCACATGTGGAGACAATCTGTAATCTGTGGACTATCAGAGTGTTGATGAAACACAGAAATTGAATCGGGATTGAATACAACAGTCACCATCCGCACATTCCATCATGGGTGTAACGTCTGAAACAGTCTACGCTTTGATCGTTCCCTGGAAGACCAGTAGTAGTTTCCGATGCACATCTGGATGCATTCTGTAATTTGTGGACCTTCAAAATGTTGATGAAACACAGAAATTGCATCGGGATAGAGTGCAACGGTCACCATGCGAACTTTACTCCATGGGAGTAATGTCTCAAACAGTTCACGCTTTGATCGTTCCCAGGAAGACCAGTAGTAGTTTCCGATGCACATCTGGAGGGAATCTTTTATCTGTATACTATCAGAGTGTTGATGAAACACAGAAATTGCATCGGGATTGGATACAACAGTCACCATGTGGACTTTCCTACATGGGAGTAATGTCTCAAACAGTCTACGCTTTGATCGTTCCCTGGAAGACCAGTAGTACATTCCGATGCACATCTGGAGACAATCTGTAGTCTGCGGACTATCTGAGTGTTGATGAAACACAGAAATTGCATCCGGATTGAATACAACAGTCACCATCCGCACTTTCCTTCATGGAAGTAATGTCTCAAACAGTCTAATCTTTGATAGTTGCTTGGAAGACCAGTAGTAGTTTCCGATGCACATTAGGAGAAATTCTGTAATCTGTGGTCCTTAAAAGTGTTGATGAAACACAGTTATTACATCGGGACTGTATACAACAGTGACCATCCGCACTTTCCTCCATGGGAGGAATGTCTGAAACAGTCTACGCTTTGATCGTTCCCAGGAAGACCAGTAGTAGTTTCCGATGCACATCTGTAGACACTCTGTTATCTGTGGACTATCAGAGTGTTGATGAAACACAGAAATAGAATCGGGATTGAATACAACAATCAACATCCCCACTTTCCTCCATGGGAGTAATGTCTCAAACAGTCCACGCATTGATCGTTCCCTGGAAGACCAGTAGTAGTTTCCGATGCACATCTGGAGGCATTCTGTAATTTGTGGACCTTCAAAGTGTTGATGAAACACAGAAATTGCATAGGGATCGAATACAACAGTCACGATACTCACTTTCCTTCATGGGAGTAATGTCTGAAACAGACAACGTTTTTGATCGTTGCCAGGAAGACCAGTAGTAGTTTCCGATGCACATCTGGAGGCATTCTGTAATTTGTGGACCTTCAAAGTGTTGATGAAACACAGAAATTGCATCAGGATTGAATACAACAGTCACCATCCGCGCTTTCCTCCATGGGAGTAATGTCTGAAACAGTCTACGCTTTGATCGTTCCCAGGAAGACCAGTAGTAGTTCCCGATGCACATTTGGAGACAATCTGTAATCCGTGGACTATCAGAGTGTTGATGAAACACAGAAATGGCATCGGGATAGAATACAACAGTCACGATCCGCACTTTCCTTCATGGGAGTAATGTCTGAAACAGTCTACGCTTTGATCGTTCCCTGGAAGACCAGTAGTAGTTTCCGATGCACATCTGGAGGCATTCTGTAATTTGTGGACCTTCAAAGTTTTGATGAAACACAGAAATTGCATCGGGATTGAATACAACAGTCACCATGCACACATTCCCTTATGGGAGTAATGTCTGAAACTGTCTACGATTTTGATCGTTCCCAGGAAGAGCAGTAGTACTTTCTGATGCACATTTGGAGGCGATCTGTAATCTGTGGACTATCAGAGTGTTGATGAAACACAGATAATGCATCGGGATAGAGAACATCAGTCACCATTCGCACTTTCCTCCATGGGAGTAATGTCTGAAACAGTCTACCCTTTGATCGTTCCCTTTAAGACCAATAGTAGTTTCAGATGCACATCTGGAGGCATTCTATAATCTCTGCCCTATCAGACTGTTGATGAAACACAGAAATTGCTTCTGGATTGAATACAACAGTCACCATGCACATTTTCCTCCATGCTAGTAATATCTCAAACAGTCTACACTTTGATCGTTCCCATTAAGACCAGTAAGAGTTTCCGATGCACATCTGGTTGCTATCTGTAATCTGTGGACTATTAGAGTGTTGATGAAACACAGATATTACATCGGGATTGAATACAACAGTCACCATCCGCACTTTCCTCCATGGGAGTAATGTCTGAAACAGTCTACGCTTTGATCGTTCCCTGGAAGACCAGTAGTAGTTTCTGATGCACATCTATAGGCATTCTGTAATCTGTGGACCTTCAAAGTGTTGATTAAACACAGAAATTACATCGGATTGAATTCAACAGTCACCATGCACACTTTCCTCCATGGGAGTATTGTCTGAAACAGTCGACGGTTTGATCGTTCCCAGGAAGACCAGTAGTAGTTTCCGATGCACATCTGGATGCATTCTGTAATTTGTGGACCTTCAAAATGTTGATGAAACACAGAAATTGCATCGGGATTGAATACAACAGTCACCATGCGCACTTTCATCCATGGGAGTAATGTCTCTAACAGTCAACGCTTTGATCGTTCCCTGGATGACCAGTAGTACTTTCTGATGCACATCTGGAGACAATCTGTAATCTGTGGACTATCTGAATGTTGATGAAACACAGAAATTGCATCGGGATTGAATACAACAGTCACCATCCGCACTTTCCTTCATGTAAGTAATGGCTCAAACAGTCTACTCTTTGATAGTTCCCTGGAAGTCCAGTAGTAGTTTCCGATGAACATCTGGAGAAATTCTGTAATCTGTGGATCTTAAAAGTGTTGATGAAACACAGAAATTGCATCGGGACTAGTTACAACAGTCACCATCCGCACTTTCCTCCATGGGAGTAATGTCTCAAACAGTCGACGCTTTGATCGTTCTCAGGAAGACTAGTAGTAGTTTCCGATGCACATCTGGAGGCAATCTGTAATCTGTGGACTATCAGAGTGTTGATGAAACACAGAAATTGAATCAGGATTGAATACAATAGTCACCATCCGCACTTTCCTCCATGGGAGTAATGACTGAAACTGTCTACGCTTTGATCGTTCCCAGGAAGACCAGTAGTAGTTTCCGATGCACATCTGGTGACAATCTGTAATCTGTGGAATATCAGAGTGTTGATGAATCACAGAAGTTGCATCGGGATTGAATACAACAGTCACGATCCGCACTTTCCTTCATGCGAGTAATGTCTGAAACAGTCTACGCTTAGGTCGTTCCCTGGAAGACCAGTAATAGTTTCCGATGCACATCTGGAGAAATTCTGTAATTTGTGGACCGTCAAAGTGTTGATGAAACACAGAAATTGCATAGGGATTGAATACAACAGTCACCATGCGCACTTTCCTCCATGGGAGTAATGTCTCAAACAGTCCACGCTTTGATCGTTCCCTTAAAGACAAGTAGTGCTTTCCGATGCACATTTGGAGGCGATCTGTAATCTGTGGACTATCAGAGTGTTGATGAAACACAGATAATGCATCTGGATTGAATACAAAAGTCACCATGCTCATTTTCCTCCGTGGGAGTAATGTCTCAAACAGTCTACGCTTTGATCGTTCCCAGGTAGACCAGTAGTAGTTTCCGATGCACATTTGGAGGCGATCTGTAATCTGTGGACTATCAGAGTGTTGATGAAACACAGAAATTGCATCGGGATTGAATACGACTGTCACCCTCGGTACTCTCCTCCATGGGAGTAATGTCTGAAACAGTCTACGCTTTGATCGTTCCCAGGTAGACCAGTAGTAGTTTCCGATGCATATCTGGAGACAATCTGTAATCTGTGGATTATCAGTGTGTTGATGAAACACAGAAATTGAGTCGGGATTGAATACAACAGTCACCATCCGCACATTCCTTCATGTTAGTAATGTCTGAAACAGTCTACGCTTTGATCGTTCCCTGGAAGACCAGTAGTAGTTTCCGATGCACATCTGGATGCATTCTGTAATTTGTGGACCTTCAAAATGTTGATGAAACACAGAAATTGCATCGGGATTGAATACAACAGTCACCATGCGCACTTTCCTCCATGGGAGTAATGTCTCAAACAGTCGACGCTTTGATCGTTCTCTGGAAGACTAGTAGTGGTTTCCGATGCACATCTGCAGGCAATCTGTAATCTGTGGACTATCAGAGTGTTGATGAAACACAGAAATTGCATCAGGATTGAATACAACAGTCACCATCCGCACTTTCCTCCATGGGAGTAATGTCTGAAACTGTCTACGCTTTGATCGTTCCCAGGAAGACCAGTAGCAGTTTCCGATGCACATCTGGTGACAATCTGTAATCTGTGGACTATCAGAGTGTTGATGAATCACAGACGTTGCATCGGGATTGAATACAACAGTCACGATCCGCACTTTCCTTCATGCGAGTAATGTCTAAAACAGTCTACGCTTTGATCGTTCCCTGGAAGACCACTAGTAGTTTCCGATGCACATCTGGAGGCATTCTGTAATTTGTGGACTTTCAAAGTGTTGATGAAACACAGAAATTGAGTCGGGATTGAATACAACAGTCACCATGCACACTTTCCTCCATGTGAGTAATGTCTCAAACAGTCTACGTTTTTGATCGATCCAAGGAAGACCAGTAATAGTTTCCGATGCACATCTGGAGGCAATCTGAATTCTGTGGACTATCTGAGTGTTGATGAAACCCAGAAATTGCATCGGGATTGAATACAACAGTCACCATGCGCACTTTCCTCCATGGGAGTAATGTCTCAAACAGTCCACGCTTTGATCGTTCCCTTTAAGACAAGTAGTACTTTCCGATGCACATTTGGAGGCGATCTGTAATCTGTGGACTATCAGAGTGTTAATGAAACACAGATAATGCATCTGGATTGAATACAACAGTCACCATGCACACTTTCCTCCATGTGAGTAATGTCTCAAACAGTCTACGTTTTTGATCGATCCAAGGAAGACCAGTAATAGTTTCCGATGCACATCTGGAGGCAATCTGAATTCTGTGGACTATCTGAGTGTTGATGAAACCCAGAAATTGCATCGGGATTGAATACAACAGTCACCATGCGCACTTTCCTCCATGGGAGTAATGTCTCAAACAGTCCACGCTTTGATCGTTCCCTTTAAGACAAGTAGTACTTTCCGATGCACATTTGGAGGCGATCTGTAAACTGTGGACTATCAGAGTGTTAATGAAACACAGATAATGCATCGGGATTGAGTACAACAGTCACCATTCGCACTTTCCTCTATGGGAGTAATGTCTCAAACAGTCTACGCTTTGATCGTTCACTGAAGACCAATAGTAGTTTCCGATGCACATCTGGAGACAATCTGTAGTCTGTGGACTATCAGAGTGTTGATGAAACACAGAAGTTGCATCGGGATTGAACACAACAGTCACGATCCGCACTTTCCTCCATGGGAGTAATGTCTGAAACAGTCTACGCTTTGATCGTTCCCTGGAAGAGCAGTGGTATTTTCCGTTGCACATCTGGAGGCAATCTGTAATCTGTGGACTATCAGAGTGTTGATGAAACCCAGAAATTGCATCGGGATTGATTACAACCATCACCATGCGCACTTTCCTCCATGGGAGTAATGTCTCAAACAGTCCACGCTTTGATCGTACCCTTTAAGACCAGTAGTACTTTCCGATGCACATTTGGAGGCGATCTGTAATCTGTGGACTATCAGAGTGTTGATGAAACACAGATAATGCATCGGGATTGAGAACAACAGTCACAATTCGCACTTTCCTCCATGGGAGTAATGTCTGAAACAGTCTACCCTTTGATCGTTCCCTTTAAGACCAATAGTAGTTTCCGATGCACATCTGGAGGCATTCTATAATCTGTGCCCTATCAGACAGTTGATGAAACACAGAAATTGCTTCTGGATTGAATACAACAGTCACCATGCACATTTTCCTCCATGCTAGTAATGTCTCAAACAGTCTACACTTTGATCGTTCCCATTAAGACCAGTAAGAGTTTCCGATGCACATCTGGATGCTATCTGTAATCTGTGGACTATTAGAGTGTTGATGAAACACAGTAATTACATCGGGATTGAATACAACAGTCACCATCCGCACTTTCCTCCATGGGAGTAATGTCTGAAACAGTCAACGCTTTGATCGTTCCCTGGAAGACCAGTAGTAGTTTCTGATGCACATCTATAGGCATTCTGTAATCAGTGGACCTTCAAAGTGTTGATTAAACACAGAAATTACATCGGATTGAATTCAACAGTCACCATGCCCACTTTCCTCCATGGGAGTATTGTCTGAAACAGTCGACGGTTTGATCGTTCCCAGGAAGACCAGTAGTAGTTTCCGATGCACATCTGTAGACAATCATTAATCTGTGTACTATCAGAGTGTTGATGAAACACAGAAATTGAATCGGGATTGAATAAAGCAGTCAACATCCCCACTTTCCACCATGGCAGTAATGTCTGAAATAGTCTACGCTTTGATCGTTCCCGGGAAGACCATTAGTAGTTTCCGATGAACATCTGGATGCATTCTGTATTTTGTGGACCTTCAAAATGTTGATGAAACACAGAAATTGCATCGGGATAGAATACAACAGTCACCATGCGCACTTTCCTACATGGGAGTAATGTCTCAAACAGTCCACGCTTTGATCGTTCCCTTTAAGACAAGTAGTACTTTCCGATGCACATTTGGAGGCGATCTGTAATCTGTGGACTATCAGAGTGTTAATGAAACACAGATAATGCATCGGGATTGAGTACAACAGTCACCATTCGCACTTTCCTCTATGGGAGTAATGTCTCAAACAGTCTACGCTTTGATCGTTCACTGGAAGACCAATAGTAGTTTCCGATGCACATCTGGAGGCATTCTATAATCTGTGCCCTATTAGACTGTTGATCAAACACAGAAATTGCATCTGGATTGAATACAAAAGTCACCATGCTCATTTTCCTCCATGGGAGTAATGTCTCAAACAGTCTACGCTTTGATCGTTCCCAGGTAGACCAGTAGTAGTTTTCGATGCACATGTGGAGACAATCTGTAATCTGTGGACTATCAGAGTGTTGATGAAACACAGAAATTGAATCGGGATTGAATACAACAGTCACCATCCGCACATTCCATCATGGGTGTAACGTCTGAAACAGTCTACGCTTTGATCGTTCCCTGGAAGACCAGTAGTAGTTTCCGATGCACATCTGTAGACAATCTGTAATCTGTGGACTATCATAGTGTTGATGAGACACAGAAATTGAATCGGGATTAAATACAACAGTCATCAAGCGCACATTCCTTCATGGGAGTAATGTCTGAAACAGTCTACGCTTTGCTCGTTCCCTGGAAGACCAGTAGTAGTTTCCGATGCACATCTGGATGCATTCTGTAATTTGTGGACCTTCAAAATGTTGATGAAACACAGAAATTGCATCGGGATTGAGTACAACGGTCACCATGCGAACTTTACTCCATGGGAGTAATGTCTCAAACAGTTTACGCTTTGATCGTTCCCAGGAAGACCAGTAGTAGTTTCCGATGCACATCTGGAGGGAATCTTTTATCTGTATACTATCAGAGTGTTGATGAAACACAGAAATTGCATCGGGATTGAATACAACAGTCACCATGTGGACTTTCCTACATGGGAGTAATGTCTCAAACAGTCTACGCTTTGATCGTTCCCTGGAAGACCAGTAGTACATTCCGATGCACATCTGGAGACAATCTGTAGTCTGTGGACTATCTGAGTGTTGATGAAACACAGAAATTGCATCCGGATTGAATACAACAGTCACCATCCGCACTTTCCTTCATGGAAGTAATGTCTCAAACAGTCTAATCTTTGATAGTTGCTTGGAAGACCAGTAGTAGTTTCCGATGCACATTAGGAAAAATTCTGTAATCTGTGGACCTTAAAAGTGTTGATGAAACACAGATATTGCATCGGGACTGTATACAACAGTCACCATCCGCACTTTCCTCCATGGGAGTAATGTCTGAAACAGTCTACGCTTTGATCGTTCCCAGGAAGACCAGTAGTAGTTTCCGATGCACATCTGTAGGCAATCTGTTATCTGTGGACTATCAGAGTGTTGATGAAACACAGAAATAGAATCGGGATTGAATACAACAATCAACATCCCCACTTTCCTCCATGGGAGTAATGTCTCAAACAGTCCACGCATTGATCGTTCCCTGGAAGACCAGTAGTAGTTTCCGATGCACATCTGGAGGCATTCTGTAATTTGTGGACCTTCAAAGTGTTGATGAAACACAGAAATTGCATAGGGATCGAATACAACAGTCACGATACTCACTTTCCTTCATGGGAGTAATGTCTGAAACAGATAACGTTTTTGATCGTTGCCAGGAAGACCAGTAGTAGTTTCCGATGCACATCTGGAGGCATTCTGTAATTTGTGGACTTTCAAAGTGTTGATGAAACACAGAAATTGCATCAGGATTGAATACAACAGTCACCATCCGCGCTTTCCTCCATGGGAGTAATGTCTGAAACAGTCTACGCTTTGATCGTTCCAAGGAAGACCAGTAGTAGTTCCCGATGCACATTTGGAGACAATCTGTAATCCGTGGACTATCAGAGTGTTGATGAAACACAGAAATGGCATCGGGATAGAATACAACAGTCACGATCCGCACTTTCCTTCATGGGAGTAATGTCTGAAACAGTCTACGCTTTGATCGTTCCCTGGAAGACCAGTAGTAGTTTCCGATGCACATCTGGAGGCATTCTGTAATTTGTGGACCTTCAAAGTGTTGATGAAACACAGAAATTGCATCGGGATTGAATACAACAGTCACCATGCACACATTCCCTTATGGGAGTAATGTCTGAAACTGTATACGATTTTGATCGTTCCCAGGAAGAGCAGTAGTAGTTTCGGATGCACATCTGGACACAATCTGTAGTCTGTGGACTATCAGAGTGTTGATGAAACACAGAAGTTGCATCGGGATTGAATACAACAGTCACGATCCGCACTTTCCTCCATGGGAGTAATGTCTGAAACAGTCTACGCTTTGATCGTTCCCTGGAAGAGCAGTGGTAGTTTCGGTTGCACATCTGGAGGCAATCTGTAATCTGTGGACTATCAGAGTGTTGATGAAACCCAGAAATTGCATCGGGATTGATTACAACCATCACCATGCGCACTTTCCTCCATGGGAGTAATGTCTCAAACAGTCTACACTTTGATCGTTCCCATTAAGAGCAGTAAGAGTTTCCGATGCACATCTGGATGCTATCTGTAATCTGTGGACTATTAGAGTGTTGATGAAACACAGAAATTACATCGGGATTGAATACAACAGTCACCATCCGCACTTTCCTCCATGGGAGTAATGTCTGAAACAGTCTACGCTTTGATCGTTCCCTGGAAGACCAGTAGTAGTTTCTGATGCACATCTATAGGCATTCTGTAATCTGTGGACCTTCAAAGTGTTGATTAAACACAGAAATTGCATCGGATTGAATTCAACAGTCACCATGCACACTTTCCTCCATGGGAGTATTGTCTGAAACAGTCGACGGTTTGATCGTTCCCAGGAAGACCAGTAGTAGTTTCCGATGCACATCTGTAGACAATCATTAATCTGTGTACTATCAGAGTGTTGATGAAACACAGAAATTGAATCGGGATTGAATACAGCAGTCAACATCCCCACTTTCCTCCATGGGAGTAATGTCTGAAACAGTCTACGCTTTGATCGTTCCCGGGAAGACCATTAGTAGTTTCCGATGAACATCTGGATGCATTCTGTAATTTGTGGACCTTCAAAATGTTGATGAAACACAGAAATTGCATCGGGATAGAATACAACAGTCACCATGCGAACTTTACTCCATGGGAGTAATGTCTCAAACAGTTTACGCTTTGATCGTTCCCAGGAAGACCAGTAGTAGTTTCCGATGCACATCTGTAGACAATCTGTAATCTGTGGACTATCAGAGGGTTGATGAAACACAGAAATTGAATCGGGATTGAGTACAACAGTCAACATCCAAACTTTCCTCCATGGGAGTAATGTCTCAAACAGTCAACGCTTTGATCGTTCCCTGGATGACCAGTAGTACTTTCCGATGCACATCTGGAGACAATCTGTAATCTGTGGACTATCTGAGTATTGATGAAACACAGAAATTGCATCGGGATTGAATACAACAGTCACCATCCGCACATTCCTTCATGGGAGTAATGTCTGAAACAGTCTACGCTTTGATAGTTCCCTGGAAGACCAGTAGTAGTTTCCGATGCACATCTGGAGACAATCTGTTATCTGTGGACTATCAGAGTGTTGATGAAACACAGAAATTGAGTCGGGATTGAATACAACAGTCACCATCCGCACATTCCTTCATGGGAGTAATGTCTAAAACAGTCTACGCTTTGATCGTTCCCTGGAAGACCAGTAGTAGTTTCCGATGCACATCTGGAGGCAAATTGTAATCTGTGTACTATCAGAGTGTTGATGAAACCCAGAAATTGCATCGGGATTGATTACAACCATCACCATGCGCACTTTCCTCCATGGGAGTAATGTCTCAAACAGTCCACGCTTTGATCGTTCCCAGGTAGACCAGTAGTACTTTCCGATGCACATTTGGAGGCGGTCTGTAATCTGTGGACTATCAGAGTGTTGATGAAACACAGATAATGCATCGGGATTGAGTACAACAGTCACCATTCGCACTTTCCTTCATGGGAGTAATGTCTCAAACAGTCTACCCTTTGATCGTTCCCTTTAAGACCAATAGTAGTTTCCGATGCACATCTGGAGGCATTCTATAATCTTTGCCCTATCAGACTGTTGATGAAACACAGAAATTGCATCTGGATTGAATACAAAAGTCACCATGCGTAATTTCCTCCATGGGAGTAATGTCTCAAACAGTCTACGCTTAGATTGTTCCCAGGTAGACCAGTAGTACTTTCCGATGCACATCTGTAGACAATCTGTAATCTGTGGACTATCAGAGTGTTGATGAAACACAGAAATTGAATCGGGATTGAATACAACAGTCAACATCCCCACTTTTCTCCATGGGAATAATGTCTGAAACAGTCTACGCTTTGATCGTTCCCAGGTAGACCAGTAGTAGTTTCCGATGCACATCTGGAGGCAATCTGTAATCTGTTAACTATCAGAGTGTTGATGAAACCCAGAAATTGCATCGGGATTGAATACAACAGTCACCATGCGCACTTTCCTCCATGGGAGTAATGTCTCAAACAGTCCACGCTTTGATCGTTCCCTGGAAGACCAGTAGTAGTTTCCGATGCACGTCTGGAGGCATTCTGTAATTTGTGGACCTTGAAAGTGTTGATGAAACACAGAAATTTCATCGGGATTGAATACAACAGTCACCATGCACACTTTCCTCCATGTGAGTAATGTCTCAAACAGTCTACGTTTTTGATCGATCCCAGGAAGACCAGTAATAGTTTCCGATGCACATCTGGAGGCAATCTGTAATCTGTGGACTATCTGAGTGTTGATGAAACCCAGAAATTGCATCGGGATTGAATACAACAGTCACCATGCGCACTTTCCTCCATGGGAGTAATGTCTCAAACAGTCCACGCTTTGATCGTTCCCTTTAAGACAAGTAGTACATTCCGATGCACATTTGGAGGCGATCTGTAATCTGTGGACTATCAGAGTGTTAATGAAACACAGATAATGCATCGGGATTGAGTACAACAGTCACCATTCGCACTTTCCTCTATGGGAGTAATGTCTCAAACAGTCTACGCTTTGATCGTTCACTGGAAGACCAATAGTAGTTTCCGAAGCACATCTGGAGGCATTCTATAATCTGTGCCCTATCAGACTGTTGATCAAACACAGAAATTGCATCTGGATTGAGTACAAAAGTCACCATGATCATTTTCCTCCATGGGAGTAATGTCTCAAACAGTCTACGCTTTGATCGTTCCCAGGTAGACCAGTAGTAGTTTTCGATGCACATGTGGAGACAATCTGTAATCTGTGGACTATCAGAGTGTTGATGAAACACAGAAATTGAATCGGGATTGAATACAACAGTCACCATCCGCACATTCCATCATGGGTGTAACGTCTGAAACAGTCTACGCTTTGATCGTTCCCTGGAAGACCAGTAGTAGTTTCCGATGCACATCTGTAGACAATCTGTAATCTGTGGACTATCAGAGTGTTGATGAGACACAGAAATTGAATCGGGATTAAATACAACAGTCATCAAGCGCACATTCCTTCATGGGAGTAATGTCTGAAACAGTCTACGCTTTGCTCGTTCCCTGGAAGACCAGTAGTAGAATCCGATGCACATCTGGATGCATTCTGTAATTTGTGGACCTTCAAAATGTTGATGAAACACAGAAATTGCATCGGGATAGAGTACAACGGTCACCATGCGAACTTTACTCCATGGGAGTAATGTCTCAAACAGTTTACGCTTTGATCGTTCCCAGGAAGACCAGTAGTAGTTTCCGATGCACATCTGGAGGGAATCATTTATCTGTATACTATCAGAGTGTTGATGAAACACAGAAATTGCATCGGGATTGAACACAACAGTCACCATGTGGACTTTCCTACATGGGAGTAATGTCTCAAACAGTCTACGCTTTGATCGTTCCCTGGAAGACCAGTAGTACATTCCGATGCACATCTGGAGACAATCTGTAGTCTGTGGACTATCTGAGTGTTGATGAAACACAGAAATTGCATCCGGATTGAATACAACAGTCACCATCCGCACTTTCCTTCATGGAAGTAATGTCTCAAACAGTCTAATCTTTGATAGTTGCTTGGAAGACCAGTAGTAGTTTCCGATGCACATTAGGAAAAATTCTGTAATCTGTGGACCTTAAAAGTGTTGATGAAACACAGATATTGCATCGGGACTGTATACAACAGTCACCATCCGCACTTTCCTCCATGGGAGTAATGTCTGAAACAGTCTACGCTTTGATCGTTCCCAGGAAGACCAGTAGTAGTTTCCGATGCACATCTGTAGACAATCTGTTATCTGTGGACTATCAGAGTGTTGATGAAACACAGAAATAGAATCGGGATTGAATACAACAATCAACATCCTCACTTTCCTCCATGGGAGTAATGTCTCAAACAGTCCACGCATTGATCGTTCCCTGGAAGACCAGTAGTAGTTTCCGATGCACATCTGGAGGCATTCTGTAATTTGTGGACCTTCAAAGTGTTGATGAAACACAGAAATTGCATAGGGATCGAATACAACAGTCACGATACTCACTTTCCTTCATGGGAGTAATGTCTGAAACAGACAACGTTTTTGATCGTTGCCAGGAAGACCAGTAGTAGTTTCCGATGCACATCTGGAGGCATTCTGTAATTTGTGGACCTTCAAAGTGTTGATGAAACACAGAAATTGCATCAGGATTGAATACAACAGTCACTATCCGCGCTTTCCTCCATGGGAGTAATGTCTGAAACAGTCTACGCTTTAATCGTTCCCAGGAAGACCAGTAGTAGTTCCCGATGCACATTTGGAGACAATCTGTAATCCGTGGACTATCAGAGTGTTGATGAAACACAGAAATGGCATCGGGATAGAATACAACAGTCACGATCCGCACTTTCCTTCATGGGAGTAATGTCTGAAACAGTCTACGATTTGATCGTTCCCTGGAAGACCAGTAGTAGTTTCCGATGCACATCTGGAGGCATTCTGTAATTTGTGGACCTTCAAAGTGTTGATGAAACACAGAAATTGCATCGGGATTGAACACAACAGTCACCATGCACACTTTCCCTTATGGGAGTAATGTCTGAAACTGTCTACGATTTTGATCGTTCCCAGGAAGAGCAGTAGTAGTTTCCGATGCACATCTGGAGACAATCTGTAGTCTGTGGACTATCAGAGTGTTGATGAAACAGAGAAATTCCATCGGGATTGAATACAACATTCACCATGCGCACTTTCCTCCATGATAGTAATGTCTCAAACAGTCTACGATTTGATCGTTCCCTGGAAGACCAGTAGTAGTTTGCGATGCACATCTGGAGGCATTCTGTAATCTGTGGACTATAAGACTGTTGATGAAACACAGAAATTACATCGGCATTGAGTATAACAGTCACCATGCGCACTTTCCTCCATTTGAGTAATGTCTCAAACAGTCTACGATTTGATCGTTCCTGGAAGACCAGTAGTACTTTCCGATGCACATTTGGAGGCGATCTGTAATCTGTGGACTATCAGAGTGTTGATGAAACACAGATAATGCATCGGGATTGAGAACAACAGTCACCATTCGCACTTTCCTCCATGGGAGTAATGTCTGAAACAGTCTACCCTTTGATCGTTCCCTTTAAGACCAATAGTAGTTTCCGATGCACATCTGGAGGCATTCTATAATCTGTGCCCTATCAGACTGTTGATGAAACACAGAAATTGCTTCTGGATTGAATACAACAGTCACCATGCGCATTTTCCTCCATGCTAGCAATGTCTCAAACAGTCTACACTTTGATCGTTCCCATTAAGACCAGTAAGAGTTTCCGATGCACATCTGGATGCATTCTGTAATCTGTGGACTATTAGAGTGTTGATGAAACACAGAAATTACATCGGGATTGAATACAACAGTCACCATCCGCACTTTCCTCCATGGGAGTAATGTCTGAAACAGTCTACGCTTTGATCGTTCCCTGGAAGACCAGTAGTAGTTTCTGATGCACATCTATAGGCATTCTGTAACCTGTGGACCTTCAAAGTGTTGATTAAACACAGAAATTACATCGGATTGAATTCAACAGTCACTATGCACACTTTCCTCCATGGGAGTATTGTCTGAAACAGTCGACGGTTTGATCGTTCCCAGGAAGACCAGTAGTAGTTTCCGATGCACATCTGTAGACAATCATTAATCTGTGTACTATCAGGGTGTTGATGAAACACAGAAATTGCATCGGGACTGCATACAAAAGTCACCATGCGCACTTTCCTCCATGGGAGTAATGTCACAAACAGTCTACGTTTTGATCGTTCCCTGGAAGACCAGTAGTAGTTTCCGATGCACATCTGGAGACAATGGGTTATCTGTGGACTATCAGAGTGTTGATGAAACACAGAAATTGAGTCGGGATTGAATACAACAGTCACCATCCGCACATTGCTTCATGGGAGTAATGTCTAAAACAGTCTACGCTTTGATCGTTCCCTGGAAGACCAGTAGTAGTTTCCCATGCACATCTGGAGGCAATCTGTAATCTGTGTACTATCAGAGTGTGATGAAACACAGAAATTGCATCGGGATTGAATACGACAGTCACCATCCGTACTCTCCTCAACGGGAGTAATGTCTGAAACAGTCTACGCTTTGATCGTTCCCAGGTAGACCAGTAGTAGTTTCCGATGCACATCTGGAGGCAATCTGTAATCTGTTAACTATCAGAGTGTTGATGAAACCCAGAAATTGCATCGGGATTGAATACAACAGTCACCGTGCGCACTTTCTTCCATGAGAGTAATGTCTCAAACAGTCCACGCTTTGATAGTTCCCTGGAAGACCAGTAGTAGTTTCCGATGCACATCTGGAGGCATTCTGTAATTTGTGGACCTTCAAAGTGTTAATGAAACACAAAAATTTTATCTGGATTGCATACAACAGTCACCATGCACACTTTCCTCCATGGGAGTAATGTCTCAAACAGTCTACGTATTTGATCGTTCCCAGGAAGACCAGTAGTAGTTTCCGATGCACATCTGGAGAAATTCTGTAATCTGTGGACCTTAAAAGTGTTGATGAAACACAGAAATTGCATCGGGACTGTATACAACAGTCACCATCCGCACTTCCCTCCATGGGAGTAATGTCTGAAACAGTCTACGCTTTTATCGTTCCCAGGAAGACCAGTAGTAGTTTCCGATGCACATCTGTAGACAATCTGTAATCTGTGGACTATCAGAGTGTTGATGAAACGCAGAAATTGAATCGGGATTGAATACAACAGCCAACATCCCACTTTCCTCCATGGGAGTAATGTCTCAAACAGTCCACTCATTGATCGTTCCCTGGAAGACCAGTAGTAGTTTCCGATGCACATCTGGAGGCATTCTGTAATTTGTGGACCTTCTAAGTGTTGATGATACACAGAAATTGCATCAGGATTGAATACAACTGTCACCATCCGCACTTTCCTCCATGGGAGTAATGTCTGAAACAGTCTACGATTTGATCGTTCCCAGGAAGACCAGTAGTAGTTTCCGATGCACATCTGGAGACAATCTGTAATCTGTGGAATATCAGAGTGTTGATGAAACACAGAAATTGCATAGGGATTGAATACAACAGTCACACTGCACACTTTCCTTCATGGGACTAATGTCTCACACAGTCTACGTTTTTGATCATCCCCGGAAGACCAGTAGTAGTTTCCGATGCACATCTGGAAGCAATCTGTAATCTGTGGACTATCAGAGTGTTGATGAAACACAGAAATTGGATCGGGATTGAATACAACAGTCACCATGCGCACTTTCCTCCATGGGAGAAATGTCTCAAACAGTCTACGCTTTGATCGTTCCCTGGAAGACCAGTAGTAGTTTCCGATACACATCTGGATGCATTTTATAACCTGCAGACTATCAGACTGTTGATGAAAGACAGAAATTGCATCGGGATTGAATACATCAGTCACCATGCACACTTCCCTCCATCGGAGTAATGTCTGAAACTGTCTACGCTTTGATCGTTCCCAGGAAGACCAGTAGTAGTTTCCGATGCACATCTGGTGACAATCTGTAATCTGTGGACTATCAGAGTGTTGATGAATCACAGAAGTTGCATCGGGATTCAATACAACAGTCACGATCCGCACTTTCCTTCATGGGAGTAATGTCTGAAACAGTCTACGCTTTGATCGTTCCCTGGAAGACCAGTAGTAGTTTCCGATGCATATCTGGAGGCATTCTGTAATTTGTGGACCTTCAAAGTGTTGATGAAACACAGAAATTGTATAGGGATTGAATACAACAGTCACCATGCACACTTTCCTCCATGGGAGTAATGTCTCAAACATTCTACGTTTTTGATCGTTCCCAGGAAGACCAGTAGTAGTTTCCGATGCACATCTGGAGGCAATCTGTAATCTGTTAACTACCAGAGTGTTGATGAAACCCAGAAATTGTATCGGGATTGAATACAACAGTCATCATGCGCACTTTCCTCCATGGGAGTAATGTCTCAAACAGTCCACGCTTTGATCGTTCCCTGAAAGACCAGTAGTAGTTTCCTATGCACATCTGGAGGCATTCTGTAACTTGTGGACCTTCAAAGTGTTGATGAAACACATAAATTGCATAGGGATTGAATACAACAGTCACAATGCACACTTTCCTCCATGGGAGTAATGTTTCAAAGAGTCGACGCTTTGATCGTTCCCAGGATGACCAGTAGCAGTTTCCGATGCACATCTGTAGATAATCTGTAATCTGTGGACTATCAGAGTGTTGATGAAACACAGAAATTGCATCGGGATTGAATACGACTGTCACCAGCCGTACTCTCCTCAATGGGAGTAATGTCTGAAACAGTCTACGCTTTGATCGTTCCCAGGTAGACCAGTAGTAGTTTCCGATGCACATCTGGAGACAATCTGTAATCTGTGGACTAACAGAGTGTTGATGAAACACAGAAATTGAATCGGGATTAAATACAACAGTCACCATCCGCACATTCCTTCATGGGAGTAATGTCTGAAACAGTCTACGCTTTGACCGTTCATTGGAAGACCAGTAGTAGTTTCCGGTGCACATCTGGATGCATTCTGTAATTTGTGGACCTAAAAAAGGTTGATGAAACACAGAAATTGCATAGGGATTGAATACAACAGTCACCATGCGAACTTTACTCCATGGGAGTAATGTCTCAAACAGTTTACGCTTTGATCGTTTCCAGGAAGACCAGTAGTAGTTTCCGATGCACATCTTGAGGCAATGTGTTATCTGTATACTATCAGAGTGTTGATGAAACACAGAAATTGCATCGGGATTGAATACAACAGTCACCATGTGCACTTTCCTACATGGGAGTAATGTCTCAAACAGTCTACGCTTTGATCGTTCCCTGGAAGACCAGTAGTAGTTTCCGATGCACATCTGGAGGCAATCTGTAGTCTGTGGACTATCTGAGTGTTGATGAAACACAGAAATTGCATCGGGATTGAATACAACAGTCACGATCCGCACTTTCCTTCATGGGAGTAATGTCTGAAACAGTCTACGCTTTGATCGTTCCCTGGAAGACCAGTAGTAGTTTCCGATGCACATCTGGAGGCATTCTGTAATTTGTGGACCTTCAAAGTGTTGATGAAACACAGAAATTGCATAGGGATTGAATACAACAGTCACCATGCACACTTTCCTCCATGGGAGTAATGTCTCAAACAGTCGACGCTTTGATCGTTCCCAGGAAGACCAGTAGCAGTTTCCGATGCACATCTGTAGACAATCTGTAATCTGTGGACTATCAGAGTAATGATGAAACACAGAAATTGCATCAGGATTGAATACAACTCTCAATATCCGCAGTTTCCTCCATGGGAGTAATGTCTGAAACAGTCTACGCTTTGATCGTTCCCAGGAAGACCAGTAGTAGTTTCCGATGCACATATGGAGACAATCTGTAATCTGTGGACTATGAGAGTGTTGATGAAACACAGAAATTGCATCGGGATTGAATACAACAGTAACGATCCGCACTTTCCTTCATGGGAGTAATGTCTGAAACAGTCTACGCTTTGATCGTTCCCTGGAAGACCAGTAGTAGCTTCTGATGCACATCTGGAGGCATTCTGTAATTTGTGGACCTTCAAAGTGTTGATGAAACACAGAAATTGCATAGGGATTGAAGACAACAGTCACCATGCACACTTTCCTCCATGGGTGTAATGTCTCATACAGTCTACGTTTTGATCGTTCCCAGGTAGACCAGTAGTAGTTTCCGATGCACATCTGGAGACAATCTATAATCTGTTTACTATCAGAGTGTTGATGAAACACAGAAATTGAATGGGGATTGAATACAACAGTCACCATCCGCACATTCCATCATGGGAGTAACGTCTGAAACAGTCTACGCTTTGATCGTTCCCTGGAAGACCAGTAGTAGTTTCCGATGCACATCTGGATGCATTCTAAAATTTTTGGACCTTCAAAATGTTGATGAAACACAGAAATAGCATCGGGATAGAATAAAAGAGTCAGCATGCGCACTTCCCTCCATGGGAGTAACCTCTCAAACTGTTTACGCTTTGATCGTTCCCAGGAAGACCAGTATTAGTTTCCGATGCACATCTGGAGGCAATCTGTTATCTGTGGACTACCAGAGTGTTGATGAAACACAGAAATTGCATCGGGAATGAATACAACAGTCACCATGCACACTTTCCTCCATGGGAGTAATGTCTGAAACAGTCAACGCTTTGATCGTTCCCAGGAAGACCAGTAGTAGTTTCCGATGCACATCTGTAGACAATCTGTAAACTGTGGACTATCAGAGTGTTGATGAAACACAGAAATTGCTTCGGGATTGAATACGACTGTCACCAACCTTACTCTCCACCATGGGAGTAATGTCTGAAACAGTCTACGCTTTGATCGTTCCCAGGTAGACCAGTAGTATGTTTCCGATGCACCTCTGGAGACCATCTGTAATCTGTGGACTATCAGAGTGTTGATGAAACACAGAAATTGAATCGGGATTAAATACAACAGTCACCATCCGCACATTCCTTCATAGGAGTAATGTCTGAAACAGTCTACCCTTTGATCGTTCCCTGGAAGACCAGTAGTAGTTTCCGATGCACATCTGGATGCATTCTGTAATTTGTGGACCTTCAAAATGTTGATGAAACATAGAAATTGCATCGGGATAGAATACAACAGTCACCATGCGAACTTTACTCCATGGGAGTAATGTCTCAAACAGTCTACTGTTTCATAGTTCCCTGGAAGACCAGTAGTAGTTTCCGATGCACATCTGGAGAAATTCTGTAATCTGTGGACCTTATAAGTGTTGATGAATCACAGAAATTGCATCGGGACTGTATACAACAGTCACCATCCGCACTTTCCTCCATGGGAGTAATGTCTGAAACAGTCTACGTTTTGATCGTTCCCAAGTAGACCAGTAGTGGTTTCCGATGCACATCTATTGGCAATCTGTAATCTGTTAACTATCAGAGTGTTGATGAAACCCAGATATTGCATTGGGATTGAATACAACAGTCACCATGCGCACTTTCCTCCATGGGAGTAATGTCTCAAACAGTTCACGCTTTGATCGTTCCCTGGAAGACCAGTAGTAGTTTCCGATGCACATCTGGAGGCATTCTGTAATTTGTTGAGCTTCAAAATTTTGATGAAACACTGAAATTGCATAGGGATTGAATACAACAGTCACCATGCACACTTTCCTCCATGGGAGTAATGTCTCAAAGAGTCTACGAATTTCATCGTTTCCAGGAAGACCAGTAGTAGTTTCCGATGCACATCTGCAAGCAATCTGTAACCTGTGGACTATCAGAGTGTTGATGAAACACAGAAATTGCATCAGGATTGAATACAACAGTCACCATGCGAACTTTACCCCATGGGAGTAATGTCTCAAACAGTTTACGCTTTGATCGTTTCCAGGAAGACCAGTAGTAGTTTCCGATGCACATCTTGAGGCAATGTGTTATCTGTATACTATCAGAGTGTTGATGAAACACAGAAATTGCATCGGGATTGAATACAACAGACACCATGTGCACTTTCCTACATGGGAGTAATGTCTCAAACAGTCTACGCTTTGATCGTTCCCTGGAAGACCAGTAGTAGTTTCCGATGCACATCTGGAGGCAATCTGTAGTCTGTGGACTATCTGAGTGTTGATGAAACACAGAAATTACATCGGGATTGAATACAACAGTCATGATCCGCACTTTCCTTCATGGGAGTAATGTCTGAAACAGTCTACGCTTTGATCGTTCCCTGGAAGACCAGTAGTAGTTTCCGATGCACATCTGGAGGCATTCTGTAATTTGTGGACCTTCAAAGTGTTGATGAAACACAGAAATTGCATAGGGATTGAATACAACAGTCACCATGCACACTTTCCTCCATGGGAGTAATGTCTCAAACAGTCGACGCTTTGATCGTTCCCAGGAAGACCAGTAGCAGTTTCCGATGCACATCTGTAGACAATCTGTAATCTGTGGACTATCAGAGTAATGATGAAACACAGAAATTGCATCAGGATTGAATACAACTATCAATATCCGCACTTTCCTCCATGGGAGTAATGTCTGAAACAGTCTACGCTTTGATCGTTCCCAGGAAGACCAGTAGTAGTTTCCGATGCACATATGGAGACAATCTGTAATCTGTGGACTATGAGAGTGTTGATGAAACACAGAAATTGCATCGGGATTGAATACAACAGTAACGATCCGCACTTTCCTTCATGGGAGTAATGTCTGAAACAGTCTACGCTTTGATCGTTCCCTGGAAGACCAGTAGTAGTTTCTGATGCACATCTGGAGGCATTCTGTAATTTGTGGACCTTCAAAGTGTTGATGAAACACAGAAATTGCATCGGGATTGAATACAACAGTCACACTGCACACTTTCCTTCATGGGACTAATGTCTCAAACAGTCTACGTTTTTGATCGTTCCCAGGAAGACCAGTAGTATTTTACGATGCACATCTGGATGCAATCTGTAATCTGTGGACTATCAGAGTGTTGATGAAACACAGAAATTGGATCGGGATTGAATACAACAGTCACCATGCGCACTTTCCTCCATGGGAGTAATGTCTCAAACAGTCCACGCTTTGATCGTTCCCTGGAAAACCAGTAGTAGTTTCCGATGGACATCTGGAGGCATTCTGTAATTTGTGGACCTTCAAAGTGTTGATGAAACACAGAAATTGCATAGGGATTGAAGACAACAGTCACCATGCACACTTTCCTCCATGGGTGTAATGTCTCATACAGTCTACGCTTTGATCGTTCCCAGGTAGACCAGTAGTAGTTTCCGATGCACATCTGGAGACAATCTATAATCTGTTTACTATCAGAGTGTTGATGAAACACAGAAATTGAATGGGGATTGAATACAACGGTCACCATCCGCACATTCCATCATGGGAGTAACGTCTGAAACAGTCTACGCTTTGATCGTTCCCTGGAAGACCAGTAGTAGTTTCCGATGCACATCTGGATGCATTCTAAAATTTTTGGACCTTCAAAATGTTGATGAAACACAGAAATAGCATCGGGATAGAATAAAAGAGAGCATGCGCACTTTCCTCCATGGGAGTAATGTCTCAAACTGTTTACGCTTTGATCGTTCCCAGGAAGACCAGTATTAGTTTCCGATGCACATCTGGAGGCAATCTGTTATCTGTGGACTATCAGAGTGTTGATGAAACACAGAAATTGCATCGGGAATGAATACAACAGTCACCATGCACACTTTCCTCCATGGGAGTAATGTCTGAAACAGTCAACGCTTTGATCGTTCCCAGGAAGACCAGTAGTAGTCTCCGATGCACATCTGTAGACAATCTGTAAACTGTGGACTATCAGAGTGTTGATGAAAAACAGAAATTGCATCGGGATTGAATACGACTGTCACCAACCTTACTCTCCTCCATGGGAGTAATGTCTGAAACAGTCTACGCTTTGATCGTTCCCAGGTAGACCAGTAGTATGTTTCCGATGCACCTCTGGAGACCATCTGTAATCTGTGGACTATCAGAGTGTTGATGAAACACAGAAATTGAATCGGGATTAAATACAACAGTCACCATCCGCACATTCCTTCATAGGAGTAATGTCTGAAACAGTCTACCCTTTGATCGTTCCCTGGAAGACCAGTAGTAGTTTCCGATGCACATCTGGATGCATTCTGTAATTTGTGGACCTTCAAAATGTTGATGAAACATAGAAATTGCATCGGGATAGAATACAACAGTCACCATGCGAACTTTACTCCATGGGAAAAATGTCTCAAACAGTCTACTGTTTCATAGTTCCCTGGAAGACCAGTAGTAGTTTCCGATGCACATCTGGAGAAATTCTGTAATCTGTGGACCTTATAAGTGTTGATGAATCACAGAAATTGCATCGGGACTGTATACAACAGTCACCATCCGCACTTTCCTCCATGGGAGTAATGTCTGAAACAGTCTACGTTTTGATCGTTCCCAAGTAGACCAGTAGTGGTTTCCGATGCACATCTATTGGCAATCTGTAATCTGTTAACTATCAGAGTGTTGATGAAACCCAGAAATTGCATTGGGATTGAATACAACAGTCACCATGCGCACTTTCCTCGATGGGAGTAATGTCTCAAACAGTCCACGCTTTGATCGTTCCCTGGAAGACCAGTAGTAGTTTCCGATGCACATCTGGAGGCATTCTGTAATTTGTTGAGCTTCAAAATTTTGATGAAACACTGAAATTGCATAGGGATTGAATACAACAGTCACCATGCACACTTTCCTCCATGGGAGTAATGTCTCCAACAGTCTTCGTTTTGATCGTTCCCAGGTAGACCAGTAGTAGTTTCCGTTGCACATCTGGAGGCAATCTGTAATCTGTTAACTATCAGAGTGTTGATGAAACCCAGAAATTGCATCGGGATTGAATACAACAGTCACCATGCGCACTTTCCTCCATGAGAGTAATGTCTCAAACAGTCCCCGCTTTGATAGTTCCCTGGAAGACCAGTAGTAGTTTCCGATGCACATCTGGAGGCATTCTGTAATTTGTGGACCTTCAAAGTGTTGATGAAACACAAAAATTTTATCGGGATTGAATACAACAGTCACCATGCACACTTTCGTCCATGGGAGTAATGTCTCAAACAGTCTACGTATTTGATCGTTCCCAGGAAGACCAGTAGTAGTTTCCGATGCACATCTGGAGGCAATCTGTATCTGTGGACTATCAGAGTGTTGATGAAACACAGAAATTGCATCAGGATTGAATACAACAGTCTCCATCCACACTTTCCTCCATAGGAGTAATGTCTCAAACAGTCTACGCTTTGCTCGTTCCCAGGAAGACCAGTAGTAGTTTCCGATGCACATCTGGAGACAATCTGTAATCTGTGGACTATCAGAGTGTTGATGAAACACAGAAATTGCATCGGGATTGAATACAACAGTAACGATCCGCACTTTCCTTCATGGGAGTAATGTCTCAAACAGTCTACGCTTTGATCGTTCCTTGGAAAACCAGTAGTAGTTTCTTATGCACATCTGGAGGCATTCTGTAATTTGTGGACCTTCTAAGTGTTGATGAAACACAGAAATTGCATCAGGATTGAATACAACTGTCACCATCCGCACTTTCCTCCATGGGAGTAATGTCTGAAACAGTCTACGATTTGATCGTTCCCAGGAAGACCAGTAGTAGTTTCCGATGCACATCTGGAGACAAACTGTAATCTGTGGACTATCAGAGTGTTGATGAAACACAGAAATTGCATCGGGATTTAATACAACAGTCACCATGCACACTTTTCTCCATGGGAGTAATGTATGAACTGTCTACGCTTCGATCGTTCCCAGGAAGACCAGTAGTAGTTTCCGATGCATATCTGGTGACAATCTGTAATCTGTGGACTATCAGAGTGTTGATGAATCACAGAAGTTGCATCGGGATTGAATACAACAGTCACGATCCGCACTTTCCTTCATGGGAGTAATGTCTGAAACCGTCTACGTTTTTGATCGTTCCCTGGAAGACCAGTAGTAGTTTCCGATGCACAACTGGAGGCATTCTGTAATTTGTGGACCTTCAAAGTGTTGATGAAACACAGAAATTGCATAGGGATTGAATACAACAGTCACCATGCACACTTTCCTCCATGGGAGTAATGTCTCAAACAGTCTACGTTTTTGATCGTTCCCAGGAAGACCAGTAGTAGTTTCCGATGCACATCTGGAGGCAATCTGTAATCTGTTAACTAACAGAGTGTTGCTGAAACCCAGAAATTGCATCGGGATTGAATACAACAGTCACCATGCGCACTTTCCTTCATGGGAGTAATGTCTCAAACAGTCTACGCTTTGAACGTTCATAAGGAAGACCATTAGTACTTTTAGATGCACATCTGGAGACAATCTGTAGTCTGTGGACTATCTGAGTGTTGATGAAACACAGAAATTGCATCGGGATTGAATACAACAGTCACCATCCGCACTTTCCTTCATGGAAGTTATGTCTCAAACAGTCTACTCTTTGATAGTTCCCTGGAATACCAGTAGTAGTTTCCGATGCACATCTGGAGAAATTCTGTAATCTGTGGACCTTAAAAGTGTTGATGAAACACAGAAATTGCATCGGGACTGTATACAACAGTCACCATCCGCACTTCCCTCCATGGGAGTAATGTCTGAAACAGTCTACGCTTTTATCGTTCCCAGGAAGACCAGTAGTAGTTTCCGATGCACATCTGTAGACAATCTGTAATCTGTGGACTATCAGAGTGTTGATGAAACGCAGAAATTGAATCGGGATTGAATACAACAGCCAACATCCCACTTTCCTCCATGGGAGTAATGTCTCAAACAGTCCACTCATTGATCGTTCGCTGGAAGACCAGTAGTAGTTTCCGATGCACATCTGGAGGCATTCTGTAATTTGTGGACCTTCTAAGTGTTGATGAAACACAGAAATTGCATCAGGATTGAATACAACTGTCACCATCCGCACTTTCCTCCATGGGAGTAATGTCTGAAACAGTCTACGATTTGATCGTTCCCAGGAAGACCAGTAGTAGTTTCCGATGCACATCTGGAGACAATCTGTAATCTGTGGACTATCAGAGTGTTGATGAAACACAGAAATTGCATCGGGATTGAATACAACAGTAACGATCCGCACTTTCCTTCATGGGAGTAATGTCTGAAACAGTCTACGCTTTGATCGTTCCCTGGAAGACCAGTAGTAGTTTCTGATGCACATCTGGAGGCATTCTGTAATTTGTGGACCTTCAAAGTGTTGATGAAACACATAAATTGCATAGGGATTGAATACAACAGTCACAATGCACACTTTCCTCCATGGGAGTAATGTTTCAAACAGTCGACGCTTTGATCGTTCCCAGGAAGACCAGTAGCAGTTTCCGATGCACATCTGTAGACAATCTGTAATCTGTGGACTATCAGAGTGTTGATGAAACACAGAAATTGCATCGGGATTGAATACGACTGTCACCAACCGTACTCTCCTCAATGGGAGTAATGTCTGAAACAGTCTACGCTTTGATCGTTCCCAGGTAGACCAGTAGTAGTTTCCGATGCACATCTGGAGACAATCTGTAATCTGTGGACTAACAGAGTGTTAATGAAACACAGAAATTGAATCGGGATTAAATACAACAGACACCATCCGCACATTCCTTCATGGGAGTAATGTCTGAAACAGACTACGCTTTGACCGTTCCCTGGAAGACCAGTAGTAGTTTCCGGTGCACATCTGGATGCATTCTGTAATTTGTGGACCTAAAAAAGGTTGATGAAACACAGAAATTGCATAGGGATTGAATACAACAGTCACCATGCGAACTTTACCCCATGGGAGTAATGTCTCAAACAGTTTACGCTTTGATCGTTTCCAGGAAGACCAGTAGTAGTTTCCGATGCACATCTTGAGGCAATGTGTTATCTGTATACTATCAGAGTGTTGATGAAACACAGAAATTGCATCGGGATTGAATACAACAGACACCATGTGCACTTTCCTACATGGGAGTAATGTCTCAAACAGTCTACGCTTTGATCGTTCCCTGGAAGACCAGTAGTAGTTTCCGATGCACATCTGGAGGCAATCTGTAGTCTGTGGACTATCTGAGTGTTGATGAAACACAGAAATTACATCGGGATTGAATACAACAGTCACGATCCGCACTTTCCTTCATGGGAGTAATGTCTGAAACAGTCTACGCTTTGATCGTTCCCTGGAAGACCAGTAGTAGTTTCCGATGCACATCTGGAGGCATTCTGTAATTTGTGGACCTTCAAAGTGTTGATGAAACACAGAAATTGCATAGGGATTGAATACAACAGTCACCATGCACACTTTCCTCCATGGGAGTAATGTCTCAAACAGTCGACGCTTTGATCGTTCCCAGGAAGACCAGTAGCAGTTTCCGATGCACATCTGTAGACAATCTGTAATCTGTGGACTATCAGAGTAATGATGAAACACAGAAATTGCATCAGGATTGAATACAACTCTCAATATCCGCAGTTTCCTCCATGGGAGTAATGTCTGAAACAGTCTACGCTTTGATCGTTCCCAGGAAGACCAGTAGTAGTTTCCGATGCACATATGGAGACAATCTGTAATCTGTGGACTATGAGAGTGTTGATGAAACACAGAAATTGCATCGGGATTGAATACAACAGTAACGATCCGCACTTTCCTTCATGGGAGTAATGTCTGAAACAGTCTACGCTTTGATCGTTCCCTGGAAGACCAGTAGTAGTTTCTGATGCACATCTGGAGGCATTCTGTAATTTGTGGACCTTCAAAGTGTTGATGAAACACAGAAATTGCATCGGGATTGAATACAACAGTCACACTGCACATTTTCCTTCATGGGACTAATGTCTCAAACAGTCTACGTTTTTGATCGTTCCCAGGAAGACCAGTAGTATTTTACGATGCACATCTGGATGCAATCTGTAATCTGTGGACTATCAGAGTGTTGATGAAACACAGAAATTGGATCGGGATTGAATACAACAGTCACCATGCGCACTTTCCTCCATGGGAGTAATGTCTCAAACAGTCCACGCTTTGATCGTTCCCTGGAAAACCAGTAGTAGTTTCCGATGGACATCTGGAGGCATTCTGTAATTTGTGGACCTTCAAAGTGTTGATGAAACACAGAAATTGCATAGGGATTGAAGACAACAGTCACCATGCACACTTTCCTCCATGGGTGTAATGTCTCATACAGTCTACGCTTTGATCGTTCCCAGGTAGACCAGTAGTAGTTTCCGATGCACATCTGGAGACAATCTATAATCTGTTTACTATCAGAGTGTTGATGAAACACAGAAATTGAATGGGGATTGAATACAACAGTCACCATCCGCACATTCCATCATGGGAGTAACGTCTGAAACAGTCTACGCTTTGATCGTTCCCTGGAAGACCAGTAGTAGTTTCCGATGCACATCTGGATGCATTCTAAAATTTTTGGACCTTCAAAATGTTGATGAAACACAGAAATAGCATCGGGATAGAATAAAAGAGTCAGCATGCGCACTTTCCTCCATGGGAGTAATGTCTCAAACTGTTTACGTTTTGATCGTTCCCAGGAAGACCAGTATTAGTTTCCGATGCACATCTGGAGGCAATCTGTTATCTGTGGACTATCAGAGTGTTGATGAAACACAGAAATTGCATCGGGAATGAATACAACAGTCACCATGCACACTTTCCTCCATGGGAGTAATGTCTGAAACAGTCAACGCTTTGATCGTTCCCAGGAAGCCCAGTAGTAGTCTCCGATGCACATCTGTAGACAATCTGTAACCTGTGGACTATCAGAGTGTTGATGAAACACAGAAATTGCATCGGGATTGAATACGACTGTCACCAACCTTACTCTCCTCCATGGGAGTAATGTCTGAAACAGTCTACGCTTTGATCGTTCCCAGGTAGACCAGTAGTATGTTTCCGATGCACCTCTGGAGACCATCTGTAATCTGTGGACTATCAGAGTGTTGATGAAACACAGAAATTGAATCGGGATTAAATACAACAGTCACCATCCGCACATTCCTTCATAGGAGTAATGTCTGAAACAGTCTACCCTTGGATCGTTCCCTGGAAGACCAGTAGTAGTTTCCGATGCACATCTGGATGCATTCTGTAATTTGTGGACCTTCAAAATGTTGATGAAACATAGAAATTGCATCGGGATAGAATACAACAGTCACCATGCGAACTTTACTCCATGGGAGTAATGTCTCAAACAGTCTACTGTTTCATAGTTCCCTGGAAGACCAGTAGTAGTTTCCGATGCACATCTGGAGAAATTCTGTAATCTGTGGACCTTATAAGTGTTGATGAATCACAGAGATTGCATCGGGACTGTATACAACAGTCACCATCCGCACTTTCCTCCATGGGAGTAATGTCTGAAACAGTCTACGTTTTGATCGTTCCCAAGGAGACCAGTAGTGGTTTCCGATGCACATCTATTGGCAATCTGTAATCTGTTAACTATCAGAGTGTTGATGAAACCCAGAAATTGCATTGGGATTGAATACAACAGTCACCATGCGCACTTTCCTCGATGGGAGTAATGTCTCAAACAGTCCACGCTTTGATCGTTCCCTGGAAGACCAGTAGTAGTTTCCGATGCACATCTGGAGGCATTCTGTAATTTGTTGAGCTTCAAAATTTTGATGAAACACTGAAATTGCATAGGGATTGAATACAACAGTCACCATGCACACTTTCCTCCATGGGAGTACTGTCTCAAACAGTCTACGTATTTCATCGTTTCCAGGAAGACCAGTAGTAGTTTCCGATGCACATCTGCAAGCAATCTGTAACCTGTGGACTATCAGAGTGTTGATGAAACACAGAAATTGCATCAGGATTGAATACAACAGTCACCATCCACACTTTCCTCCATGGGAGTAATGTCTGAAACAGTGTACGCTTTGATCGTTCGAAGGAAGACCAGTAGTAGTTTCAGGTGCACATCTGAGAGACAGTCTGCAATCTGTGGACTATCAGAGTGTTGATGAAACACAGAAATTGCATCGGGATTGAATACAACAGTCACGAGCCTCACTTTCCTTTATGGGAGTAATGTCTGAAACAGTCTACGCTTTGATGGTTCCCTGGAAGACCAGTAGTAGTTTCCGATGCATATCTGTAGGCATTCTGTAATTTGTGGACCTTCAAAGTGTTGATGAAACACAGAAATTGGATCGGGATTGAATACAACAGTCACCATGCGTACTTTCCTCCATGGGAGTAATGTCTCCAACAGTCTTCGTTTTGATCGTTCCCAGGTAGACCAGTAGTAGTTTCCGTTGCACATCTGGAGGCAATCTGTAATCTGTTAACTATCAGAGTGTTGATGAAACCCAGAAATTGCATCGGGATTGAATACAACAGTCACCATGCACACTTTCCTCCATGAGAGTAATGTCTCAAACAGTCCCCGCTTTGATAGTTCCCTGGAAGACCAGTAGTAGTTTCCGATGCACATCTGGAGGCATTCTGTAATTTGTGGACCTTCAAAGTGTTGATGAAACACAAAAATTTTATCGGGATTGAATACAACAGTCACCATGCACACTTTCGTCCATGGGAGTAATGTCTCAAACAGTCTACGTATTTGATCGTTCCCAGGAAGACCAGTAGTAGTTTCCGATGCACATCTGGAGGCAATCTGTATCTGTGGACTATCAGAGTGTTGATGAAACACAGAAATTGCATCAGGATTGAATACAACAGTCTCCATCCACACTTTCCTCCATAGGAGTAATGTCTCAAACAGTCTACGCTTTGCTCGTTCCCAGGAAGACCAGTAGTAGTTTCCGATGCACATCTGGAGACAATCTGTAATCTGTGGACTATCAGAGTGTTGATGAAACACAGAAATTGCATCGGGATTGAATACAACAGTAACGATCCGCACTTTCCTTCATGGGAGTAATGTCTCAAACAGTCTACGCTTTGATCGTTCCTTGGAAAACCAGTAGTAGTTTCTGATGCACATCTGGAGGCATTCTGTAATTTGTGGACCTTCAAAGTGTTGATGAAACACAGAAATTGCATCGGGATTGAATACAACAGTCACCATGCGCACTTTCCTTCATGGGAGTAATGTCTCAAACAGTCTACGCTTTGAACGTTCATAAGGAAGACCATTAGTACTTTTAGATGCACATCTGGAGACAATCTGTAGTCTGTGGACTATCTGAGTGTTGATGAAACACAGAAATTGCATCGGGATTGAATACAACAGTCACCATCCGCACTTTCCTTCATGGAAGTTATGTCTCAAACAGTCTACTCTTTGATAGTTCCCTGGAATACCAGTAGTAGTTTCCGATGCACATCTGGAGAAATTCTGTAATCTGTGGACCTTAAAAGTGTTGATGAAACACAGAAATTGCATCGGGACTGTATACAACAGTCACCATCCGCACTTCCCTCCATGGGAGTAATGTCTGAAACAGTCTACGCTTTTATCGTTCCCAGGAAGACCAGTAGTAGTTTCCGATGCACATCTGTAGACAATCTGTAATCTGTGGACTATCAGAGTGTTGATGAAACGCAGAAATTGAATCGGGATTGAATACAACAGCCAACATCCCACTTTCCTCCATGGGAGTAATGTCTCAAACAGTCCACTCATTGATCGTTCGCTGGAAGACCAGTAGTAGTTTCCGATGCACATCTGGAGGCATTCTGTAATTTGTGGACCTTCTAAGTGTTGATGAAACACAGAAATTGCATCAGGATTGAATACAACTGTCACCATCCGCACTTTCCTCCATGGGAGTAATGTCTGAAACAGTCTACGACTTGATCGTTCCCAGGAAGACCAGTAGTAGTTTCCGATGCACATCTGGAGACAATCTGTAATCTGTGGACTATCAGAGTGTTGATGAAACACAGAAATTGCATCGGGATTGAATACAACAGTAACGATCCGCACTTTCCTTCATGGGAGTAATGTCTGAAACAGTCTACGCTTTGATCGTTCCCTGGAAGACCAGTAGTAGTTTCTGATGCACATCTGGAGGCATTTTGTAATTTGTGGACCTTCAAAGTGTTGATGAAACACAGAAATTGCATCGGGATTGAATACAACAGTCACACTGCACACTTTCCTTCATGGGACTAATGTCTCACACAGTCTACGTTTTTGATCGTTCCCAGGAAGACCAGTAGTAGTTTCCGATGCACATCTGGATGCAATCTGTAATCTGTGGACTATCAGAGTGTTGATGAAACACAGAAATTGGATCGGGATTGAATACAACAGTCACCATGCGCACTTTCCTCCATGGGAGAAATGTCTCAAACAGTCTACGCTTTGATCGTTCCCTGGAAGACCAGTAGTAGTTTCCGATGCACATTTGGATGCATTTTATAATCTGCAGACTATCAGACTGTTGATGAAAGACAGAAATTGCATCGGGATTGAATACAACAGTCACCATGCACACTTCCCTCCATCGGAGTAATGTCTGAAACTGTCTACGCTTTGATCGTTCCCAGGAAGCCCAGTAGTAGTTTCCGATGCACATCTGGTGACAATCTGTAATCTGTGGACTATCAGAGTGTTGATGAATCACAGAAGTTGCATCGGGATTGAATACAACAGTCACGATCCGCACTTTCCTTCATGGGAGTAATGTCTGAAACAGTCTACGCTTTGATCGTTCCCTGGAAGACCAGTAGTAGTTTCCGATGCACATCTGGAGGCATTCTGTAATTTGTGGACCTTCAAAGTGTTGATGAAACACAGAAATTGCATAGGGATTGAATACAACAGCCACCATGCACACTTTCCTCCATGGGAGTAATGTCTCAAACAGTCTACGTTTTTGATCGTTCCCAGGAAGACCAGTAGTAGTTTCCGATGCACATCTGGAGGCAATCTGTAATCTGTTAACTACCAGAGTGTTGAAGAAACCCAGAAATTGCATCGGGATTGAATACAACAGTCACCATGCGCACTTTCCTCCATGGGAGTAATGTCTCAAACAGTCCACGCTTTGATCGATCCCTGGAATACCAGTAGTAGTTTCCGATGCACATCTGGAGGCATTCTGTAACTTGTGGACCTTCAAAGTGTTGATGAAACACAGAAATTGCATAGGGATTGAATACAACAGTCACCCTGCACACTTTCCTCCATGGGACTAATGTCTCAAACAGTCTACGTTTTTGATCGTTCCCAGGAAGACCAGTAGTTGTTTCCGATGCACATCTTAATGCAATCAGTAATCTGTGGACTATCAGAGTGTGGATGAAACACAGATATTGGATCGGGATTGAATACAACGGTCACCATGCGCTCTTTCCTCCATGGGAGTAATGTCTCAAACAGTCTACGGTTTGATCGTTCCCTGGAAGACCAGTAGTAGTTTCCGATGCATATCTGGATGCATTCTATAATCTGCGGACTATCAGACTGTTGATGAAACACAGAAATTGCATCGGGATTGAATACAACAGTCACCATGCACACTTTTCTCCATGGGAGTAATGTATGAAACTGTCTACGCTTCGATCGTTCCCAGGAAGACCAGTAGTAGTTTCCGATGCACATCTGGTGACAATCTGTAATCTGTGGACTATCAGAGTGTTGATGAATCACAGAAGTTGCATCGGGATTGAATACAACAGTCACGACCCGCACTTTCCTTCATGGGAGTAATGTCTGAAACAGTCTACGTTTTTGATCGTTCCCTGGAAGACCAGTAGTAGTTTCCGATGCACAACTGGAGGCATTCTGTAATTTGTGGACCTTCAAAGTGTTGATGAAACACAGAAATTGCATAGGGATTGAATACAACAGTCACCATGCACACTTTCCTCCATGGGAGTAATGTCTCAAACAGTCTACGTTTTTGATCGTTCCCAGGAAGACCAGTAGTAGTTTCCGATGCACATCTGGAGGCAATCTGTAATCTGTTAACTAACAGAGTGTTGATGAAACCCAGAAATTGCATCGGGATTGAATACAACAGTCACCATGCGCACTTTCCTTCATGGAAGTTATGTCTCAAACAGTCTACTCTTTGATAGTTCCCTGGAATACCAGTAGTAGTTTCCGATGCACATCTGGAGAAATTCTGTAATCTGTGGACCTTAAAAGTGTTGATGAAACACAGAAATTGCATCGGGACTGTATACAACAGTCACCATCCGCACTTCCCTCCATGGGAGTAATGTCTGAAACAGTCTACGCTTTTATCGTTCCCAGGAAGACCAGTAGTAGTTTCCGATGCACATCTGTAGACAATCTGTAATCTGTGGACTATAAGAGTGTTAATGAAACGCAGAAATTGAATCGGGATTGAATACAACAGCCAACATCCCACTTTCCTCCATGGGAGTAATGTCTCAAACAGTCGACGCTTTGATCGTTCCCAGGAAGACCAGTAGCAGTTTCCCATGCACATCTGTGGACAATCTGTAATCTGTGGACTATCAGAGTGTTGATGAAACACAGAAATTGCATCGGGATTGAATACGACTGTCACCAACCGTACTCTCCTCAATGGGAGTAATGTCTGAAACAGTCTACGCTTTGATCGTTCCCAGGTAGACCAGTAGTAGTTTCCGATGCACATCTGGAGACAATCTGTAATCTGTGGACTAACAGAGTGTTGATGAAACACAGAAATTGAATCGGGATTAAATACAACAGTCACCATCCGCACATTTCTTCATGGGAGTAATGTCTGAAACAGTCTACGCTTTGACCGTTCCCTGGAAGACCAGTAGTAGTTTCCGATGCACATCTGGATGCATTCTGTAATTTGTGGACCTTCAAAATGTTGATGAAACACAGAAATTGCATAGGGATT
This sequence comes from Schistocerca gregaria, assembly GCF_023897955.1. Classification (NCBI taxonomy): domain Eukaryota; kingdom Metazoa; phylum Arthropoda; class Insecta; order Orthoptera; family Acrididae; genus Schistocerca; species Schistocerca gregaria. Next base: position 3,482,233 of record NW_026061764.1, on the reverse strand, counting down.
GATTACAACAGTCACCATGCGAACTTTACTCCATGGGAGTAATGTCTCAAACAGTTTACGCTTTGATCGTTTCCAGGAAGACCAGTAGTAGTTTCCGATGCACATCTTGAGGCAATGTGTTATCTGTATACTATTAGAGTGTTGATGAAACACAGAAATTGCATCGGGATTGAATGCAACAGTCACCATGTGCACTTTCCTACATGGGAGTAATGTCTCAAACAGTCTACGCTTTGATCGTTCCCTGGAAGACCAGTAGTAGTTTCCGATGCACATCTGGAGGCAATCTGTAGTCTGTGGACTTTCTGAGTGTTGATGAAACACAGATATTGCATCGGGATTGAATACAACAGTCACGATCCGCACTTTCCTTCATGGGAGTAATGTCTGAAACAGTCTACGCTTTGATCGTTCCCTGGAAGACCAGTAGTAATTTCCGATGCACATCTGGAGGCATTCTGTAATTTGTGGACCTTCAAAGTGTTGATGAAACACAGATATTGCATAGGGATTGAATACAACAGTCACCATGCACACTTTCCTCCATGGGAGTAATGTCTCAAACAGTCGACGGTTTGATCGTTCCCAGGAAGACCAGTAGCAGTTTCCGATGCACATCTGTAGACAATCTGTAATCTGTGGACTATCAGATTAATGATGAAACACAGAAATTGCATCAGGATTGAATACAACTGTCAATATCCGCACTTTCCTCCATGGGAGTAATGTCTGAAACAGTCTACGCTTTGATCGTTCCCAGGAAGACCAGTAGTAGATTCCGATGCACATCTGGAGACAATCTGTAATCTGTGGACTATGAGAGTGTTGATGAAACACAGAAATTGCATCGGGATTGAATACAACAGTAACGATCCGCACTTTCCTTCATGGGAGTAATGTCTGAAACAGTCTACGCTTTGATAGTTCCCTGGAAGACCAGTAGTAGTTTCTGATGCACATCTGGAGGCATTCTGTAATTTGTGGACCTTCAAAGTGTTGATGAAACACAGAAATTGCATCGGGATTGAATACAACAGTCACACTGCACACTTTCCTTCATGGGACTAATGTCTCAAACAGTCTACGTTTTTGATCGTTCCCAGGAAGACCAGTAGTAGTTTCCGATGCACATCTGGATGCAATCTGTAATCTGTGGACTATCAGAGTGTTGATGAAACACAGAAATTGGATCGGGATTGAATACAACAGTCACCATGCGCACTTTCCTCCATGGGAGTAATGTCTGAAACAGTCCACGCTTTGATCGTTCCCTGGAAAACCAGTAGAAGTTTCCGATGGACATCTGGAGGCATTCTGTAATTTGTGGACCTTCAAAGTGTTGATGAAACACAGAAATTGCATAGGGATTGAAGACAACAGTCACCATGCACACTTTCCTCCATGGGTGTAATGTCTCATACAGTCTACGCTTTGATCGTTCCCAGGTAGACCAGTAGTAGTTTCCGATGCACATCTGGAGACAATCTATAATCTGTTTTCTATCAGAGTGTTGATGAAACACAGAAATTGAATCGGGATTGAATACAACAGTCACCATCCGCACATTCCATCATGGGAGTAACGTCTGAAACAGTCTACGCTTTGATCGTTCCCTGGAAGACCAGTAGTAGTTTCCGATGCACATTTGGATGCATTCTAAAATTTTTGGACCTTCAAAATGTTGATGAAACACTGAAATAGCATCGGGATAGAATAAAAGAGTCAGCATGCGCACTTTCCTCCATGGGAGTAATGTCTCAAACTGTTTACGCTTTGATCGTTCCCAGGAAGACCAGTAGTAGTTTCCGATGCACATCTGGAGGCAATCTGTTATCTGTGGACTATCAGAGTGTTGATGAAACACAGAAATTGCATCGGGAATGAATACAACAGTCACCATGCACACTTTCCTCCATGGGAGTAATGTCTGAAACAGTCAACGCTTTGATCGTTCCCAGGAAGACCAGTAGTAGTTTCCGATGCACATCTGTGACAATCTGTAAACTGCGGACTATCAGATTGTTGATGAAACACAGAAATTGCATCGGGATTGAATACGACTGTCACCAACCTTACTCTCCTCCATGGGAGTAATGTCTGAAACAGTCTACGCTTTGATCGTTCCTAGGTAGACCAGTAGTATGTTTCCGATGCACCTCTGGAGACCATCTGTAATCTGTGGACTATCAGAGTGTTGATGAAACACAGAAATTGAATCGGGATTAAATACAACAGTCACCATCCGCACATTCCTTCATAGGAGTAATGTCTGAAACAGTCTATCCTTTGATCGTTCCCTGGAAGACCAGTAGTAGTTTCCGATGCATATCTGGATGCATTCTGTAATTTGTGGACCTTCAAAATGTTGATGAAACATAGAAATTGCATCGGGATAGAATACAACAGTCACCATGCGAACTTTACTCCATGGGAGTAATGTCTCAAACAGTCTACTGTTTGATAGTTCCCTGGAAGACCAATAGTAGTTTCCGATGCACACCTGGAGAAATTCTGTAATCTGTGGACCTTATAAGTGTTGATGAATCACAGAAATTGCATCGGGACTGTATACAACAGTCACCATCCGCACTTTCCTCCATGGGAGTAATGTCTGAAACAGTCTACGTTTTGATCGTTCCCAAATAGACCAGTAGTGGTTTCCGATGCACATATATTGGCAATCTGTAATCTGTTAACTATCAGAGTGTTGATGAAACACAGATATTGCATCGGGAATGAATACAACAGTCACCATGCACACTTTCCTCCATGGGAGTAATGTCTCAAACAGTCCACGCTTTGATCGTTCCCTGGAAAACCAGTAGTAGTTTCCGATGGACATCTGGAGGCATTCTGTAATTTGTGGACCTTCAAAGTGTTGATGAAACACAGAAATTGCATAGGGATTGAAGACAACAGTCACCATGCACACTTTCCTCCATGGGTGTAATGTCTCATACAGTCTACGCTTTGATCGTTCCCAGGTAGACCAGTAGTAGTTTCCGATGCACATCTGGAGACAATCTATAATCTGTTTACTATCAGAGTTTTGATGAAACACAGAAATTGATTCGGGATTGAATACAACAGTCACCAACCGCACATTCCATCATGGGAGTAACGTCTGAAACAGTCTACGCTTTGATCGTTCCCTGGAAGACCAGTAGTAGTTTCCGATGCACATCTGGATGCATTCTAAAATTTTTGGACCTTCAAAATGTTGATGAAACACAGAAATAGCATCGGGATAGAATAAAAGAGTCAGCATGCGCACTTTCCTCCATGGGAGTAATGTCTCAAACTGTTTACGCTTTGATCGTTCCCAGGAAGACCAGTAGTAGTTTCCGATGCACATCTGGAGGCAATCTGTTATCTGTGGACTATCAGAGTGTTGATGAAACACAGAAATTGCATCGGGAATGAATACAACAGTCACCATGCACACTTTCCTCCATGGGAGTAATGTCTGAAACAGTCAACGCTTTGATCGTTCCCAGGAATACCAGTAGTAGTTTCCGATGCACATCTGTAGACAATCTGTAAACTGTGGACTATCAGAGTGTTGATGAAAGACAGAAATTGCATCGGGATTGAATACGACTGTCACCAACCTTACTCTCCTCCATGGGAGTAATGTCTGAAACAGTCTACGCTTTGATCGTTCCCAGGTAGACCAGTAGTATGTTTCCGATGCACCTCTGGAGACCATCCGTAATCTGTGGACTATCAGAGTGTTGATGAAACACAGAAATTGAATCGGGATTAAATACAACAGTCACCATCCGCACATTCCTTCATAGGAGTAATGTCTGAAACAGTCTACCCTTTGATCGTTCCCTGGAAGACCAGTAGTAGTTTCCGATGCACATCTGGATGCATTCTGTAATTTGTGTACTTTCAAAATGTTGATGAATCATAGAAATTGCATCGGGATAGAATACAACAGTCCCCATGCGAACTTTACTCCATGGGAGTAATGTCTCAAACAGTCTACTGTTTGATAGTTCCCTGGAAGTCCAGTAGTAGTTTCCGATGCACATCTGGAGAAATTCTGTAATCTGTGGACCTTATAAGTGTTGATGAATCACAGAAATTGCATCGGGACTGTATACAACAGTCACCATCCGCACTTTCCTCCATGGGAGTAATGTCTGAAACAGTCTACGTTTTGATCGTTCCCAAGTAGACCAGTAGTGGTTTCCGATGCACATCTATTGGCAATCTGTAATCTGTTAACTATCAGAGTGTTGATGAAAACCAGAAATTGCATTGGGATAGAATACAACAGTCACCATGCGCACTTTCCTTCATGGGTGTAATGTCTCAAACAGTTCACGCTTTGATCGTTCCCTGGAAGACCAGTAGTAGTTTCCGATGCACATCTGGAGGCATTCTGTAATTTGTTGAGCTTCAAAATTTTGATGAAACACAGAAATTGCATAGGGATTTAATACAACAGTCACCATGCACACTTTCCTCCATGGGAGTAATGTCTCAAACAGTCTACGTATTTCATCGTTTCCAGGAAGACCAGTAGTAGTTTCCGATGCACATCTGCAAGCAATCTGTAACCTGTGGACTTTCAGAGTGTTGATGAAACACAGAAATTGCATCAGGATTGAATACAACAATCACCATCCACACTTTCCTCCATGGGAGTAATGTCTGAAACAGTCTACGCTTTGATCGTTCGAAGGAAGACCAGTAGTAGTTTCAGATGCACATCTGGAGACAGTCTGCAATCTGTGGACTATCAGAGTGTTGATGAAACACAGAAATTGCATCGGGATTGAATACAACAGTCACGATCCTCACTTTCCTTTATGGGAGTAATGTCTGAAACAGTCTCCGCTTTGATGGTTCCCTGGAAGACCAGTAGTAGTTTCCGATGCACATCTGGAGGCATTCTGTAATTTGTGGACCTTCAAAGTGTTGATGAAACACAGAGATTGGATCGGGATTGAATACAACAGTCACCATGCGCACTTTCCTCCATGGGAGTAATGTCTCCAACAGTCTTCGTTTTGATCGTTCCCTGGAAGACCAGTAGTAGTTTCCGATGCACATCTGGAGGCATTCTATAATCTGCGGACTATCAGAGTGTTGATGAAACACAGAAATTGGATCGGGATTGAATACAACAGTCACCATGCGCACTTTCCTCCATGGGAGTAATGTCTCCAACAGTCTACGCTTTGATCGTTCCCTGGAAGACCAGTAGTAGTTTCCGATGCACATCTGGAGGCATTCTATAATCAGCGGACTATCAGACTGTTTATGAAACACAGAAATTGCATCGGGATTGAAAACAACATTCACCATGCACACTTTCCTCCTTGGGAGTAATGTCTGAAACTGTCTACGCTGTGATCGTTCCCAGGAAGACCAGTAGTAGTTTGCGATGCACATCTGGAGACAGTCTGTAATCTGTGGACTATCAGAGTGTTGATGAAACACAGAAGTTGCATCGGGATTGAATACAACAGTCACGATCCGCACTTTCCTTCATGGGAGTAATGTCTGAAACAGTCTACGCTTTGATCGTTCCCTGGAAGACCAGTAGTAGTTTCCGATGCACATCTGGAGGCATTCTGTAATTTGTGGACCTTCAAAGTGTTGATGAAACACAGAAATTGCATAGGGATTGAATACAACAGTCAGCATGCGCACTTTCCTCCATGGGAGTAATGTCTCAAACTGTTTACGCTTTGATCGTTCCCAGGAAGACCAGTAGTAGTTTCCGATGCACATCTGGAGGCAATCTGTTATATGTGGACTATCAGAGTGTTGATGAAACACAGAAATTGCATTGGGAATGCATACAACAGTCACCATGCACACTTTCCTCCATGTGAGTAATGTCTGAAACAGTCAACGCTTTGATTGTTCCCAGGAAGACCAGTAGTAGTTTCCGATGCACATCTGTACACAATCTGTAATCTGTGGACTATCAGAGTGTTGATGAAACACAGAAATTGCATCGGGATTGAATACGACTGTCGCCAACCTTACTCTCCTCCATGGGAGTAATGTCTGAAACAGTCTACGCTTTGATCGTTCCCAGGTAGACCAGTAGCAGTTCCGATGCACCTCTGGAGACAATCTGAAATCTGTGGACTATCAGAGTGTTGATGAAACACAGAAATTGAATCGGGATTAAATACAACAGTCACCAAACGCACATTCCTTCATGGGAGTAATGTCTGAAACAGTCTACGCTTTGATCGTTCCCTGGAAGACCAGTAGTAGTTTCCGATGCACATCTGGATGCATTCTGTAATTTGTGAACCTTCAAAATGTTGATGAAACATAGAAATTGCATCGGGATAGAATACAACAGTCACCATGCGAACTTTACTCCATTGGAGTAATGTCTCAAACAATCTACTCTTTGATAGTTCCCTGGAAGACCAGTAGTAGTTTCCGATGCACATCTGGAGAAATTCTGTAATCTGTGGACCTTAAAAGTGTTGATGAAACACAGAAATTGCATCGGGACTGTATACAACAGTCACCATCCGCACTTTCCTCCATGGGAGTAATGTCTGAAACAGTCTACGCTTTGATCGTTCCCAGGAAGACCAGTAGTAGTTTCCGATGCACATCTGTAGACAATCTGTAATCTGTGGACTATCAGAGTGTTGATGAAACACAGAAATTGAATCAGGATTGAATACAACAGTCAACATCCCCACTTTCCTCCATGGGAGTAATGTCTCAAACAGTCCACGCATTCATCGTTCCCTGGAAGACCAATAGTAGTTTCCGATGCACATCTGGAGGCATTCTGTAATTTGTTGAGCTTCAAAATTTTGATGAAACACAGAAATTGCATTGGGATTGAATACAACAGTCACCATGCACACTTTCCTCCATGGGAGTAATGTCTCAAACAATCAACGTATTTGATCGTTTCCAGGAAGACCAGTAGTAGTTTCCGATGCACATCTGCAAGCAATCTGTAGTCTGTGGACTATCAGAGTGTTGATGAAACACAGAAATTGCATCAGGATTGAATACAACAGTCACCTTCCACACTTTCCTCCATGGGAGTAATGTCTGAATAAGTCTATGCTTTGATCGTTCGAAGGAAGACCAGTAGTAGTTTCAGATGCACATCTGGAGACAGCCCGTAATCTGTGGACTATCAGAGTGTTGATGAAACACAGAAATTGCATCGGGATTGAATACAACAGTCAAGATCCTCACTTTCCTTCATGGGAGTAATGTCTGAAACAGTCTACGCTTTGATGGTTCCCTGGAAGACCAGTAGTAGTTTCCGATGCACATCTGGAGGCATTCTGTAATTTGTGCACCTTCAAAGTGTTGATGAAACACAGAAATTGCAAAGGGATTGAATACAACAGTCACCATGCACACTTTCCTCCATGGGAGTAATGTCTCAAACAGTCTACGTTTTTGATCGTTCCCAGGAAGACCAGTAGTAGTTTCCGATGCATATCTGGAGGCAATCTGTAATCTGTTAACTACCAGAGTGTTGATTAAACCCAGAAATTGCATCGGGATTGAATACAACAGTCACCATGCGCACTTTCCTCCATGGGAGTAATATCTCAAACAGTCCACGCTTTGATCGTTCCCTGGAAGACCAGTAGTATTTTCCAATGCACATCTGTAGGCATTCTGTAATTTGTGGACCTTCAAAGTGTTGATGAAACACAGAAATTGCATATGGATTGAATACAACAGTCACCATGCACACTTTCCTCCATGGGAGTAATGTCTCAAACAGTCTACGTTTTTGATCGATCCAAGGAAGACCAGTAGTAGTTTCCGATGCACATCTGGAGGCAATCTGTAATCTGTGGACCATCAGAGTGTTGATGAAACACAGAAATTGCATCGGGATTGAATACAACAGTCACCATACGCACTTTCCTCCATGGGAGTAATGTCATCAAACAGTCTACGCATTGATCGTTCCCTGGAAGACCAATAGTAGTTTCCGATGCACATCTGGAGGCATTCTATAATCTGTGCCCTATCAGACTGTTGATGAAACACAGAAATTGCATCTGGATTGAATACAAAAGTCACCATGCGCATTTTCCTCCATGGGAGAAATGTCTCAAACAGTCTACGCTTTGATCGTTCCCATTAAGACCAGTAAGAGTTTCCGATGCACATCTGGATGCAATCTGTATTCTGTGGACTATTAGAGTGTTGATGAAACACAGAAATTTCATAAGGATTGAAGAAAACAGTCACCATCCGCACTTTCCTCCATGGGAGTAATGTCTGAAACAGTCTACGCTTTGATCGTTCCCTGGAAGACCAGTAGTAGTTTCTGAAGCACATCTGGAGGCACTCTGTACTCTGTGGGCCTTCAAAGTGTTGATGAAACACAGAAATTGCATCGGGAGTGAATACAACTGTCACCTTCCACACTTTCCTCCATGGGCATAATGTCTCAAACAGTCTACAATTTGATCGTTCCCTGCAAGACCAGTAGTAGTTTTCGATGCACATCTTTAGGCATTCTGTAATCTGTGGACCATCAAAGTGTTGACGAAACACAGATATTACATCAGATTGAATACAACAGTCACCACGCACACTCTCCTCCATGGGAGTAATGTCTGAAACAGTCGACGCTTTGATCGTTCCGAGGAAGACCAGTAGTAGTTTCCGATGAACGTCTGGAGACAATCTGTAATCTGTGGACTATCAGAGTGTTGATGAAACACAGAAATTGCATCGGGATTGAATACGATAATCACCATCCGTACTCTCCTCCATGGGAGTAATGTCTCAAACAGTCTACGTTTTTGATCGTTCCCAGGAAGACCAGTAGTAGTTTCCGATGCACATCTGGAGGCAATCTGTAATCTGTGGACTATCAGAGTGTTTATGAAACCCAGAAATTGCGTCGGGATTGAATACAACAGTCACCATGCGCACTTTCCTCCATGGGAGTAATGTCTCAAACAGTCCACACTTTGATCTTTCCCTTTAAAACCAGTAGTTGTTTCCGATCCACATTTGGAGGCAATCTGTAATTTGTGGACTATCAGAGTGTTGATGAAACACAGACAATGCATCGGGATTGAGTACAACAGTCACCATTCGCACTTTCCTGCATGGGAGTAATGTCTCAAACAGTCTACGGTTTGATCGTTCCCTGGTAGACCAATAGTAGTTTCCGATGCACATCTGAGGGCATTCTATAATCTGTGCCCTATCAGACTGTTGATGAAACACAGAAATTGCATCGGGATTGAATACAACAGTCACCATCCGCACTTTCCTTCATGGAAGTAATGTCTCAAACAGTCTACGATTTGATAGTTCCCTGGAAGACCAGTGGTAGTTTCCGATGCACATCTGGAGAAATTCTGTAATCTGTGGACCTTAAAATTTTGATGAAACAGAGAAATTGCATCGTGACTGTATACAACAGTCACCATCCGCACTTTCCTCCATGAGAGTAATGTCTGAAACTGTCTACGCTTTGATCGTTCCCAGGAAGACCAGTAGTAGTTTCCGATGCACATCTCGATGCAATCTGTAATCTGTGGACTATCAGAATGTTGATGAAACACAGAAATTGCATCGGGAGTGAATACTTCAATCACCATCAACACTTTCCTCCATGGGAGTAATGTCTCAAACAGTCTACGCTTTGATCGTTCCCTGCAAGGCCAGTAGTAGGTTTCGATGCACATCTGGAGGCATTCCGTTATCTGTGGACCTTCAAAGTGTTGATGAAACACAGAAATTGCATCGGATTGAATACAACAGTCACCATGCACACTTTCCTCCATGGGAGTAATGTCTGAAACAGTCTACGGTTTGTCCGTTCCCAGGAAGACCAGTAGTAGTTTCCGATGCACATCTGTAGACAATCTGTTATCTGTTGGACTATCAGAGTGTTGATGAAACACAGAAATTGCATCGGGATTGAATACAACAGTAAACATCCGCACTTTCCTTCATGGGAATAATGTCTGAAACAGTCTACGCTTTGATCGTTCCCAGGAAGACCAGTAGCAGTTTCCGATGCACATCTGGAGACAATCTGTAATCTGTGGACTATCAGAGTGTTGATGAAACACAGAAATTGCATCGGGATTGAATACGAATGTCACCATCCGTAGCCTCCTCCATGGGAGTAATGTCTGAAACAGTCTACGCTTTGATCGTTCCCAGGAAGACCAGTAGTAGTTTCCGATGAACGTCTGGAGACAATCAGTAATCTGTGGACTATCAGAGTGTTGATGAAACACAGAAATTGCATCGGGATTGAATACGACAGTCACCATTCGTACTCTCCTCCATGGGAGTAATGTCTGAAACAGACTACGCTTTGATCGTTCCCAGGTAGACCAGTAGTAGTTTCCGATGCACATCTGGAGGCATTCTGTAATTTGTGGACCTTCAAAGTGTTGATCAAACACAGAAATTGAATCGGGATTTAATACAACAGTCACCTCGCAGACGTTCCTCCACGGGAGTAATGTCTCAAACAGTCTACGTTTTTGATCGTTCCCAGGAAGACCAGTAATAGTTTGCGATGCACATCTGGAGGCAATCTGTAATCTGTGGACTATCAGAGTGTTGATGAAACCGAGAAATTGCGTCGGGATTGAATACAACAGTCACCATGCGCACTTTCCTCCATGGGAGTAATGTATCAATCAGTCCAGCTTTGATCTTTCCCTTTAAAACCAGTAGTTTTTTCCGATCCACATTTGGAGGCAATCTGTAATTTGAGGACTATCAGAGTGTTGATGAAACACAGACAATGCATCGGGATTGAGTACAACAGTCACCATTCGCACTTTCCTACATGGGAGTAATGTCTCAAACAGTCTACGGTTTGATCGTTCCCTGGAAGACCATTAGTAGTTTCCGATGCACATCTGAAGGCATTCTATAATCTGTGCCCTATCAGACTGTTGATGAAACACAGAAATTGCATCGGGAGTGAATACTTCAGTCACCATCAACACTTTCCTCCATGGGAGTAATGTCTCAAACAGTCTACGCTTTGATCGTTTCCTGCAAGGCCAGTAGTAGTTTTCGATGCACATCTATAGGCATTCCGTAATCTGTGGACCTTCAAAGTGTTGATGAAACACAGAAATTGCATCGGATTGAATACAACAGTCACCATGCACACTTTCCTCCATGGGAGTAATGTCTGAAACAGTCTACGGTTTGATCGTTCCCAGGAAGACCAGTAGTAGTTTCCGATGCACATCTGTAGACAATCTGTAATCTGTTGAACTATCAGAGTGTTGATGAAACACAGAAATTGCATCAGGATTGAATACAACAGTCAACATCCGCCCTTTCCTCTATGGGAATAATGTCTGAAACAGTCTACGCTTTGATCGTTCCCAGGAAGACCAGTAGTAGTTTCCGATGCACATCTGGAGACAATCTGTAACCTGTGGACTATCAGAGTGTTGATGAAACACAGAGGTAGCATCGGGATTGAATACAACAGTCACGATCCGCAGTTTCCTTCATGGGAGTAATGTCTGAAACAGTCTACGCTTTGATCGTTCCCTGGAAGACCAGTAGTAGTTTCCGATGCACATCTGGAGGCATTCTGTAATTTGTGGACCTTCAAAGTGTTGATGAAACACAGAAATTGCATAGGGATTGAATACAACAGTCACCATGCACACTTTCCTACCTGGGATTAATGTCTCAAACAGTGTACGTTTTTGATCGTTCCCAGGAAGACCAGTAGTAGTTTCCGATGCACATCTGTAGACAATCTGTAATCTGTTGGACTACCAGAGTGTTGATGAAACCCAGAAATTGCATCGGGATTGAATACAACAGTCACCATGCGCACTTTCCTCCATGGGAGTAATATCTCAAACAGTCCACGCTTTGATCGTTCCCTGGAAGACCAGTAGTAGTTTCCGATGCACATCTGTAGGCATTCTGTAATTTGTGGACCTTCAAAGTGTTGATGAAACACAGAAATTGCATAAGGATTGAATACAACAGTCACCATGCACACTTTCCTCCATGGGAGTAATGTCTCAAACAGTCTACGTTCTTGATCGATTGAAAGGAAGACCAGTAGTAGTTTCCGATGCACATCTGGAGGCAATCTGTAATCTGTGGACCATCAGAGTGTTAATGAAACCCAGAAATTGCATCGGGATTGAATACAACAGTCACCATGCGCACTTTCCTCCATGGGAGTAATGTCATCAAACAGTCTACGCATTGATCGTTCCCTGGAAGACCAATAGTAGTTTCCGATGCACATCTGGAGGCATTCTGTAATCTGTGCCCTATCAGACTGTTGATGAAACACAGAAATTGCATCTGGATTGAATACAAAAGTCACCATGCGCATTTTCCTCCATGGGAGTAATGTCTCAAACAGTCTACGCTTTGATCGTTCCCATTAAGACCAGTAAGAGTTTCCGATGCACATCTGGAGGCAATCTATAATCTGCGGACTATCAGACTGTTGATGAAACTCAGAAATTGCATCGGGATTGAAAACAACATTCACCATGCACACTTTACTCCATGGGAGTAATGTCTGAAACTGTCTACGCTGTGAACGTTCCCAGGAAGACCAGTAGTAGTTTGCGATGCACATCTGGAGACAATCTGTAATCTGTGGCCTATCAGAGTGTTGATGAAACACAGAAGTTTCATCGGGATTGAATACAACAGTCACGATCCGCACTTTCCTTCATGGGAGTAATGTCTGAAACAGTCTACGCTTTGATCGTTCCCTGGAAGACCAGTAGTAGTTTCCGATGCACATCAGGAGGCATTCTGTAATTTGTGGACCTTCAAAGTGTTAATGAAACACAGAAATTGCATAGGGTTTGAATACAACAGTCACCATGCACACTTTCCTCCATTCGAGTAATGTCTCAAACAGTATTCGCTTTGATCGTTCCCAGGTAGACCAGTAGTAGTTTCCGATGCACATCTGGAGGCAATCTGTAAACTGTTAACTATCAGAGTGTTGATGAGAACCAGAAATTTCATCGGGATTGAATACAACAGTCACCATGCGTACTTTCCTCCATGGGAGTAATGTCTCAAACAGTCCACGCTTTGATCGTTCCCTGGAAGACCAGTAGTAGTTTCCGATTCACATCTGGAGGCATTCTGTAATTTGTTGAGCTTCAAAATTTTGATGAAACACAGAAATTGCATAGGGATTGAATACAACAGTCACCATGCACACTTTCCGCCATGGGAGTAATGTCTCAAACAATCTACGTATTTGATCGTTTCCAGGAAGACCAGTAGTAGTTTCCGATGCACATCTGCAAGCAATCTGTAATCAGTGGACTATCAGAGTGTTGATGAAACACAGAAATTGCATCAGGATTGAATACAACAGTTACCATCCATACTTTCCTCCATGGGAGTAATGTCTGAACCAGTCTATGCTTTGATCGTTCGAAGGAAGACCATTAGTAGTTTCAGATGCACATCTGGAGACAGCCCGTAATCTGTGGACTATCAGAGTGTTGATGAAACACAGAAATTGCATCGGGATTGAATACAGCAGTCAAGATCCTCACTTTCCTTCATGGGAGTAATGTCTGAAACAGTCTACGCTTTGATGGTTCCCTGGAAGACCAGTAGTAGTTTCCGATGCACATCTGGAGGCATTCTGTAATTTGTGGACCTTCAAAGTGTTGATGAAACACAGAAATTGCATCGGGATTGAATACAACAGTCACCCTGCACACTTTCCTCCATGGGACTAATGTCTCAAACAGTCTACGTTTTTGATCGTTCCCAGGAAGACCAGTAGTAGTTTCCGATGCACATCTGGATGCAATCTGTAATCTGTGGACTATCAGATTATTGATGAAACACAGTAATTGGATCGGGACTGAATACAACAGTCACCACGCGCACTTTCCTCCATGGGAGTAATGTCTCCAACAGTCTACGCTTTGATCGTTCCCTGGAAGACCAGTAGTAGTTTCCGATGAACATCTGGAGGCAATCTATAATCAGCGGACTATCAGACTGTTGATGAAACTCAGAAATTGCATCGGGATTGAAAACAACATTCACGATGCACACTTTCCTCCATGGGAGTAATGTCTGAAACTGTCTACGCTGTGATCGTTCCCAGGAAGACCAGTAGTAGTTTGCGATGCACATTTAGAGACAATCTGTAATCTGTGGACTATCAGAGTGTTGATGAAACACAGAAGTTGCATCGGGATTGAATACAACAGTCACGATCCGTACTTTCCTTCATGGGAGTAATGTCTGAAACAGTCTACGCTTTGATCGTTCCCTGGAAGACCAGTAGTAGTTTCCGATGCACATCTGGAGGCATTCTGTAATTTGTGGACCTTCAAAGTGTTAATGAAACACAGAAATTGCATAGGGATTGAATACAACAGTCACCATGCACACTTTCCTCCATGGGTGTAATGTCTCAAACAGTCTACGTTTTTGATCGTTCCCAGGAAGACCAGTAGTAGTTTCCGATGCACATCTGGAGGCAATCTGTAATCTGTTAACTACCACAGTGTTGATGAAACCCAGAATTTGCATCGGGATTGAATACAACAGTCACCATGCGCACTTTCCTCAATGGGAGTATTATCTCAAACAGTCCACGCTTTGATCGTTCCCTGGAAGACCAGTAGTAATTTCCGATGCACATCTGTAGGCATTCTGTAATTTGGGGACCTTCAAAGTGTTGATGAAACACAGAAATTGCATATGGATTGAATACAACAGTCACCATGCACACTTTCCTCCATGGGAGTAATGTCATCAAACAGTTTACGCATTGATCGTTCCCTGGAAGACCAATAGTAGTTTCCGATGCACATCTGGAGCTAATCTGTAATCTGTGGACCATCAGAGTGTTGATGAAACCCAGAAATTGCATCGGGATTGAATACAACAGTCAGCATGCGCACTTTCCTCCATGGGAGTAATGTCATCAAACAGTTTACGCATTGATCGTTCCCTGGAAGACCAATAGTAGTTTCCGATGCACATCTGGAGGCATTCTATAATCTGTGCCCTATCAGACTGTTGATGAAACACAGAAATTGCATCTGGATTGAATACAAAAGTCACCATGCGCATTTTGCTCCATGGGAGTAATGTCTCAAACAGTCTACGCT
Source organism: Schistocerca gregaria (assembly GCF_023897955.1). Classification (NCBI taxonomy): domain Eukaryota; kingdom Metazoa; phylum Arthropoda; class Insecta; order Orthoptera; family Acrididae; genus Schistocerca; species Schistocerca gregaria. The sequence continues at coordinate 3,467,108 of NW_026061764.1, read as the reverse complement.
TTGATCGTTCCCATTAAGACCAGTAAGAGTTTCCGATGCACATCTGGATGCAATCTGTATTCTGTGGACAATTAGAGTGTTGATGAAACACAGAAATTTCATCGGGATTGAATAAAACAGTCACCATCCGCACTTTCCTCCATGGGAGTAATGTCTGAAACAGTCTACACTTTGATCGTTCCCTGGAAGACCAGTAGTAGTTTCTGAAGCACATCTGGAGGCACTCTGTACTCAGTGGGCCTTCAAAGTGTTGATGAAACACAGAAATTGCATCGGGAGTGAATACAACTGTCACCATCCACACTTTCCTCCATGGGAGTAATGTCTCAAACAGTCTACACTTTGATCATTCCCTGCAAGACCAGTAGTAGTTTTCGATGCACATCTTTAGGCATTCTGTAATCTGTGGACCTTCAAAGTGTTGATGAAACACAGAAATTACATCGGATTGAATACAACAGTCACCATGCACACTCTACTCCATGGGAGTAATGTCTGAAACAGTCGACGTTTTGATCGTTCCCAGGAAGACCAGTACTAGTTTCCGATGCACATCTGTAGACAATCTGTAATGTGTGGACTATCAGAGTGTTGATGAAACACAGAAATTGAATCGGGATTGAATACAACAGTCAACATCCCCACTTTCCTCCATGGGAGTAATGTCTGAAACAGTCTACGCTTTGATCGTTCCCAGGAAGACCAGTAGTAGTTCCCGATGAACGTCTGGAGACAATCTGTAATCTGTGGACTATCAGAGTGTTGATGAAACACAGAAATTGCATCGGGATTGAATACGACAGTCACCATCCGTACTCTCCTCCATGGGAGTAATGTCTGAAACAGACTACGCTTTGATCGTTCCCAGGTACACCAGTAGTAGTTTCCGATGCACATCTGGAGACATTCTGTAATTTGTGGACCTTCAAAGTGTTGATGAAACACAGAATTTGCATCGGGATTGAATACAACAGTCACCATGCACACTTTCCTCCATGGGAGTAATGTCTCAAACAATCTACGTATTTGATCGTTTCCAGGAAGACCAGTAGTAGTTTCCGATGCACATCTGCAAGCAATCTGTAATCTGTGGACTATCAGAGTGTTGATGAAACACAGAAATTGCATCAGGATTGAATACAACAGTCAACATCCACACTTTCCTCCATGGGAGAAATGTCTGAAACAGTCTATGCTTTGATCGTTCGAAGGAAGACCAGTAGTAGTTTCAGATGCACATCTGGAGACAGCCCGTAATCTGTGGACTATCAGAGTGTTGATGAAACACAGAAATTGCATCGGGATTGAATACAACAGTCAAGATCCTCACTTTCCTTCATGGGAGTAATGTCTGAAACAGTCTACGCTTTGATGGTTCCCTGGAAGACCAGTAGTAGTTTCCGATGCACATCTGGAGGCATTCTGTAATTTGTGGACCTTCAAAGTGTTAATGAAACACAGAAATTGCATAGGGATTGAATACAACAATCACCATGCACACTTCCCTCCATGGGAGTAATGTCTCAAACAGTCTACGTTTTTGATCGTTCCCAGGAAGACCAGTAGTAGCTTCCGATGCACATCTGGAGGCAATCTGTAATCTGTTAACTACCAGAGTGTTGATGAAACCCAGAAATTGCATCGGGATTGAATACAACAGTCACCATGCGCACTTTCCTCCATGGGAGTAATATCTCAAACAGTCCACGCTTTGATCGTTCCCTGGAAGACCAGTAGTAATTTCCGATGCACATCTGTAGGCATTCTGTAATTTGGGGACCTTCAATGTGTTGATGAAACACAGAAATTGCATATGGATTGAATACAACAGTCACCATGCACACTTTCCTCCATAGGACTAATGTCTCAAATAGTCTACGTTTTTGATCGTTCCCAGGAAGACCAGTAGTAGTTTCCGTTGCACATCTGGATGCAATCTGTAATCTGTGGACTATCAGATTATTGATGAAACACAGAAATTGGATCGGGACTGAATACAACAGTCACCATGCGCACTTTCCTATGTGGGAGTAATGTCTCCAACAGTCTACGCTTTGATCGTTCCCTGGAAGACCAGTAGTAGTTTCCGATGCACATCTGGAGGCAATCTATAATCTGCGGACTATCAGACTGTTGATGAAACTCAGAAATTGCATCGGGATTGAAAACAACATTCACCATGCACACTTTACTCCATGGGAGTAATGTCTGAAACTGTCTACGCTGTGATCGTTCCCAGGAAGACCAGTAGTAGTTTGCGATGCACATCTGGAGACAATCTGTAATCTGTGGACTATCAGAGTGTTGATGAAACACAGAAGTTGCATCGGGATTGAATACAACAGTCACGATCCGTACTTTCCTTCATGGGAGTAATGTCTGAAACAGTCTTCGCTTTAATCGTTCCCTGGAAGACCAGTAGTAGTTTCCGATGCACATCTGGAGGCATTCTGTAATTTGTGGACCTTCAAAGTGTTAATGAAACACAGAAATTGCATAGGGATTGAATACAACAGTCACCATGCACACTTCCCTCCATGGGAGTAATGTCTCAAACGGTCTACGTTTTTGATTGTTCCCAGGAAGACCAGTAGTAGCTTCCGATGCACATCTGGAGGCAATCTGTAATCTGTTAACTACCAGAGTGTTGATGAAACCCAGAAATTGCATCGGGATTGAATACAACAGTCACCATGCGCACTTTCCTCCATGGGAGTAATATCTCAAACAGTCCACGCTTTGATCGTTCCCTGGAAGACCAGTAGTAATTTCCGATGCACATCTGTAGGCATTCTGTAATTTGGGGACCTTCAAAGTGTTGATGAAACACAGAAATTGCATATGGATTGAATACAACAGTCACCATGCACACTTTCCTCCATAGGACTAATGTCTCAAATAGTCTACGTTTTTGATCGTTCCCAGGAAGACCAGTAGTAGTTTTCGTTGCACATCTGGATGCAATCTGTAATCTGTGCACTATCAGATTATTGATGAAACACAGAAATTGGATCGGGACTGAATACAACAGTCACCATGCGCACTTTCCTATGTGGGAGTAATGTCTCCAACAGTCTACGCTTTGATCGTTCCCTGGAAGACCAGTAGTAGTTTCCGATGCACATCTGGAGGCAATCTATAATCTGCGGACTATCAGACTGTTGATGAAACTCAGAAATTGCATCGGGATTGAAAACAACATTCACCATGCACACTTTACTCCATGGGAGTAATGTCTGAAACTGTCTACGCTGTGATCGTTCCCAGGAAGACCAGTAGTAGTTTGCGATGCAAATCTGGAGACAATCTGTAATCTGTGGACTATCAGAGTGTTGATGAAACACAGAAGTTGCATCGGGATTGAATACAACAGTCACGATCCGTACTTTCCTTCATGGGAGTAATGTCTGAAACAGTCTTCGCTTTAATCGTTCCCTGGAAGACCAGTAGTAGTTTCCGATGCACATCTGGAGGCATTCTGTAATTTGTGGACCTTCAAAGTGTTAATGAAACACAGAAATTGCATAGGGATTGAATACAACAATCACCATGCGCACTTTCCTCCATGGGAGTAATATCTCAAACAGTCCACGCTTTGATCGTTCCCTGGAAGACCAGTAGTAATTTCCGATGCACATCTGTAGGCATTCTGTAATTTGGGGATCTTCAAAGTGTTGATGAAACACAGAAATTGCATATGGATTGAATACAACAGTCACCATGCACACTTTCCTCCATGGCAGTAATGTCTCAAACAGTCTACGTTTTTGATCGATCCAAGGAAGACCAGTAGTAGTTTCCGATGCACATCTGGAGGCAATCTGTAATCTGTGGACCATCAGAGTGTTGATGAAACCCAGAAATTGCATTGGGATTGAATACAACAGTCACCATGCGCACTTTCCTCCATGGGAGTAATATCTCAAACAGTCTACGCTTTGATCGTTCACATTAAGACCAGTAAGAGTTTCCGATGCACATCTGGATGCAATCTGTATTCTGTGGACTATTAGAGTGTTGATGAAACACAGAAATTTCATCGGGATTGAAGAAAACAGTCACCATCCGCACTTTCCTCCATGGGAGTAATGTCTGAAACAGTCTACTTTTTGATCGTTCCCTGGAAGACCAGTAGTAGTTTCTGAAGCACATCTGTAGGCATTCTGTAATCTGTGGACTATCAGAGTGTTGATGAAACACAGAAATTGAATCGGGATAGAATACAACAGTCAACATCCCCACTTTCCTCCATGGGAGTAATGTCTGAAACAGTCTACGCTTTGATCGTTCCCAGGAAGACCAGTAGTAGTTTCCGATACTCATCTGGAGGCATTCTGTAGTTTGTGGACCTTCAAAGTGTTGATGAAACACAGAATTTGCATTGGGATTGAATACAACAGTCACCTCGCACACTTTCCCCCACGGGAGTAATGTCTCAAACAGTCTACGTTTTTGATCGTTCCCAGGAAGACCAGTAGTAGTTTCCGATGCACATCTGGAGGCAATCTGTAATCTGTGGACTATCAGAGTGTTGATGAAACCCAGAAATTGCGTCGGGATTGAATACAACAGTCACCATGCGCACTTTCCTCCATGGGAGTAATGTCTCAAACTGTCCACGCTTTGATCTTTCCCTTTAAAACCAGTAGTTTTTTCCGATCCACATTTGGAGGCAATCTGTAATTTGTGGACTATCAGAGTGTTGATGAAACACAGACAATGCATCGGGATTGAGTTTAACAGTCACCATCCGCACTTTCCAACATGGGAGTAATGTCTCAAACAGTCTACGGTTTGATCGTTCCCTGGAAGACCAATAGTAGTTTCCGATGCACATCTGAAGGCATTCTATAATCTGTGCCCTATCAGACTGTTGATGAAACACAGAAATTGCATCGGGAGTGAATACAACAGTCACCATCCGCACTTTCCTTCATGGAAGTAAAGTCTCAAACAGTCTACGATTTGATAGTTCCCTGGAAGACCAGTAGTAGTTTCCGATACTCATCTGGAGAAATTCTGTAATCTGTGGACCTTAAAATTTTGATGAAACAGAGAAATTGCATCGGGACTGTATACAACAGTCACCATCCGCACTTTCCTCCATGAGAGTAATGTCTGAAACAGTCTACGGTTTGATCGTTCCCATTAAGACCAGTAAGAGTTTCCGATGCACATCTGGATGCAATCTGTATTCTGTGGACTATTAGAGTGTTGATGAAACACAGAAATTTCATCGGGATTGAAGAAAACAGTCACCATCCGCACTTTCCTCCATGGGAGTAATGTCTGAAACAGTCTACGCTTTGATCGTTCCCTGGAAGACCAGTAGTAGTTTCTGAAGCACATCTGGAGGCACTCTGTACTCTGTGGGCCTTCAAAGTGTTGATGAAACACAGAAATTGCATCGGGAGTGAATACAACTGTCACCATCCACACTTTCCTACATGGGAGTTATGTCTCAAACAGTCTACACTTTGATCATTCCCTGCAAGACCAGTAGTAGTTTTCGATGCACATCTTTAGGCATTCTGTAATCTGTGGACCTTCAAAGTGTTGATGAAACACCGAAATTACATCGGATTGAATACAACAGTCACCATGCACACTCTCCTCCATGGGAATAATGTCTGAAACAGTCGACGCTTTGATCGTTCCCAGGAAGACCAGTACTAGTTTCCGATGCACATCTGTAGACAATCTGTAATCTGTGGACTATCAGAGTGTTGACGAAACACAGAAATTGGATCGGGATTGAATACAACTGTCAACATCCCCACTTTCCTCCATGGGAGTAATGTCTGAAACAGTCTACGCTTTGATCGTTCCCAGGAAGACCAGTAGTAATTTCCGATGAACGTCTGGAGACAATCAGTAATCTGTGGACTATCAGAGTGTTGATGAAACACAGAAATTGCATCGGGATTGAATACGACAGTCACCATCCGTACTCTCCTCCATGGGAGTAATGTCTGAAACAGACTACGCTTTGATCGTTCCCAGGTAGACCAGGAGTAGTTTCCGATGCACATCTGGAGGCATTCTGTAATTTGTGGACCATCAAAGTGTTGATGAAACACAGAATTTGCATCGGGATTGAATACAACAGTCACCTCGCACACTTTCCTCCACGGGAGTAATGTCTCAAACAGTCTACGTTTTTGATCGTTCCCAGGAAGGCCAGTAGTAGTTTCCGATGCACATCTGGAGGCAATCTGTAATCTGTGGACTATCAGAGTGTTGATGAAACACAGACAATGCATCGGGATTGAGTACAACAGTCACCATCCGCACTTTCCTACATGGGAGTAATGTCTCAAACAGTCTACGGTTTGATCGTTCCCTGGAAGACCAATAGTAGTTTCCGATGCACATCTGAAGGCATTCTATAATCTGTGCCCTATCAGACTGTTGATGAAACACAGAAATTGCATCGGGATTGAATACAACAATCACCATCCGCTTTTTCCTTCATGGAAGTAATGTCTCAAACAGTCTACGATTTGATAGTTCCCTGGAAGACCAGTAGTAGTTTCCGATGCTCATCTGGAGAAATTCTGTAATCTGTGGACCTTAAAATTTTGATGAAACAGAGAAATTGCATCGGGACTGTATACAACAGTCACCATCCGCACTTTCCTCCATGAGAGTAATGTCTTAAACTGTCTACGCTTTGATTGTTCCCAGGAACACCAGTAGTAGTTTCCGATGCACATCTCGATGCAATCTGTAATCTGTGGACTATCAGAATGTTGATGAAACACAGAAATTGCATCGGGAGTGAATACTTCAGTCACCATCAACACTTTCCTCCATGGGAGTATTGTCTCAAACAGTCCTCGCTTTGATCGTTCCCTGCAAGGCCAGTAGTAGTTTTCGATGCACATCTGGAGGCATTCCGTAATCTGTGGACCTTCAAAGTGTTGATGAAACACAGAAATTGCATCGGATTGAATGCAACAGTCACCATGCACACTTTCCTCCATGGGAGTAATGTCTGAAACAGTCTACGGTTTGTCCGTTCCCAGGAAGACCAGTAGTAGTTTCCGATGAACGTCTGGAGACAATCAGTAATCTGTGGACTATCAGAGTGTTGATGAAACACAGAAATTGCATCGGGATTGAATACGACAGTCACCATCCGTACTCTCCTCCATGGGAGTAATGTCTGAAACTGACTACGCTTTGATCGTTCCCAGGTAGACCAGTAGTAGTTTCCGATGCACATCTGGAGGCATTCTGTAATTTGTGGACCTTCAAAGTGTTGATGAAACACAGAAATTGCATCGGGATTGAATACAACCGTCATCTCGCACACTTTATTCCACGGGAGTAATGTCTCAAACAGTCTACGTTTTTGAACGTTCCCAGGAAGACCAGTAGTAGTTTCCGATGCACATCTGGAGGCAATCTGTAATCTGTGGACTATCAGAGTGTTGATGAAACATAGAAAGTGCGTCGGGATTGAATACAACAGTCACCATGCGCACTTTCCTCCATGGGAGTAATGTATCAAACAGTCCACGGTTTGATGTTTCCCTTTAAAACCAGTAGTTTTTTCCGATCCACTTTTGGAGGCAATCTGTAATTTGAGGACTATCAGAGTGTTGCCGAAACAAAGACAATGCATCGGGATTGAGTACAACAGTCACCATTCGCACTTTCCTACATGGGAGTAATGTCTCAAACAGTCTACGGTTTGATCGTTCCCTGGAAGACCAATAGTAGTTTCCGATGCACATCTGAAGGCATTCTATAATCTGTGCCCTATCAGACTGTTGATGAAACACAGAAATTGCATCGGGAGTGAATACTTCAGTCACCATCAACACTTTCCTCCATGGGTGTAATGTCTCAAACAGTCTACGCTTTGATCGTTTCCTGCAAGGCCAGTAGTAGTTTCCGATGCACATCTGGAGGCAATCTGTAATCTGTGGACTATCAGAGTGTTGATGAAACCCAGAAAGTGCGTCGGGATTGAATACAACAGTCACCATGCGCACTTTCCTCCATGGGAGTAATGTATCAAACAGTCCACGGTTTGATCTTTCCCTTTAAAACCAGTAGTTTTTTCCGATCCACATTTGGAGGCAATCTGTAATTTGAGGACTATCAGAGTGTTGCCGAAACACAGACAATGCATCGGGATTGAATACAACAGTCAACATCCGCACTTTCCTCCATGGGAATAATGTCTGAAACAGTCTACGCTTTGATCGTTACCAGGAAGACCAGTAGTAGTTTCCGATGCACATCTGGAGACAATCTGTAACCTGTGGACTATCAGAGTGTTGATGAAACACAGAAGTTGCATCGGGATTGAATACAACAGTCACGATCCGCACTTTCCTTCATGGGAGTAATGTCTGAAACAGTCTACGCTTTGATCGTTCCCTGGAAGACCAGTAGTAGTTTCCGATGCACATCTCGAGGCATTCTGTAATTTGTGGACCTTCAAAGTGTTGATGAAACACAGAAATTGCATAGGGATTGAATACAACAGTCACCATGCACACTTTCCTCCATGGGAGTAATGTCTCAAACAGTCTACGTCTTTGATCGTTCCCAGGAAGGCCAGTAGTAGTTTCCGATGCACATCTGGAGGCAATCTGTAATCTGTTAACTACCAGTGTGTTGATGAAAACCAGAAATTGCATCGGGATTGAATACAACAGTCACCATGCGCACTTTCCTCCATGGGAGTAATATCTCAAACAGTCCACGCTTTGATCGTTCCGTGGAAGACCAGTTGTAGTTTCCGATGCACATCTGTAGGCATTCTGTAATTTGTGGACCTTCAAAGTGTTGATGAAACACAGAAATTGCATAGGGATTGAATACAACAGTCACCATGCACACTTTCCTCCATGGGAGTATTGTCTCAAAAAGTCTACGTTTTTGATCGATTGAAAGGAAGACCAGTAGTAGTTTCCGATGCACATCTGGAGGCAATCTGTAATCTGTGGACCATCAGAGTGTTAATGAAACCCAGAAATTGCATCGGGATTGAATACAACAGTCACCATGCGCACTTTCCTCCATGGGAGTAATGTCATCAAACAGTGTACGCATTGATCGTTCCCTGGAAGACCAATAGTAGTTTCCGATGCACATCTAGAGGCATTCTATAATCTGTGCCCTGTCAGACTGTTGATGAAACCCAGAAATTGCATCTGGATTGAATACAAAAGTCACCATGCGCATTTTCCTCCATGGGAGTAATGTCTCAAACAGTCTACGCTTTGATCGTTCCTATTAAGACCAGTAAGAGTTTCCGATGCACATCTGGATGCAATCTGTATTCTGTGGACTATTAGAGAGTTGATGAAACACAGAAATTTCATCGGGATTGAATAAAACAGTCACCATCCGCACTTTCCTCCATGGGAGTAATGTCTGAAACAGTCTACGCTTTGATCGTTCCCTGGAAGACCAGTAGTAGTTTCTGGAGCCCATCTGGAGGCACTCTGTACTCTGTGGACCTTCAAAGTGTTGATGAAACACAGAAATTGCATCGGGATTGAATACAACAGTCACCTCGCACACTTTCCTCCACGGGAGTAATGTCTCAAACAGTCTACGTTTTTGATCGTTCCCAGGAAGACCAGTAGTAGTTTCCGATGCACATCTGGAGGCAATCTGTAACCTGTGGACTATCAGAGTGTTGATGAAACCCAGAAATTGCGACGGGATTGAATACAACAGTCACCATGCGCACTTTCCTCCATGGGAGTAATGTATCAAACAGTCCACGCTTTGATCTCTCCCTTTAAAACCAGTAGTTTTTTCCGATCCACATTTGGAGGCAATCTGTAATTTGAGGACTATCAGAGTGTTGATGAAACACAGACAATGCATCGGGATTGAGTACAACAGTCACCATTCGCACTTTCCTACATGGGAGTAATGTCTCAAACAGTCTACGGTTTGATCGTTCCCTGGAAGACCAATAGTAGTTTCCGATGCACATCTGAAATCATTCTATAATCTGTGGCCTATCAGACTGTGGATGAAACACAGAAATTGCATCGGGAGTGAATACTTCAGTCACCATCAACACTTTCCTCCATGGGAGTAATGTCTCAAACAGTCCACGCTTTGATCGTTCCCTGCAAGGCCAGTAGTAGTTTTCGATGCACATCTGGAGGCATTCCGTAATCTGTGGACCTTCAAAGTGTTGATGACACACAGAAATTGCATCGGATTGAATACAACAGTCACCATGCACACTTTCCTCCATGGGAGTAATGTCTGAAACAGTCTACGGTTTGATCGTTCCCAGGAAGACCAGTAGTAGTTTCCGATGCACATCTGTAGACAATCTGTAATCTGTTGGACTATCAGAGTGTTGATGAAACACAGAAATTGCATCGGGATTGAATACAACACTCAACATCCGCACTTTCCTCCATGGGAATAATGTCTGAAACAGTCTACGCTTTGATCGTTCCCAGGAAGACCAGTAGTAGTTTCCGATGCACATCTGGAGACAATTTGTAATCTGTGGACTATCAGAGTGTTGATGAAACACAGAAATTGCATCGGGATTGAATTCGAATGACACCATCCGTACTCTCCTCCATGGGAGTAATGTCTGAAACAGTCTACGCTTTGATCTTTCCCAGGAAGACCAGTAGTAGTTTCCGATGCACATCTGGAGACAATCTGTAATCTGTGGACTATCAGAGTGTTGATGCAGCACAGAAATGGAATCGGTATTGTATACAAGAGTCACCATCCGCACATTCCTTCATGGGAGTAATATCTGAAACAGTCTACGATTTGATCGTTCCCTGGAAGACCAGTAGTAGTTTCCGAAGCACATCTGGAGGCATTCTGTAATTTGTGGACCTTCAAAGTGTTGATGAAACACAGAAATTGCATCGGGATAGATAACAACAGTCACCATGCACACTTTCCTCCATGGGAGTAATGTCTCAAACAGTTTACGCTTTGATCGTTCCCTCGAAGACCAGTAGTAGATTCCGACGCACATCTGGAGGCAATCTGTTATCTGTGGACTATCAGAGTGTTGATGAAACACAGAAATTGCATCGGGATTGAGAACAACAGTCACCATCCGCACTTTCCTCCATGGGAGTAATGTCTGAAACAGTCTACGCTTTGATCGTTCCCAGGAAGACCAATAGTAGTTTCCGATGCACATCTGGAGGCAATCTGTAATATGTGGACTATCAGTGTGTTGATGAAACACAGAAATTGCATCGGGATTGAATACAATTGTCACCATGCGCACTTTCCTCAAGGTAGTAATGTCTTAAACAGTGTACGCTTTGATAGTTCCCTGGACGACCAGTAGTAGTTTCCGATGCACATCTGGAGAAATTCTGTAATCTGTGGACCTTAAAATTTTGATGAAACAGAGAAATTGCATCGGGACTGTATACAACAGTCACCTTCCGCACTTTCCTCCATGAGAGTAATGTCTGAAACAGTCTACGCTTTGATCGTTCCCAGGAAGACCAGTAGTAGCTTCCGATGCACATCTCGATGCAATCTGTAATCTGTGGACTATCAGAATGTTGATGAAACACAGAAATTGCATCGGGAGTGAATACTTCAGTCACCATCAACACTTTCCTCCATGGGAGTAATGTCTCAAACAGTCTACGCTTTGATCTTTCCCAGGAAGACCAGTAGTAGTTTCCGATGCACATCTGGAGACAATCTGTAATCTGTGGACTATCAGAGTGTTGATGCAGCACAGAAATGGAATCGGTATTGTATACAAGAGTCACCATCCGCACATTCCTTCATGGGAGTAATATCTGAAACAGTCTACGCTTTGATCGTTCCCTGGAAGACCAGTAGTAGTTTCCGAAGCACATCTGGAGGCATTCTGTAATTTGTGGACCTTCAAAGTGTTGATGAAACACAGAAATTGCATCGGGATAGAATACAACAGTCACCATGCACACTTTCCTCCATATGAGTAATGTCTCAAACAGTTTACGCTCTGATCGTTCCCTCGAAGACCAGTAGTAGATTCCGACGCACATCTGGAGGCAATCTGTTATCTGTGGACTATCAGAGTGTTGATGACACACAGAAATTGCATCGGGAGTGAGAAAAACAGTCACCATTCGCACTATCCTCCATGGGAGTAATGTCTGAAACAGTCTACGGTTTGATCGTTACCAGGAAGACCAGTTGTAGTTTCCGATGCACATCTGGAGACAATCTGTAATCTGTGGACTATCAGAGTGTTGATGAAACACAGAAGTTGCATCGGGATTGAATACAACAGTCACGATCCGCACTTTCCTTCATGGGAGTAATGTCTGAAACAGTCTACGCTTTGATCGTTCCCTGGAAGTCCAGTAGAAGTTTCCGATGCACATCTGGATGCAATATGTAATCTGTGGACTATCAAAGTGTTGATGAAACACAGAAATTGCATCGGGAGTGAATACTTCAGTCACCATCCACAATTTCCTCCATGAGAGTAATGTCTCAAACAGTTTACGCTTTGATCGTTCCCTCGAAGACCAGTAGTAGTTTGCGATTCACATCTGGAGGCAATCTGTTATCTGTGGACTATCAGAGTGTTGATGAAACACAGAAATTGCATTGGGATTGAGAACAACAGTCACCATACGCACTCTCCTCCATGGGAGTAATGTCTCAAACAGTCTACGCTTTATCGTTCCCATTAAGACCAGTAGTGGTTTCCGATGCACATCTGGTAGCATTCTGTAATCTGTGGACTATCAGAGTGTTTATGAAACACATAAATTGCATCGGGATTGAATACAACAGTCACCATGCGCACTTTCCTCCACGGGAGTAATGTCTGAAACAGTCTAATCTTTGATCGTTCCCCGGAAGACCAGTAGGGGTTTCCGATGCACATCTGGTGGCATTCTGGAATCTCTGGTCTATCAGAGTGTTGTTGAAACACATAAATTGCATCGGAATTGAATACAACAGTCACCATGCATATTTTCCTCCACGGGGGTAATGTCTCAAACAGTCTACGCTTTGATCGTTCCCTGGAAGGCCAGTAGTAGCTTCCGATGCACATCTGGTAGCACTCTGTAATCTGTCGACTATCAGTGTGTTGATGAAACACAGAAATTGCATCGGGATTGAATACAACAGTCACCATCCGCAATTTCCTCAATGTGAGTAATGTCTGAAACAGTGTACGCTTTCATAATTCCCTGGAAGACCAGTAGTAGTTTCCGATGCACACCTGGAGGCATTCTGTAATTTGTGGACCTTCAAAGTGTAAATGAAACACAGAAATTGCTTCGGGATTGAATACAACAGTCACCATGCACACTTTCCTCCATGGGAGTAATGTCTGAAACAGTCTACGGTTTTATCGTTCCCAGGAAGACCAGTAGTAGTTTCGGATGCACATCTGGAGACAATCTGTAGTCTGTGGACTATCAGAGTGTTGTTGAAACACAGTAATTGCATCAGGATTGAATACAACAGTCACCATCCGCACTTTCCTCCATGGGAGTAATGTCTGAAATAGTCTACGCTTTAATCGTTCACTGGAAGACCAGTAGTACTTTCCGATGCACATCTGGTGGCATTCTGTACTCCGTGGGTCTTCAAAGTGTTGATGAAACACAGAAATTGCATTGGGAGTGAATACAACAGTCACCATCCGCACTTTCCTCCATGGGAGTAATGTCTGAAACAGTATACGCTTTCATCGTTCAATGGAAGACCAGTAGTAGTTTACGATGCACACCTGGAGGCATTCTGTAATTTTTGGACCTTCAAAGTGTCGATGAAACACAGAAATTGGATCGGGATTGAATACAACAGTCACCATGCACACTTTCCTCCATGGGAGTAATGTCTCAAACAGTATACGCTTTGATCGTTCCCAGGAAAACCAGTAGTAGTTTCCGATGCACATCTGGTGACAATCTGTAATCTGCGGACTATCAGAGTGTTGATGAAACACAAAAATTGCATCGGAATTCAATACAACAATCAGCATCCGCACTTTCTTCCATGGGAGTAATGTCTCAAACAGTCTACGCTTTGATCGTTCCCTGGAAGAACAGTAGTAGTTTCCGATGCACATCTGGTGGCATTCTGTAATCGGTGGACTATCATAGTGTTGCTGAAACACAGAAATTTCATCGCGATTGAATATAACAGTCACAATCAACACTTTCCTCCACGGGAGTAATGTCTCAAACAGTCTACGATTTGATCGTTCCCTGGAAGACCAGTAGTAGTTTCCGATGCACCGATGGCTGCATTCTGTAATCTGTGGACTATCAGAGTGCTGATGAAACACAAAAATTCCATCGGGAGTGAATACAACAGTCACAATGCGCACTTTCCTCCATGGGAGTAATGTCTCAAACAGTCCACGCTTTGATCGTTCCTTGGAAGACCAGTAGCAGTTTCTGATGCACTTCTGGAGGCAATCTGTAATCTGTGGACCTTCAAAGTGTTGACGAAACTCAGAAATAGCATTGGGATTAAATACAACATTCACCATGCGCACTTTCCTCCATGTGGGTAATGTCTGAAACAGTCTACGCTTTCATAATTCCCTGGAAGACCAGTAGTAGTTTCTGATGCACACCTGGAGGCATTCTGTAATCTGTGGACCTTCAAAGTGTAAATGAAACACAGATATTTCATCGGGATTGAATACAACAGTCACCATGCACACTTTCCTCCATGGGAGTAATGTCTCAAACTGTCTACGCTTTGATCGTTCACAGGAAGACCAGTAGTAGTTTCGGATGCACATCTGGGGACAATCTGTAATCTGTGGACTATCAGAGTGTTGTTGAAACACAGTAATTGCATCAGGATTGAATACAACAGTCACCATCCGCACTTTCCTCCATGGGAGTAATGTCTGAAATAGTCTACGCTTTAATCGTTCCCTGGAAGACCAGTAGTAGTTTCCGATGCACATCTGAAGGCATTCTGTACTCTGTTGGTCTTCAAAGTGTTGATGAAACACAGAAATTGCATTGGGAGTGAATACAACAGTCACCATCCGCACTTTCCTCCATGGGAGTAATGTCTTAAACACTATACGCTTTGATCGTTCCCATTCAGACCAGTAGTAGTTTCCGATGCACATCTGGAGGCATTATGTAAGGTGTGGACCTTCAAAGTGTTGATGAAACACAGAAATTGAATCGGGATTGAATACAACAGTCACCATGCACACCTCCCTCCATGGGAGTAATGTCTCAAACAGTATACGCTTTGATCGTTCCCTGGAAGACCAGTAGTAGTTTCCGATGCACATCTGGAGGCATTCTGGAATTTTTGGACCTTCAAAGTGTCGATGAAACACAGAAATTGGATCGGGATTGAATACAACAGTCACCATGCACACTTTCCTCCATGGGAGTAATGTCTCAAACAGTATACGCTGTGATCGTTCCCAGGAAGACCAGTAGTAGTTTCCGATGCACATCTGGAGGCAATCAGTAATCTGTGGACTATCAGAGTGTTGACGAAACACAGAAATTGCATCGGGATTGAATACAAAAGTCACCATGCGCACTTTCCTCCATGGGAGTAATGTCTCAAACAGTCTACGCTTTGATCGTTCCCTGGAAGACCAGAAGTAGTTTCCGATGCACATCTGGAGGCAATCTGTAATATGTGGCCTTCAAAGTGTTGACGAAACACAGAAATTGCATCGGGATTAAATACAACATTCACGATGCGCACTTTCCTATATGGGAGTAATGTCTGAAAGAGTCTACGCTTTGATCGTTCCCTGGAAGACCAGTAGTAGTTTCCGATGCACATCTGAAGTCAATCTGTAATCTGTGGACTATCAGAGTGTTGATGAAACACAGAAATTGCATCGGGATTGAATACAACAGTCACCATCGGCACTTCCCTCCATGGGAGCAATGTCTCAACCAGTCTACGCTTTGATCGTTCACTGGAAGACCAGTAGTAGTGTCCGATCCACATCTGGTGGCATTCTGTAATCTGTGGACTATCAGAGTGTTGATGAAACACAAAAATTCCATCGGGAGTGAATACAACACTCACAATGCGCTCTTTCCTCCATGGGAGTAATGTCTCAAACAGTCTACGCTTTGATCGTTCACTGGAAGACCAGTTGTAGTTTCCGATGCGCATCTGGTGGCATTCTGTAATCTGTGGACTATCAGAGTGTTGATGAAACACCAAAATTGCATCGGAATTCAATACAACAATCAGCATCCGCACTTTCTTCCATGGGAGTAATGTCTCAAACAGTCTACGCTTTGATCGTTCCCTGGAAGACCAGTTGTAGTTTCCGAAGCACATCTGGTGGCATTCTGTAATCTGTGGACTATCATAGTGTTGATGAAACACAGAAATTTCATCGCGATTGAATACAATAGTCACCATCCACACTTTCCTCCGCGAGAGTAATGTCTCAAACAGTCTACGATTTGATCGTTCCCTGGAAGACCAGTAGCAGTTTTCGATGCGCAGCTGGCTGCATTCTGTAATCTGTGGACTATCAGAGTGCTGATGAAACACAAAAATTCCATCGGGAGTGAATACAACAGTCACATAGCGCACTTTCCTCCATGGGATTAATGTCTCAAACTGTCTACGCTTTGGTCGTTCAATGGAAGACCAGTAGTAGTTTCTGATGCACATCTGGAGGCAATCGGTAATCTGTGGACCTTCAAAGTATTGACGATTCTCAGAAATTGCATTGGGATTAAACACAACATTCACCATGCGCACTTTCCTCCATGTGAGTAATGTCTGAAACAGTCTACGCTTTCATAATTCCCTGGAAGACCAGTAGTAGTTTCCGATGCACACCTGGAGGCATTCTGTAATTTGTGGACCTTCAAAGTGTCGATGAAACACAGAAATTGGATCGCGATTGAATACAACAGTCACGATGCACACTTTCCTCCATGGGAGTAATGACTCAAACAGTATACGCTTTGATCGTTCCCAGGAAGACCAGTAGTAGTTTCCGATGCACATCTGGAGGCAATCAGTAATCTGTGGACTATCAGAGTGTTGATGAAACACAGAAATTGCATCGGGATTGAATACAAAAGACACCATGCGCACTTTCCTCCATGGGAGTAATGCCTCAAACAGTCTACGCTTTGATCGTTCCCTGGAAGACCAGTGGTAGTTTCCGATGCACATCTGGAGGCATTCTGTAATCTGTGGACTATCAGAGTGGTGATGAAACACAGAAATCGCATCGGGATTGGATACAACAGTCACCATCCGCACTTTCCTCCATGGGAGAAATGTCTCAACCAGTCTACGCTTTGATCGTTCCCTGGAAGACCAGTAGTAGTTTCTGATCCACATCTGGTGGCATTCTGTAATCTGTGGACTCACAGAGTGTTGATGAAACACAGAAAATGCATGGGGAATGAATACAACAGTCACCATGCGAACTTTCCTCCATAGGAGTAATTTCTCAAAGAGTTTACGATTTGATCTTTCCCTGGAAAACCAGTAGTAGTTTCCGATGCACATCTGGAGGCATTCTGTAGTCTGTGGACTCTCAGAGTGTTGATGAAACACAGAAATTGCATCGGGATTGAATACTACAGTCACCATCCGCACTTTCCTCCATGGGAGTAATGTCTCAAACAGTCTACGCTTTTATCGTTAACTGGAAGACCAGTAGTAGTTTCCGATGCACATCTGGTGGCATTCTGTAATCTTTGGACTATCAGAGTGTTGATGATACACAAAAATTCCATCGGGAGTGAATACAACAGTCACAATGCGCACTTTAATCCATGGGAGTAACGTCTCAAACAGTCTACGCTTTGATCGTTCCCTGGAAGACCAGTAGTACTTTCCGATGCACATCTGGAGGCATTCTGTAATCTGTGGACTATCAGAGTGTTGACGAAACACAGCAATTGCATCGGGATTAAATACAACATTCACGATGCGCACTTTCCTATATGGGAGTAATGTCTGAAAGAGTCTACGCTTTGATCGTTCCCTGGAAGACCAGTAGTAGTTTCCGATGCACATCTGAAGTCAATCTGTAATCTGTGGACTATCAGAGTGTTGACGAAACACAGAAATTGCATCGGGATTGAATACAACAGTCACCATCCCCACTTTCCTCCATGGGAGTAATGTCTGAAATAGTCTACGATTTGATCGTTCCCTGGAAGACCAGTAGTAGTTTCCGATGCACATCTGGAGGCATTCTGTTCTCTGGGGGTTTTCAAAATGTTGATGAAAAACAGAAATTGCTTTGGGAGTGAATACAACAGTCACCATCCGCACTTTCCTCCATGGGAGTAATGTCTTAAACACTATACGCTTTGATCGTTCCCATTAAGACCAGTAGTAGTTTCCGATGCACATCTGGATGCATTCTGTAATGTGTGGACCTTCTAAGTGTTGATGAAACACAGAAATTGCATCGAGATTGAATACAACAGTCACCATGCACACTTTCCTCAATTGGAGTAATGTCTCAAACAGTCTACGCTTTGATCGTTCATTGGAAGACCAGTGGTAGTTTCCGATGCACATCTGGATGCATTCTGTAATCTGTGGATGATCAGAGAGTTGATGAAACACAGAAATTGCATCGGGATTGAATACTACAGTCACAATCCGCACTTTCCTCCATGGGAGTAATGTCTCAACCAGTCTACGCTTTGATCGTTCCCTGGAAGACCAGTAGTAGTTTCTGATCCACATCTGGTGGCATTCTGTAATCTGTGGACTCTCAGAGTGTTGATGAAACACAGAAAATGCATGGGGAATGATTACAACAGTCACCATGCGCACTTTCCTCCATAGGAGTAATTTCTCAAAGAGTTTACGCTTTGATCGTTCCCTGGAAAACCAGTAGTAGTTTCCGATGCACTTCAGGAGGCATTCTGTAATCTGTGGACTCTCAGAGTGTTGATGAAACACTGAAATTGCATCGGGATTGAATACTACAGTCACAATCCGCACTTTCCTCCATGGGAGTAATGTCTCAAACAGTCTACGCTTTTATCGTTCCCTGGAAGACCAGTAGTAGTTTCCGATGCACATCTGGTGGCATTCTGTAATCTGTGGACTATCAGAGTGTTGATGATACACAAAAATTCCATCGGGACTGAATACAACAGTCACAATGCGCACTTTAATCCATGGGAGTAACGTCTCAAACAGTCTACGCTTTGATCGTTCCCAGGAAGACCAGTAGTAGTTTCCGATGCACATCTGTAGGCATTCTGTAATCTGTGGACTATCAGAGTGTTGATGAAACACAGACAATGCATCGGGAATAAATACAACAGTCACCATGCGCACTTTCCTCCGTAGGAGTAATGTCTCAAAGAGTTTACGCTTTGATCGTTCCCTGGAAGGTCAGTGGTAGTTTCCGATGCACATCTGGAGGCATTCTGTAATCCGTGGACTATCAGAGTATTGATGAAAACAGAAATTGCATCGGGATAGAATACAACAGTCACCATGCGCACTTTCCTGAATGGGGGTAATGTCTCAACAGTCTACGCTTTGATCGTCCACTGGAAGACCAGAAGTAGTTTATGATGCACATCTGGTGGCATTCTGTAATCTGTGGACTATCAGAGTGTTGATGAAACACAGAAATTGCATCGGCATTGAATACAACAGTCACCATGCGCACTTTCCTCCATGGGAGTAATGTCTGAAACAGTCTACGCTTTGATCGTTCCCTGCAAGACCAGTGGTAGTTTCCGATGCACATCTGGAGGCATTCTGTAATCTGTGGACTATCAGAGTATTGATGAAACACAGATATTGCATCGGGATTGAATACAACAGTCACCTTTCGCAATTTCCTGAATGGGAGTAATGTCTCAAACAGTCAACGATTTGATCGTTCCCAGGAAGAACAGTAGTAGTTTCCGATGCACTTCTGGAGGCATTCTGTTATCTGTGGACTATCAGAGTGTTGATGAAACACAGAAAATGCATCGGGAATGAATACAACATTCACCATGCGCACTTTCCCCCATAGGAGTAATGTCTCAAAGAGTTTACGCTTTGATCGTTCTCTGGAAAACCAGTAGTAGTTTACGATGCACATCTGGAGGCATTCTGTAATCTGTGGTCTCTTACAGTGTTGATGAAACACTGAAATTGCATCGGGATAGAATACAACAGTCACCATGCGCTCTTTCCTGAATGGGAGTAATGTCTCAATAGTCTACGCTTTGATCGTCCACTGGAAGACCAGTAGTAGTTTCCGATGCACATCTGGAGGCATTCTGCAATTTGAGGACCTTCAAAATGTTGATGAAACACAGAAATTGCATCGGAATTGAATACAACAGTCACCATGCACACTTTCCTCCATGGGTGTTATGTCTCAAACAGTCTACGATTTGATCGATTCCTGGAAGACCAGTAGTAGTTTCAGATGCACATCTGAGGGCAATCTGTAATCTGTGGACTATCAGAGTGTTGATGAAACACAGAAATTGCATCGGGATTGAATACAACAGTGACCATGCGCACTTTCCTCCATGGGAGTAATGTCTCAAACAGTCTACGCTTTGATCGTTCCCTGGAAGACCAGTGGTAGTTTCCGATGCACATTTGGAGGCATTTTGTAATCTGTGGACTATCAGAGTATTGATGAAACACAGAAATTTGCATCGGGATTGAATACAACAGTCACCATGCGCACTTTCCTGAAAGGGTGTAATGTCTCAAACAGTCTACGCTTTGATCGTTCCCTGGAAGACCAGAAGCAGTTTCCGATGCCCATCTGGTGGCATTCTGTGATCTGTGGACTATCAGAGTGTTGATGAAACACAGAAATTGCATCGGGAGTGAATACAACAGTCACCATGCGCACTTTCCTCAATGGGAGTAATGTCTAAAACAGTCTACGCTTTGATCGTTCCCTGGAAGACCTGACGTAGTTTCCGATGCACATCTGGAGGGATTCTGTAATCTGTGGACTATCAAAGTGTTGATGAAACACAGAAATTGCATCGGGATTGAATACCACAGTCACCATGTGCACTTTCCTTCATGGGAGTAATGTCTCAAACAGTCTACGCCTTGATCGTTCCCAGGAAGACCTGTAGTAGTTTCCGAAGCACATCTGGGGGCATTCTGTAATCTATGGACTATCAGAGTGTTGATGAAACACAGAAAATGCATCGGGAATGAATACAACAGTCACCATGCGCACTTTCCTCCATAGGAGTAATGTCTCAAAGAGTTTACGCTTTGATCGTTCCCTTGAAGACCAGTAGTAGTTTCCGATGGACATCTGGAGGCAATCTGTAATCTGTGGACCTTCAAAGTGTTGACGAAACACAGAAATTGCATCGGGATTAAATAAAACATTCACCATGTGCACTTCCCTCCATGGGAGTAATGTCTGAAAGAGTCTACGCTTTGATCGTTCCCTGGAAGACCAGTAGTAGTTTCCGATGCACATCTGGAGGCATTTTGTAACCTGTGGACCTTCAAAGTGTTGATGAAACACAGAAATTGCATCGGGATTGAATACAACAGTCACCTTTCGCAATTTCCTGAATGGGAGTAATGTCTCAAACAGTCATCGATTTGATCGTTCCCAGGAAGAACAGTAGTAGTTTCCGGTGCACTTCTGGAGGCATTCTGTTATCTGTGGACTATCAGAGTGTTGATGAAACACAGAAAATGCATCGGGAATGAATACAACATTCACCATGCGCACTTTCCCCCATAGGAGTAATGTCTCAAAGAGTTTACGCTTTGGTCGTTCTCTGGAAAACCAGTAGTAGTTTACGATGCACATCTGGAGGCATTCTGTAATCTGTGGTCTCTTACAGTGTTGATGAAACACTGAAATTGCATCGGGATAGAATACAACAGTCACCATGCGCACTTTCCTGAATGGGAGTAATGTCTCAATAGTCTACGCTTTGATCGTCCACTGGAAGACCAGTAGTAGTTTCCGGTGCACATCTGGAGGCATTCTGCAATTTGAGGACCTTCAAAATGTTGATGAAACACAGAAATTGCATCGGAATTGAATACAACAGTCACCATGCACACTTTCCTCCATGGGTGTTATGTCTCAAACAGTCTACGATTTGATCGATTCCTGGAAGACCAGCAGTAGTTTCCGATGCACATCTGAGGGCAATCTGTAATCTGTGGACTATCAGAGTGTTGATGAAACAAAGAAATTGCATCGGGATTGAATACAGCAGCCAACATGCGCACTTTCCTCCATGGGAGTAATGTCTCAAACACTCTACGCTTTGATCGTTCCCACTAAGACCAGTAGTAGTTTCCGATGCACATCTGGAGGCATTCTATAATCTGTGGTCTATCATACTGTTGATGAAACACAGAAATTACATCGGGATTGAATACAACAGTCACCATGCGCACTTTCCTGAATGGTAGTAATGTCTGAAACAGTCCACGATTTGATCGTTCCCAGGAAGACCAGCATTAGTTTCTGATGCACATCTGGAGGATATCAGTAATCTGTGTACTATCAGAGTGTTGATGAAACACAGAAATTGCATCGGGATTGAATACAACAGTCACCATGCGCACTTTCCTCCATGGGAGTAATGTCTCAAACAGTCTACGCTTTGATCGTTCCCTGGAAGACCAGTGGTAGTTTCCGATGCACATTTGGAGGCATTCTGTAATCTGTGGACTATCAGAGTATTGATGAAACACAGAAATTTGCATCGGGATTGAATGCAACAGTCACCATGCGCACTTTCCTGAAAGGGTGTAATGTCTCAAACAGTCTACGCTTTGATCGTTCCCTGGAAGACCAGAAGCAGTTTCCGATGCCCATCTGGTGGCATTCTGTGATCTGTGGACTATCAGAGTGTTGATGAAACACAGAAATTGCATCGGGAGTGAATACAACAGTCACAATGCGCACTTTCCTCAATGGGAGTAATGTCTAAAACAGTCTACGTTTTTGATCGTTCCCTGGAAGACCTGACGTAGTTTCCGATGCACATCTGGAGGGATTCTGTAATCTGTGGACTATCAAAGTGTTGATGAAACACAGAAATTGCATCGGGATTGAATACCACAGTCACCATGTGCACTTTCCTACATGGGAGTAATGTCTCAAACAGTCTACGACTTGATCGTTCCAAGGAAGACCTGTAGTAGTTTCCGAAGCACATCTGGAGGCATTCTGTAATCTATGGACTATCAGAGTGTTGATGAAACACAGAAAATGCATCGGGAATGAATACAACAGTCACCATGCGCACTTTCCACCATAGGAGTAATGTCTCAAAGAGTTTACGCTTTGATCGTTCCCTGGAAGACCAGTAGTAGATTCCGATGGACATCTGGAGGCAATCTGTAATCTGTGGACCTTCAAAGTGTTGACGAAACACAGAAATTGCATCGGGATTAAATAAAACATTCACCATGTGCACTTCCCTCCATGGGAGTAATGTCTGAAAGAGTCTACGCTTTGATCGTTCCCTGGAAGACCAGTAGTAGTTTCCGATGCACATCTGGAGGCATTTTGTAACCTGTGGACCTTCAAAGTGTTGATGAAACACAGAAATCGCATCGGGATTGAATACAACAGTCACCATGCACCCTTTCCTCCATGGGAGTAATGTCTGAAACAGTCCACGATTTGATCGTTCCCAGGAAGACCAGTAGTAGTTTCCGATGCACATCTGGAGGCAACCAGTAATCTGTGGACTATCAGAGTATTGATGAAACACAGAAATTTGCATCGGGATTGAATACAACAGTCACCATGCGCACTTTCCTGAATGGGTGTAATGTCTCAAACAGTCTACGCTTTGGTCGTTCCCTGGAAGACCAGAAGCAGTTTCCGATGCCCATCTGGTGGCATTCTGTGATCTGTGGTCTTTCAGAGTATTGATGAAACACAGAAATTTGCATCGGGATTGAATACAACTGTCACCATGCGCACTTTCCTGAAAGGGTGCAATGTCTCCAACAGTCTACGCTTTGATCGTTCCCTGGAAGGCCAGAAGCAGTTTCCGATGCACATCTGGTGGCATTCTGTGATCTGTGGACTATCAGAGTGTTGATGAAACACAGAAATTGCATAGGGATTGAATACAACAGTTACCTTGCGCACTTTCCTCCATGGGAGAAATGTCTCAAACACTCTACGCTTTGATCGTTCCCATTAAGGCCAGTAGTAGTTTCCGATGCACATCTGGAGGCATTCTGTAATCTGTGGACTATCAGACTGTTGATGAAACACAGAGATCGCATCGGGATTGAATACAACAGTCACCAAGCACACTTTCCTCCGAGGGAGTAATGTCTCAAACAGTCTACGATATGATCGTTCCCTGGAAGACCAGTCGTAGTTTCCGATGCACATCTGGAGGCATTCTGTAATCTGTGGACTGTAAGACTGTTGATGAAACACAGAAATTGCATCGGGATTGAATACAACAGTCACCATGCGCACTTTCCTCCATGGGAGCAATGTCTCAAAGAGGTTAGGCTCTGATCGTTCCCTGGAAGACCAGTAGTAGTTTCCGATGCACATCTGGAGGCATTCTGTAATCTGTGCACTATCAGAGTGTTGATGAAACACAGTAATTGCATCGGGATTGATTACAACAGTCCCCATCCGCACTTTCCTGAATGGGTGTAATGTCTCAAACAGTCTACGCTTTGATTGTTCTCTGGAAGACCAGTAGTAGTTTCCGATGCACATCTGGTGGCATTCTGTAATCTGTGGACTATCAGAGTGTTGCTGAGACACAGTAATTGCATCGGGATTGAATACAACAGTCACCATCCGCACTTCCCTCCATGGGAGTAATGTCTGAAACAGTCTACGCTTTGATCGTTCCCTGGAAGACCAGTAGGAGTTTCCGATGCACATCTGGTGGCTTTCAGTAATCTGTGGTCTATAAGAGTGTTGATGAAACACAGAAAATGCATCGGGATTAAATACAACATTCACCATGCACACTTTCCTCCACGGGAGTAATGTCTCAAACAGTCTACGCTTTGATCGTTCCCTGGAAGACCAGTAGTAGATTCCGATGGACATCTGGAGGCAATCTGTAATCTGTGGACCTTCAAAGTGTTGACGAAACACAGAAATTGCATCGGGATTAAATAAAACATTCACCATGTGCACTTCCCTCCATGGGAGTAATGTCTGAAAGAGTCTACGCTTTGATCGTTCCCTGGAAGACCAGTAGTAGTTTCCGATGCACATCTGGAGGCATTCTGTTATCTGTGGACTATCAGAGTATTAATGAAACACAGATATTGCATCAGGATTGATTACAACAGTCCCCATCCGCACTTTCCTCCATGGGAGTAATGTCTCAAACAGTCTACGCTTTGATCGTACCCTCGAAGACCAGTATTAGTTTCCGATGCACATCTGGTGGCATTCTGTAATCTGTGGACCATCAGAGTGTTGATGAAACACAGAAATTGCATCGGGATTGAATTCACCATGCGCACTTTCCTCCACGGGAGTAATGTCTCAAACAGTCTACGCTTTGATTGTTCTCTGGAAGACCAGTAGTAGTTTCCGATGCACATCTGGTGGCATTCTGTAATCTGTTTACTATCAGAGTGTTGATGAAACACAGAAATTGCATCGGGATTGAATACAACGGTCACCATGCGCACTTTCCTCCACGGGAGTAATGTGTCAAACAGTCTTCGCTTTGATCGTTCCCTGGAAGACCAGTAGTAGTTTCCGATGCACATCTGGTGGCATTCTGTAATCTGTGGACTATCAGAGTGTTGATGAAACACAGTAATTGCATCGGGATTGAATACAACAGTCACCATCCGCACTTCCCTCCGTGGGGGTAATGTCTGACACAGTCTACGATTTGATCGTTTCCTGGAAAACCAGTAGGAGTTTCCGATGCACATCTGGTGGCATTCAGTAATCTGTGGTCTATAAGAGTGTTGATGAAACACAGAAAATGCATCGGGATTAAATACAACAGTCACCATGCGCACTTCCCTCCACGGGAGTAATGTCTCAAACAGTCTACGCTTTGATCGTTCCCTGGAAGACCAGTAGTAGTTTCCGATGCACATCTGGAGGCATTCTGTAATCTGTGGACCTTCAAAGTGTTGATAAATCACAGAAATTTCATCGGGATTGAATACAACAGTCACCATGCACACTTTCCTCCATGGGAGTAATGTCTGAAACAGTCTACGCTTTGATCGTTCCCAGGAAGAACAGTAGTAGTTTCCGATGCACATCTGGAGACAATCTGTAATCTGTTTACTATCAGAGTGTTGATAAAAAACACAGAAATTGCATCAGGATGGAATACAACAGTCACCATCCGCACTTTCCTCCATGGGAGTAATGTCTGAAGCAGTCTACGCTTTGATCGTTCCCAGGAAGACCAGTAGTAGTTTCCGATGCACATCTGGAGGCATTCTGTAATTTGTGGACCTTCAAAGTGTTGATGAAACACAGAAATTGCATAGGGTTTGAATACAACAGTCACCCTGCACACTTTCCTCCATGGGAGTAATGTCTGAAACAGTCTACGTTTTTGATCGTTCCCAGGAAGACCAGTAGTAGTTTCCGGTGTACATCTGGAGGCAATCTGTAATCTGTGGACTATCAGAGTGTTGATGAAACACAGAAATTGCATCGGGATTGAATACAACAGTCACCATGCGCACTTTCCTCCATGGGAGTAATGTCTCAAATAGTCTACGCTTTGATCGTTCCCTGGAAGACCAGTAGTAGATTCCGATGCACATCTGGTGGCATTCTATAATCTGCGGACTATCAGACTGTTGATGAAACACAGAAATTGAATCGGGATTGAATACAACAGTCACAATCCGCACTTTCCTTCATAGGAGTAATGTCTGAAACAGTCTACGCATTGATCGTTCACTGGAAGACCAGTAGTAGTTTCCGATGCACATCTGCAGGCATTCTGTAATTTGTGGACCTTCAAAGTGTTGATGAAACACAGAAATTGCATAGGGATTGAATACAACAGTCACCATGCACTCTTTCCTCCATGGGAGTAATGTCTCAAACAGTCTACGCTTTGATCGTTCTCTGGAAGACCAGTGGTAGTTTCCGATGCACATCTGGTGGCATTCTGTAATCTGTGGACTATCAGAGTATTGATGAAACACAAAAATTCCATCGGTAGTGAATACAACAGTCACCATGCACACTTTCCTCCATGGGAGTAATGTCTCAAACAGTCTACGCTTTGATCGTTCCCTGGAAGACCAGTAGTACATTCCGATGCACATCTGGTGGCATTCTATAATCTGCGGACTATCAGACTGTTGATGAAACACAGAAATTGAATCGGGATTGAATACAACAGTCACCATCCGCACTTTCCTTCATAGGAGTAATGTCTCAAACAGTCTACGCTTTGATCGTTCCCTCGAAGACCAGTAGTAGTTTGCGATGGATATCTGGAGGCAATCTGTAATCTGTGGGCGTTCAAAGTGTTGACGAAACACAGAAATGGCAGCGGGATTAAATACAACATTCACCATGCGCACTTTCCTCCATGGGAGTAATGTCTGAATGAGTCTACGCTTTGATCGTTCCCTGGAAGACCAGTAGTAGTTTCCGATGCACATCTGGAGGCATTCTGTAATCTGTGGACTATCAGAGTGTTGATGAAACAAAGAAATGGCATTGGGATTAAATACAACAGTCACCATGCGCACTTTCCTGCATGGCACTAATGTCTCAAACAGTCTATGCTTTGATCGTTCCCTGGAAGACCAGTAGTAGTTTCCGATGCACATCGGGATGCAATCTGTAATCTGTGGACTATCAGAGTGTTGATGAAACACAGAAATTGCATCGGGATTGAATACAACAGTCACCATCCGCACTTTCCTCCATGGCAGTAATGTCTGAAACAGTCTACCCTTTGAACGTTCCCTAGAAGACCAGTAGTAGTTTCCGATGCACATCTGGAGGCATTCAGTAATTTGTGGACCTTCAAAGTGTTGATGAAACACAGAAATTGCATCGGGATTGAATACATCAGTCACCATGCACACTTTCCTCCATGGGAGTAATGTCTGAAACAGTCCACGATTTGACCGTTCCCAGGAAGACCAGTAGTAGTTTCCGATGCACATCTGGAGGCAATCAGTAATCTGTGTACTATCAGAGTGTTGATGAAACAGAGAAATTGCATCTGGATTGAATACAACAGTCACCATGCGCACTTTCCTCCAAGGGAGTAATGTCTCAAAGAGTCTACGCTTTGATCGTTCTCTGGAAGACCAGTGGTAGTTTCCGATGCACATCTGGTGGCATTCCGTTATCTGTGGACTATCAGAGTATTGATGAAACACAGATATTGCATCGGGATTGAATACAACAGTTACCATGGGCACTTTCCTCTATGGGAGTAATGTCTCAAACAGTCTACGCTTTGATCGTTCCCTGGAAGATCAGTGGTAGTTTCCGATGCACATCTGGAGGCATTCTGTAATCTGTGGACTATCAGAGTATTGATGAAACACAGAAATTTGTATCGGGATTGAATACAACAGTCACAATGCGCACTTTCCTGAAAGGGTGTAATGTCTCAAACAGTCTACGCTTTGATCGCTCCCTGGAAGACCAGCAGCAGTTTGCGATGCACATCTGGTTCCATCCTGTGACCTGTGGACTATCAGAGTGTTCATGAAACACAGAAATTGCATCGGGATTGAATACAACAGTCACCATGTACACTTTCCCTCATGGGAATAATGTTTCAAACAGTCTACGCTTTGATCGTTCCCAGGAAGACCAGTAGTAGTTCCCGATGCACATCTGGAGGCATTCTGTAATCTGTGGACTATCTGAGTGTTGATGAAACACAGAAAATGCATCGGGAATGAATACAACAGTCACCATGCGCACTTTCCTCCATAGGAGTAATGTCTCAAAGTGTTTACACTTTGATCGTTCCCTGGAAGACCTGTAGTAGTTTCCGATGCACGTCTGGTGGCATTCTGTAATCTGTGGACTATCAGAGTGTTGATGAAACACATAAATTGCACCGGGATTGAATACTACAGTCACCATCCGCACTTTCCTCCATGGGAGTAATGTTTTAAACAGTCCACGCTTTGATCGCTCCCTGGAAGACCAGTAGTAGTTTCCGATGCACATCTGGAGGCATTCTGTAATCTGCGGTCTCTCAGAGTGTTGATGAAACACTGAAATTGCATCGGGAGTGAATACAACAGTCACCATGCGCACTTTCCTCCATGGGAGTAATGTCTCAAACAGTGTACGATTTGATCGTTGCCTGGAAGACCAGTAGTAGTTTCCGATGCACATCTGGAGGCATTCTGTAATCTGTGGACTATAAGACTGTTGATGAAACACAGAAATTGCATCGGGATTGAATACAACAGTCACCATCCGCACTTCCCTCCATGGGAGTAATGTCTGAAACAGTCTACGCTTTGATTGTTCCCTGGAAGACCAGTAGGAGTTTCCGATGCACATCTGGTGGCTTTCAGTAATCTGTGGCCTATAAGAGTGTTGATGAAACACAGAAAATGCATCGGAGTTGAATACAACGGTCACCATACGGACTTTTCTCCATGGGGGTAATGTCTCAAATTGTCTACGCTTTGATCGTTCCCTGGGAGACCAGTTGTGGTTTCCGAAGCACATCTGGAGGCTTCCTGTAATCTGCGGACGTTCAGAGTGTTGATGAAACACAGAAATTGCATCTGGATTGAATACAACAGTCACCATGCGGACTTGTCTCCATGGGAGTAATGTCTCAAACCGTCTACGCTTTGATCCTTCCCTGAAAGACCAGTAGTTAGTTTCCGAAGCACATCTGGAGGCATTCTGTAATATGTGGACTTTCAGAGTGTTGATGAAACAGAGAAATTGCATCGCTATTAAATACAACACGCCAAATTGGATTTTGCTCCACTTGAGTAATGTCTCAAACTGTCACGATTTAATCGTTTGCTGGGAGACCAGTAGTAATTTCCGAAGCACATCTGGAGGCTTCCTGTAGTCAGTGGATGTTCAGAGTGTTCATGAAACACAGAAATTGCATCGGGATTGAATACAACAGGCACCATACGCACTTTGCCTAATGGCAGTAATGTCTCAAACTGTCTACGCTTTTATTGTTCCCTGGGAGAATAGTAGTAGTTTACGAAGCACATCTGGAGACTTCCTGTAATCTGTGTACTTTCAGGGTGTTGATGAAACACAGAAATTGCATCGGAGTTGAATACAACAGCCACCATTCGTACCTTTCTCCATGGGGGTTATGTCTCAAATTGTCTACGCTTTGATCGTTCGCTGGGAGACCAGTTGTAGATTCCGAAGCACATCTGGAGGCTTCCTGTAATCCTTGGACGTTCAGAGTGTTGATAAAACACAGATATTGCATCGTGATTTAATACAACTGGCACCATGCGGACTTTTGTCATAGGGAGTTATGTCTCAAGCTCTCTACGCTTTGATCGACTCCTGAGACGCCAGTAGTAGTTTCCGCAGCACATCTGGAGTCATTCTGTAATCTACTGACGTTCAGAGTGTTGATGAAACACAGAAATTCCATCGGGATTGAGTACAAGAGGCACCATGTTGACTTTTCTGCATTGGGAGTAATGTCTCAAACTGTCTATGCTTTGATCGATTCCTGGGATACCAGTAGTAGTTTCCGAAGCACATCTGGAGGCATTCTGTAATCTGTGGACGTTCAGACTGTTGATGATACACAGAAATTGCATCGGGAATGAATACAAAAGTCACCATTCGGACTTTTCACGACGGGTGTAATGTCTCAAACAATCTACGCTTTGATCGATACCTGGGAGAAAAGTAGTAGTTTTCGATGCACATCTGGAGGCTTCCTGTAATATGTGGATGTTCATAGTGTTGATGAAACCAGATATTGTATCGGAATTGAATACAACAGCACCATGCGGACTTGTCTCAATGGGGGTAATGTCAGAAACTGTCTACGTTTTTATCGATTCCTGGGAGACCAGTAGTAATTTCCGAAGCACATCTGGAGGCTTCCTGTAATCTGTGGACGTTCAGTGTGTTGACGAAACATAGAAATTGCATCGGGATTAAATACAACGGGCACCATGCGGACTTTTCTCCATTGTAGTAATGTCTGATAATGTCTGCGTTTTGATCGATTCCTGGCAGACATGCAGTAGTTTCCGAAGCACATCTGGAGGGATTCTGTAATCTGTGGACTTTCAGAGTGTTGATGAAACACAGAAATTGCATCGCGATTGAATACAACAGGCACCATGCGGACTTTGCTCAATGGGACTAATGTCTGAAACTGTGTACGTTTTGAACGATTCGTGGGAGACCAGTAGTAGTTTTCGGCGCGCATCTGTAGGCATTCTGTAATATGTGGACCTTCAGAGTGTTGATGAGAGAGAGAAATTGCTTCGGGATTGAATACAACACTCACCATGTTGACTTTTCTTCAGATGAGTAATGTCTCAAACTGTCTACGCTTTGATCGATTCTTGGGAGACCAGTAGAAGATTCCGAAGTACATCTAAATGCATTCTGTAATGTGTGGACATTCAGAATATTGATGAAACACAGAAATTGAATCGGGATTGAACACAACATGCCAAATGCGGACATTACTCCATGGGAGTAATGTCTCAAACTGTCTACGCTTTGAGCGTTCCCTGGGAGACCAGTAGCAGTTTCCGAAGCACACCTGGAGGCTTCCTGATTTCATTGGACGTTCAGAGTGTTGACGAAACACAGAAATTGCCTCACGATTAGATACAACAAGCACCATGCGGACTTTTCTCCATGGGAGTAATGTTTCAAACTTTCTACGCATTGATCGTTCCCTGGGAGACCAGTAGTAGTTTCCGAAGCACATCTGGAGGCTTCCTGTAATCTGCGGACGTTCAGAGTGTTGATGAAACACAGAAATTGCATCGGGTTTGAATACAACAATCACCATGCGAACTTCTTTCCATGGGAGTAATGTCTTAAACTGTCTACGCTTTGATCGATTCCTTGGAGACCAGTAGTAATTTCCGAAGCACATATGGACTCATTCTGTAACCTGTGGACGTTCAGAGTGTTGATGAAACACAGGATTTGCATCGGGATTAAATACAACAGGCACCATGTTGACTTTTTTGCATGGGAGTAATGTCTCAAACTGTCTATGCTTTGATCGATTCCTGGGATACCAATAGTAGTTTCCGAAGCACATCTGGAGTCATTCTGTATTCTATTGACGTTCAGAGTGTTGATGAAACACAGAAATTGCATCAGAGTTGAATACAACGGTCACCATACGGACTTTTCTCCATGGGGGTAATGTCTCAAATTGTCTACGCTTTGATCGTTCCCTGGGAGACCAGTTGTAGATTCCGAAGCACATCTGTAGGCTTCCTGTAATCCGTGGACGTTCAGAGTGTTGATAAAACACAGAAATTGCATCGGGATTTAATACAACTGGCACCATGCGGACGTTTGTCATAGGGTCTTATGTCTCAAGCTTTCTACGCTTTGATCGATTCCTGTGAGACCAGTAGTAGTTTCCGAAGCACATCAGGAGGCTTCCTGTAATCTGTGGACTTTCAGAGTGTTGTGAAACACAGAAGTTGCATCGGGATTGAATACAACAGGCACCTTGCAGACTTTTATCATAAAGAGTAATGTCTCAAACTCTCTACACTTTGACCGATTCCTGGGAGACCAGTAGTAGTTACCGTAGCACATCTGGAGGCATCCTGTAATCTGTTGACCTTCAGTGTGTTGATGAAACACAGAAATTGCATCGGGATTGAACACAAGCACTATGCGGACATTTCTAAATGGGAGTAATGTCTCAAACTCTCTACGCTTTGATTGTTCCCTGGGAGACCAGTAGTAGTTTCCGAAGCACGTCTGGAGACTTTCTTTATTCTGTCGACGTTCAGAGAGTTAATGAAACACATTAATTTTATCGGGATTGAAAACAACAGGGACCATGCGGACTTATCTCCGTGGGAGTAATGTCTCAAACTGTGTACGGTTTGATCGTTCGCTGTGAGACGCCAGAGTTGGGAGACCAGTTGTGGTTTCCGAAGCACATCTGGAGGCTTCCTGTAATCTGCGGACGTTCAGAGTGTTGATGAAACACAGAAATTGCATCTGGATTGAATACAACAGTCACCATGCGGACTTTTCTCCATGGGAGTAATGTCTCAAACCGTCTACGCTTTGATCCTTCCCTGAAAGGCCAGTAGTTAGTTTCCGAAGCACATCTGGAGGCATTCTGTAATATGTGGACTTTCAGAGTGTTGATGAAACAGAGAAATTGCATCGCTATTAAATACAACACGCCAAATTGGATTTTGCTCCACTTGAGTAATGTCTCAAACTGTCACGATTTAATCGTTTGCTGGGAGACCAGTAGTAGTTTCCGAAGCACATCTGGAGGCTTCCTGTAGTCAGTGGATGTTCAGAGTGTTCATGAAACACAGAAATTGCATCGGGATTGAATACAACAGGCACCATGCGCACTTTGCCTAATGGCAGTAATGTCTCAAACTGTCTACGCTTTTATTGTTCCCTGGGAGAATAGTAGTAGTTTACGAAGCACATCTGGAGACTTCCTGTAATATGTGTACTTTCAGAGTGTTGATGAAACACAGAAATTGCATCGGAGTTGAATACAACAGGCACCATTCGTACTTTTCTCCATGGGGGTTATGTCTCAAATTGTCTACGCTTTGATCGTTCGCTGGGAGACCAGTTGTAGATTCCGAAGCACATCTGGAGGCTTCCTGTAATCCTTGGACGTTCAGAGTGTTGATAAAACACAGATATTGCATCGTGATTTAATACAACTGGCACCATGCGGACTTTTGTCATAGGGAGTTATGTCTCAAGCTCTCTACGCTTTGATCGACTCCTGAGACGCCAGTAGTAGTTTCCACAGCACATCTGGAGTCATTCTGTAATCTACTGACGTTCAGAGTGTTGATGAAACACAGAAATTCCATCGGGATTGAGTACAAGAGGCACCATGTTGACTTTTCTGCATTGGGAGTAATGTCTCAAACTGTCTATGCTTTGATCGATTCCTGGGATACCAGTAGTAGTTTCCGAAGCACATCTGGAGGCATTCTGTAATCTGTGGACGTTCAGACTGTTGATGATACACAGAAATTGCATCGGGAATGAATACAAAAGTCACCATTCGGACTTTTCACGACGGGTGTAATGTCTCAAACAATCTACGCTTTGATCGATACCTGGGAGAAAAGTAGTAGTTTTCGATGCACATCTGGAGGCTTCCTGTAATATGTGGATGTTCATAGTGTTGATGAAACCAGATATTGTATCGGAATTGAATACAACAGCACCATGCGGACTTGTCTCAATGGGGGTAATGTCAGAAACTGTCTACGTTTTTATCGATTCCTGGGAGACCAGTAGTAATTTCCGAAGCACATCTGGAGGCTTCCTGTAATCTGTGGACGTTCAGAGTGTTGACGAAACATAGAAATTGCATCGGGATTAAATACAACGGGCACCATGCGGACTTTTCTCCATGGTAGTAATGTCTGATAATGTCTGCGTTTTGATCGATTCCTGGCAGACATGCAGTAGTTTCCGAAGCACATCTGGAGGGATTCTGTAATCTGTGGACTTTCAGAGTGTTGATGAAACACAGAAATTGCATCGCGATTGAATACAACAGGCACCATGCGGACTTTGCTCAATGGGACTAATGTCTGAAACTGTGTACGCTTTGAACGATTCGTGGGAGACCAGTAGTAGTTTTCGGCGCGCATCTGTAGGCATTCTGTAATATGTGGACCTTCAGAGTGTTGATGAGAGAGAGAAATTGCTTCGGGATTGAATACAACACTCACCATGTTGACTTTTCTTCAGATGAGTAATGTCTCAAACTGTCTACGCTTTGATCGATTCTTGGGAGACCAGTAGAAGATTCCGAAGTACATCTAAATGCATTCTGTAATGTGTGGACATTCAGAATATTGATGAAACACAGAAATTGAATCGGGATTGAACACAACATGCCAAAATCGGACACTACTCCATGGGAGTAATGTCTCAAACTGTCTACGCTTTGAGCGTTCCCTGGGAGACCAGTAGCAGTTTCCGAAGCACACCTGGAGGCTTCCTGATTTCATTGGACGTTCAGAGTGTTGACAAAACACAGAAATTACCCCACGATTAGATACAACAAGCACCATGCGGACTTTTCTCCATGGGAGTAATGTTTCAAACTATCTAAGCTTTAATCGTTCCCTGGGAGACCAGTAGTAGTTTCCGAAGCACATATGGAGGCATTCTGTAATATGTGGACGTTCAGAGTGTTGATGAAACACAAAAATGCCATCGGGATTGAATAAAACAGCACCATGAGGACATTTTCCATGGGTGTAATGTCTCAAACTGTCTACGCTTTGATCGATTGCTTGGAGACCAGTAGTAATTTCCGAAACACATATGGACGCATTCTGTAATCTGTGGACGTTCAGAGTGTTGATGAAACACAGGATTTGCATCGTCATTGAATACATCAGGCACCATGCTGAATTTTCTCCATGGGAGTAATGTCTCAAACCGACTACGCTTTGATCGTTCCCTGAAAGACCAGTAGTAGTTTCCGAAGCACATCTGGAGGTATTCTGTTATATGTGGACGTTCAGAGTGTTGATGAAACACAAAAATTCCATCGGGATTGAATACAACAGCACCATGTGGACATTTTCCATGGGTGTAATGTCTCAAACTGTCTAAGGTTGGATCGTTCCCTAGTTGACCAGTAGTAGTCTAAGAAGCACATCTATAGTCTTTCCATAAACTGTGGACGTTCAGAGTGTTGATGAAACAGAGAAATTGCATCGCTATTAAATACGAGACGCCAAATTTGATTTTGCTCCACGTGAGTAATGTCTCGAACTGTTTCGATTTGATCGTTTGCTGGGAGACTAGTGGTAGTTTCCGAAGCACCTCTGGAGGTTTCCTGAAATCTGTGGACGTTCAGAGTGTTGATCAAACCCAGAAATTGCATCGAGATTGAATACAACTGGCACCATGCGAACTTTTGTCATAGGGAGTAATGTCTCAAACTGTCTACGGTTTGATTGGTCCCTGAGAGACCAGTAGTAGTTACCGAAGCACGTCTGGAGACATCCTGTAATCTGAGGACTTTCAGAGTGTTGATGAAACACAGAAATTGCATCGGAGTTGAATACAACAGGCACCATACGGACTTTTCTCCATGGGGGTTATGCCTCAAATTGTCTTCGCTTTGATCGTTCCCTGGGAGACCAGTAGTAGTTTCCGATGCACATCTGGAGGCATTCTGTAATCTGTGGACGTTCAGAGTGTTGATAAAGCACAGATATTGCATCGGGATTTAAAAAAACTGGCACCATGCGGACTTTTGTCATAGGGAGTTATGTCTCAAGCTCTCTACGCTTTGATCGATTATTGGGAGACCAGTAGTAGTTTCCGAAGCACATCTGGAGTCATTCTGTAATCTATTGACGTTCAGAGTGTTTATGAAACACAGAAATTCCATCGGGATTGAATACAACAGTCACCATGTTGACTTTTCTGCATGGGAGTAATGTCTAAAACTGTCTATGCTTTGATCGATTCCTGGGATACCAGTAGTAGTTTCCGAAGCACATCTGGAAGCATTCTGTAATCTGTGGGCGTTCAGAGTGTTGATGAAACAATGAAATTGCATCGGGATTGAATACAACATGCCAAATGCGGAATTTTCTCCATGGGAGTAATATCTCAAACTGTCTATGCTTTTATTGTTCCCTGGGAGACCAGTAGTAGTTTCCGAAGCACATCTGGAGGCTTCCTGTAATCTGTGGGCGTTCAGAGTGTTGATAAAACACAGAGATTGCTTCGGGATTGAATACAACAGGCACCATGTTGACGTTTCTTCAGGGGAGTAATGTCTCAAACTGTCTACGCTTTGATCGATTCTTGAAAGACCAGTGGAAAATTCCGAAGCACATCTAGAGGCATTCTGTAATGTGTAAACATTCAGAATATTGATGAAACACATAAATTGAATCGGGATTGAACACAACATGCCAAATGCGGACTTTCCTCCATGGGAGTAATGTCTCAAACTGTCTACGCTTTGAGCGTTCCCTGGGAGACCAGTAGTAGTTTCCGAAGCACATCTGGAGGCTTCCTGTAATCTACGGACGTTCAGAGTGTTGATGAAACACAGAAATTGCATCGGGATTGAATACAACAGTCACCATGCGGACTTCTTTCCATGGGAGCAATGTCTTAAACTGTCTACGCTTTGATCGATTCCTTGGAGACCAGTAGTAATTTCCGAAGCACATATGGAGGCATTCTGTAATCTGTGGACGTTCAGAGTGTTGATGAAACACAAAAATTCCATCTGGATTGAATACAACAGCACCATGAGGACATTTTCCATGGGTGTAATGTCTCAAACTGTCTAAGATTTGATCGTTCCCTAGTTAACCAGTTGTATTCTAAGAAGCACATCTGGAGTCTTTCCGTAGTCTGTAGACGTTCAGAGTGTTGATGAAACAGAGAAATAGCAACGCTATTAAATACAACACGCCAAATTGGATTTTGCTCCACGTGAGTAATATCTCAAACAGTCACGATTTGATCGTTTGCTGGGAGACTAGTTGTAGTTTCCGAAGCAACTCTGGAGGCTTTCTGTAATCTGTGGACGTGCAGAGTGTTGATCAAACCCAGAAATTGCTTCGAGATTGAATACAACTGGAACCATGCGGACTTTTGTCATAGGGAGTAATGTCTAAAACTGTCTATGCTTTGATCGATTCCTGGGATACCAGTAGTAGTCTCCGAAGCACATCTGGAAGCATTCTGTAATCTGTGGACGTTCAGAGTGTTGATGAAACAATGAAATTGCATCGGGATTGAATACAACATACCAAATGCGGAATTTTCCCCATGGGAGTAATATCTCAAACTGTCTACGCTTTGATCATTTCCTGGGAGACCAGTACTAGTTTCCGAAGCACATCTGGAGATATTCTATAATCTGTGAACCTTCACTTTGCTGATGAAGCACAGAAATTGCATCGGGATTGAATACAACAGCCACCATGCGGACTTTTCTCCATGGGAGTAATGTCTCAAACAGTCTACGTTTTGATCGATTCCTGTGAGACGAGTAGTAGTTTCCGAAGCACATCTGGAGGCTTCCTGTAAACTGTGGGTGTTCAGAGTGTTGATAAAACACAGAGATTGCTTCGGGATTGAATACAACAGGCACCATGTTAACTTTTCTTCAGGGGAGTAATGTCTCAAACTGTCTACGCTTTGATCGATTCTTGAAAGACCAGTAGAAGATTCCAAAGCACATCTAGAGGCATTCTGTAATGTGTGGACATTCAGAATATTGATGAAACACATGAATTGAATCGGGATTGAACACAACATGCCAAATGCGGACTTTCCTCCATGGGAGTAATGTCTCAAACTGTATACGCTTTGAGCGTTCCCTGGGAGACCAGTAGTATTCTAAGAAGCACATCTGGAGTCTTTCCGTAATCTGTGGACGTTCAGAGTGTTGATGAAACAGAGAAATTGGATCGCTATTATATACAACACGCCAAATTGGATTTTGCTCCACGTGAGTAATGTCTCAAACAGTCACGATTTGATCGTTTGCTGGGAGACTAGTTGTAGTTTCCAAAGCAACTCTGGAGGCTTCCTGTAATCTGTGGACGTTCAGAGTGTTGATCAAACCGAGAAATTGCATCGAGATTGAATACAACTGGCACCATGCGGACTTTTGTCATAGGGTGTAATGTCTCAAACTGTCTACGGTTTGATTGGTCCCTGAGAGACCAGTAGTAGTTAACGAAGCACATCAGGAGACATCCTGTAATCTGTGGACATTCAGAGTGTTGATGAAACACAGAAATTGCATCGGAGTTGAATACAACTGGCACCATACGGACTTTTCTCCATGGGGGTTATGCCTCAAATTGTCTACGCTTTGATCGTTCCCTGGGAGACCAGTTGTAGATTCCGAAGCACATCTGGAGGCTTCCTGTAATCCTTGGACGTTCAGCGTGTTGATAAAGCACAGATAATGCATCGGGATTTAATACAACTGGCACCATGCGGACTTTTGTCATAGGGAGTTATGTCTGAAGTTCTCTACGCTTTGATCGATTTCTGGGAGACCAGTAGTAGTTTCCGAAGCACATCTGGAGTCATTCTGTAATCTATTGACGTTCAGAGTGTTGATGAAACACAGAAATTCCATCGGGATTGAATACAACAGGCACCATGTTGACTTTTCTGCATGGGAGTAATGTCTCAAACTGTCTATGCTTTGATCGATTCCTGTGATACCAGTAGTAGTTTCTGAAGCATATCTGGAATCATTCTGTAATCTGTGGACGTTCAGAGTGCTGATGAAACAATGTAATTGCATCGGGATTGAATACAACATGCCAAATGCGGACTTTTCTCCATGGGAGTAATATCTCAAACTGTCTACGCTTTGATCGTTCCCTGGGAGACCAGTAGTAGTTTCCGAAGCACATCTGGAGGCTTCCTGTAATCTGGGGACTTTCAGAGTGTTGATGAAACGCAGAAATTGCATCGGGGTTGAATACAACAGGCACCATGCAGACTATCTTCCAATGGGAGTAATGTTCAAACTGTCTACGTTTTGATCGTTCCCTGGGAGACCAGTTGTAAATCCAAAAGCACATCTGGAGGCTTCCTGTAAACTGTGGACATTCAGAGTGATGATAAAACACATAAATTGCATCAGGATTGAATACAACTTTCACCATGTTAACTTTTCTCCATGGGAGTAATGTCTCCAACTGTCTACGCTTTGATCGATTCCTGGGAGACCAGTAGAAGATTTCGGAGCACATCTGAAGGCATTCTGTAATGTGTAGACGATCACAGTGTTGATGAAACACAGAAATTGAATCGGCATTGAATGCAACAGGCACCATGCAGACTTTTCTCAATGGGAGTAATGTCTCAAACCGACTACGCTTTGATCGTTCACTGGGAGACCAGTAGTAGTTTCCGAAGCACATCTAGAGGCATTTAGTAATATGTGGACGTTCAGATATTTGATAAAACACAGTAATTCCATCGGGATTGAATACAACAGGCACCATGGTGACTTTTCTAAATGGGTGTAATGTCTCAAACTCTCTGCGATTTGATCGTTCCCTGGGAGACCAGTAGTAGTT
This sequence comes from Schistocerca gregaria, assembly GCF_023897955.1. NCBI lineage: Eukaryota > Metazoa > Arthropoda > Insecta > Orthoptera > Acrididae > Schistocerca > Schistocerca gregaria. The sequence continues at coordinate 3,426,893 of NW_026061764.1, read as the reverse complement.
TCCGAAGCACAGCTGGAGGCTTTCTGTAATCTGTAGATGTTCAGAGTGTTGATGAAACACATACATTGTATCGGGATTGAATACAACAGGCACCATGTTGAATTTACTCCATGGGAGTAATGTCTCAAACTGTCTACGTTTTGATCATTTTCTGGGAGACCAGTACTAGTTTCCGAAGCAAATCTGGTGATATTCTATAATCTGTGAACCTTCACAGTGTTGACGAAGCACAGAAATTGCATCGGTATTGAATACAACAGCCACCATGCGGACTTTTCTCCATGGGAGTAATGTCTCAAACAGTCTAAGCTTTGATCGATTCCTGTGCGACCAGTAGTAGTTTCCAAAGCACATCAGGAGGCTTTCTGTATTCTGTGGACTTTCAGAGTGTTATGAAACACAGAAGTTGCATCGGGATTGAATACAACAGGCACCATGCAGTCTTTTATCATAATGAGTAATGTCTCAAACTCTCTACACTTTGACCGATTCCTGGGAGACCAGTAATAGTTACCGTAGCACATCTGGAGGCATTCGGTAATCTGTTGACCTGCAGTGTGTTGATGAAACACAGAAATTGCATCGGGATTGAATACAATCACTATGCGGACATTTCTAAATGGGAGTAATGTCTCAAACTGTCTACGCTTTGATTGTTCCCTGCGAGACCAGTAGTAGCTTCCGAAGCACGTCTGGAGACTTTCTTTATTCTGTCGACGTTCAGTGTGTTAATGAAACACGTTAATTGCATCGGGATTGAATACAACAGCACCATGAGGACATTTTCCATGGGTGTAATGTCTCAGAGTGTCTAAGATTTGATCGTTCCCTAGTTGACCAGTAGTATTCTAAGAAGCACATCTGGAGTCTTTCCGTAATCTGTGGACGTTCAGAGTGTTGATGAAACAGAGAAATTGCATCGCTATTAAATACAACACGCCAAATTGGATTTTGCTCCACGTGAGTAATGTCTCAAACAGTCACGATTTGATCGTTTGCTGGGACACTAGTTGTAGTTTCCGAAGCAACTCTGGAGGCTTCCTGTAATCTGTGGACGTTCAGAGTGTTGATCAAACCCCGAAATTGCATCGAGATTGAATACAACTGGCACCATGCGGATTTTTGTCATAGGGAGTAATGTCTCAAACTGTCTACGGTTTGATTGGTCCCTGAGAGACCAGTAGTAGTTACCGAAGCACATCTGGAGATATCCTGTAATCTGTGGACTTTCATAGTGTTGATGAAATACAGAAATTGCATCGGAGTTGAATACAACTGGCACCATACGGACTTTTCTCCGTGGCGGTTATGTCTCAAATTGTCTATGCTTTGATCGATCCCTGGGAGACCAGTTGTAGATTCCGAAGCACATCTGGAGGCGTCCTGTAATCCGTAAACGTTCAGAATGTTGATAAAACACAGATATTGCTTGGGATTTAATACAACTGGCACCATGCGGACTTTTGTCATAGGGAGTTATGTCTCAAGCTCTCTACGCTTTGATCGATTCCTGGGAGACCAGTAGTAGTTTCCGAAGCACATCTGGAGTCATTCTGTAATCTATTGACGTTCAGAGTGTTGATGAAACACAGAAATTCCATCGGGATTGGATACAACAGGCACCATTTTGACTTTTCTGCATGGAAGTAATGTCTCAAACTGTCTATGCTTTGATCGATTCCTGGGATACCAGTTGTAGTTTCCGAAGCACATCTGGAGGCATTCTGTAATCTGTGGACGTTCAGAGTGTTGATGAAACAATGAAATGGCATCGGGATTGAATACAACATGCCAAATGCTGACTTTCCTCCATGGGAGTAATATCTCAAATTGTCTACGCTTTGATCGTTCCCTGGGAGACCAGTAGTAGTTTCCCGAGCACATCTGCGGGCCTCCTGTAATCTGTGGACGTTCAGAGTGTTGATGAAACACAGAAATTCCATCGGGATTGAATACAACAGGCACCATGCGGACTTTTCTGCATGGGAGTAATGTCTCAAAGAGTTTACGCTTTGATCGATTCCTATGAGACCAGTAATAGATTCCGGAGCACATCAGGAGGCTTCCTGTAATCTGTGGACGTTCAGAGTGTTGATGAAACACAGAAATTGAATCGGCATTAAATACAAAAGGCACCATGTAGACTTTTCTCAATGGGAGTAATGTATCAAACCGTCTACGATTTGATCAATGCCTGGAGACCAGTAGTAGTTTCCGAAGCACGTCTGGAGACTTTCTTTATTCTGTCGACGTTCAGAGTGTTAATGAAACACATTAATTGCATCGGGATTGAATACAACAGGGACCATGCGGACTTTTCTCCGTGGGAGTAATGTCTCAAACCGTCTACGCTTTGATCGATCACTGGGGGACCAGTAGTAGTTTCCGAAGCACATCTGGAGAATTCCTGTAATCTGTGGACATACAGAGTGTTGATGAAACACAGAAATTGCATCGGGATTGAATACAACGGGCACCATGCAGATTTTTCTATATGGGAGCAATGTTTCAAACTTTCTACGCTTTGATCGTTCCCTGGGAGACCAGTAGTAGTTCCGAAGCACATCTGGAGGCTTTCTGTAATCTGTGGAATTGCAGAGTGAAGATGAAACACAGAAATTGCATCGGGATTGAATACAACAGGCGCCGTGCGGATTTTTCTCCATGGGAGCAATGTCTCAAACTGTCTACGCCTTGATCGATTCCTGGGAGACCAGTAGTAGTTTCCGAGGCACATCTGGAGGCTTCCTGTAATCTGTGGACTTTCTGAGTGTTGAAGATACACAGAAATTGCATCGGGATTGAATACAACATGCCAAATGCGGACCTATCTCCATGGGAGTAATTTTTCGTAGTGTCTACACTTTGATCGTTCCTTGGGAGACCAGTAGTAGTTTCCGAAGCACATCTGGAGTCATCCTGTAATCTGCGGACGTTCACAGTGTTGATGAAACACAGAAATAGCATCGGTATTGAATACAACAGGCACCAAACGGACTTCTTTCCATGGGAGTAATGTTTTAAAATGTTTTCGCTCTGATCGATTCCTGGGAGACCAGTAGTAGTTTCCGAAGCACATCTGGAGGCATTCTGTAATCTGTGGACGTTTAGGGTGTTGATGAAACACAGAAATAGCATCGGTATTGAATACAACAGGCACCAAACAGACTTCTTTCCATGGGAGTAATGTCTTAAAATGTTTTCGCTCTGATCGATTCCTGGGAGACCAGTAGTAGATACGGAATCACATCTGGAATGCTACCTGTAATCTGTGGACGTTCAGAGTGTTGATGAAACACAGAAATTGCATCAGGATTGAATACAACAGGAACCATGCGGACCTTACTCCATGGGAGTAATGTCTCAAATTGTCAACGCTTTGATCGATCCCTGGGAGACCAGTAGTAGTTTCCGAAGCACATATGGAGGCATTCTGTAATCTGTGGACGTTCAGAGTTTTGTGAAAACAGAAGTTGCATCGGGATATAATACAACAGGCACCATGCAGACTTTTTCTATAGGAAGTAATTTCTCAAACTCTCTAGACTTTGGTCAATTCCTGGAAGACCAGTAGTAGTTTCCGAAGCACATCTGGAGGCATTCTGTAATCTGTGGACGTTCAGAGTGTTGATGAAACACAGAAACTGCACTGGGATAGAATACAACATGCAAATGCGGACATTCCTCACATCTGGAGGCTCCCTGTAATCTGTGGACGCTCAGAGCGTTGTGAAACACAGAAGTTGCATCGGGATTGAATACAACAGGCACCATGCAGACTTGTAACATAGAGAGTAATTTCTCAAACTCTCTACACTTTGACCGATTCATGGGAGACCAGTTGAAGTTTCCGATGCTCATATGGAGGCACTCTGTAATCTGTGGACGTTCAGAGTGTTGATGAAACACAGAAATTCATCGGGATTGAATACAACTGGCACTATGCGGACTTTTCTCCATGGGAGTAATGTTTCAAACTTTCTACACTATGATTGTTCCCTGGGAGACCAGTAGTAGCTTCCGAAGCACATCTGGAGGCTTCCTGTAATCTGCGGACGTTCAGAGTGTTGATGAAACACAGAAATTGCATCGGTATTGAATACAACAGGCACCAGGCGGACTTTTCTCCATGGGTGTAATGTCTCAAACTGTCTACGATCTGATCGAATCCTGGGAGACCAGTAGTAGTTTCCGAAGCACATCTGGATGCTTCCTGTAATATGTGGACGTTCAGAGTGTTGATGAAACACAGAAATTGCATCGGGATTGAATACAACAGGCACAGTGCGCACTTTTCTCCATGGGAATAATTTTTCAAACTTTCTACGCTTTGATCGTTCCCTGGGAGACCAGTAGTGGTTTTCGAAGCACATTTGGAGGCTTTCTGTAATCTGTGGAATTGCAGAGTGAAGATGAAACCCAGAAATTGCATCGGGATTGAATTCAACAGGCACCGTGCGGATTTTTCTCAATGGCAGTAATGTCTCAAACTGTCTACGCCTTGATCGAATCCTGGGAGCCCAGTAGTAGTTTCCGAAGCACATCTGCAGGCTTCCTGTAATCTGTGAACCTTCTGACTGTTGATGATACACAGAAATTGCATCGGGATTGGATACAATATGCCAAATGCGGACCTATCTCTATGGGAGTAATTTCTCAAAGTGTCTACGCCTTGATCGTGCCCTGGGAGAACAGTAATAGTTTTCGAAGCACACCTGGAGGCATTCAGTAATCTGTGGACGTTCAGAGCAGTGAGGAAAAACACATATTGCATCGCGATTGAATACAACAATCACAATGCGGACTTTTCTCCATTGGAGAAATGTCTCAAACTTTCTACGCTTTGATCGTACCCTGGGACAGCAGTATTAGTTTCCGAAGCACATCTGGAGGCTTCCTGTAATCTGTGGACGTTCAGAGTGTTGATGAAACACAGAAAGTGCTTAGGCAACGAATACAACAGGCACCATGCTTACTTTTCTATAGGGGAGTAATGTCTCAATTCGTATACGTTTTGATCATTCCCTGGGAGACCAGTAGTAGTTTCCGAAGCACATATGAAGGCATTCTGTAATCTGTGGACCGTCAGAGTGTTGATGAAAAACAGAAATTGCATCGGGATTGAATACAACAACCACCATGCGGACTTTTCTCCATGGGAGTAATAACTCAAAGTGTTTACGTATTGATCGTTCCCTGGGACACCAGTAGTAGGTCTCGAAGGACATCTGGAGGCTTCCTGTAATCTGTGGACGTTCAGGGTGTTGATGAAACACAGAAATTGCACTGGCATTGAATACAACAATCATCATGCGGACTTTTCTCCATGGGTGTAATGTCTCCAACTGTCTACGCTTTGATCATTCCTTGGGAGAAAAGTATTAGTTTGAGAAGTACATCTGGAGTCTTTACGAAATCTGTGCGCGTTCAGAGTGTTGATGAAAGACAGGAATATCATCGGGATTGAATACAAGAGGCACCACTCGGACTTTTCTCCATGGGAGTAAGGTTTCAATTTTCCACGCTTTGATCGTTCCCTGGGAGACCAGTAGCAGTTTCCGAAGCATATCTGGAGGCTTCCTGTAATCTGTGGACGTTCAGAGTGTTGATGAAACACAGAAATAGCATCGGGATTAAATACAACAGGCCAAATCGGATTTTTCTCCATGGGAGTAATGTCTCAAACTGTCTACGATTTGATCGATTCCTGGCAGACCAGTAGTAGTTTCCGAAGCACATCTGGAGACATTATATAATCTGTGGACCTTCAGAGTTTTGATGAAACACAGAAATTGCATAGGGATTGAATACTACAGCCACCATACAGACATTTCTCCATGGGAGTAATGTCCGAATCTGTTTACGATTTTATCGATTCCTGGGAGACCTGTAGCAGCTTCCGAAGCACATCTTGAGACTTCCTGTAATCTGTGGAATTGCAGAGTTTTGATGAAACACAAAAATAGCATCCCGATTGAATACAACAGGCACCATGCGGTCATTTCTCCGTGGGAGTAATGAATCAAACTGTCACTGCTTTGATCGATCCCTGGCAGACCAGTAGTAGTTTCCGAAGCACATCTGGAGGCTTCCTGTAAACTGCGGACGTTCAGAGTGTTGATGAAACACAGAAATTGCATCGGTATTGAATACAACAGGCACCAGGCGGACTTTTCTCCATGGGAGTAATGTCTCAAACTGTCTACGCTCTGATCGATTCCTGGGAGACCAGTAAAAGTTTCCAAAGCACATATGGAGGCATTCTGTAAACTGTGGACGTTGAGAGTGTTGATGAAACACAGAAATTGCATCGGGATTGAATACAACTGGCACCATGTGGACATTTTTCCATTGGAGTAGTGTCACAACCTGTCTACGTTTTGATCCTTCCCTGGGAGACCAGTTGAGTTTTCCGAAGAACATCTGGTGGCTTCCTGTAAACTGTGGACGTTTAGAGTGTTGATGAAGCACAGAAATAGCATCCGGATTGAATACAACAGGCACTATGGGGTCATTTCTCCATGGGAGTAATGTATCAAACTGTCAATGCTTTGATCGATCCCAGGGAGACCAGTAGTAGTTTCCGAAGCACATCTGGAGGCTTCCTGTAATCTGTGGATGTTCAGAGTGTTGTGAAACACAGAAGTTGCATCGGGATTGAATATAACACGCACCATGAGGATATTCCTCCATGGGAGTAATGTTTCAAACTGTCATGGCTTTGATCGTTCCCTGGGAGACCAGTAGTAGTTTCCGAAGCACATCTGGAGGCTTCCTGTAATCTGTGGATGTTCAGAGTGTTGTGAAACACAGAAGTTGCATCGGGATTGAATATAACACGCACCATGAGGACATTCCTCCATGGGAGTAATGTTTCAAACTGTCATGGCTTTGATCGTTCCCTGGGAGACCAGTAGTAGTTTTCGAAACACATCTGGAGGCTTCCTGTAATATGTGGACGTTCAGAGTGTTGATGAAACACAGAAATTGCATCGGGATTGAATACAATAGGCACAATGCGGACTTTTCTCCATGGAAATAATTTTTCAAACTTTCTACGCTTTGATCGTTCCCTGGGAGACCAGTAGTAGTTCCGAAGCACATCTGGAGGCTTTCTGTAATCTGTGGAATTGCAGAGTGAAGATGAAACCCAGAAATGGCATCGGGATTGAATACAACAGGCACCGTGCGGAATTTTCTCCATGGGAGTTATGTCTCAAACTGTCTCCGCTTTGATTGTTCCCTGGGAGACCAGTAGTAGTTTACGAAGCACGTCTGAAGACTTCCTGTAATCTGTCGACTGTCAGAGTGTTGATGAAAATCAGAATTTGCATCGGGATTAAATAAAACAGGCACCATGCGGACTTTTCTCCATTGGAGAAATGTCTCAAACTGTCTACGCTTTGATCGTTCCCTGGGACAGCAGTATTAGTTTCCGAAGCACATCTTTAGGCTTCCAGTAATCTGTGGACGTTCAGAGTGTTGATGAAACACAGAAAGTGCTTAGGCAATGAATACAACAGGCACCATGCTTACTTTTCTATAGGGGAGTAATGTCTCAATTCGTCTACGTTTTGATCGTTCCCTGGGAGACCAGTAGTAGTTTCCGAAGCACATATGAAGGCATTCTGTAATCTGTGGACCGTCAGAGTGTTGATGAAAAAGAGAAATTGCATCGGGATTGAATACAACAACCACAATGCGGACTTTTCTCCATGGGAGTAATGTCTCAATGTGTTTACGTTTTGATCGTTCCCTGGGACACCAGTAGTAGGTCTCGAAGGACATCTGGAGGCTTCCTGTGATCTGTGGACGTTCAGAGTGTTGATGAAACACAGAAATTGCACCGGCATTGAATACAACAGGCACCGTGCGGACTTTTCCCAATGGGAGTACTGTCTCAAACTGTCTATGACTTGATTGATTCCTGGAAGACCAGTAGTAGTTACCGAAGCACATATGGAGGCTTCCTGTAATCTGTGGACCTTCAGAATGTTGATAAAACACAGAAATTGCATCGTGATTGAATACAAGCACTATGCGGACATTTCTAAATGGGAGTAATGTCTTAAACTGTCTACACTTTGATCGAATACTGGGAGACGAGTAGTAGTTTCCAAAGTACATCTGGAAGCTTCCTGTAATCTTTGGACGATCAGAGTGTTGATGAAACACAGAAATTGCATCGGGATAGAATACAACAGGCAACATGCGTACTTTGCTCAATGGGAGTAATGTCTCAAATGTCTACGCTTTGATCTATTCCGGGAAGACGAGTAGTGGTTTCCGAAGCACATCTGGAAGCCTCTTGTAATCTGTGGACGTTCAGAGTGTTGATGAAACAAAGAAATTGCATCGAGATTGAATACAACAGGCACCTTGCAGACTTTGCTCAATGGGAGTAATGTCTCAAACTGTCTATGCTTTGATCGATCCCTGGGAGACCAGTAGTAGTTTAAGAAGCACATCTAGTGTCCTGTAATCTGTGGATGTTCAGAGTGGTGTTGAAACAAAGAAGTTGCATGAGGATTGAATACAACAAGCACCATGCAGACTTTTGTCATGGGAGTAATTTCTCAAACTCTCTACACTTTGACCGATTCCTGGGAGACCAGTAGTAGTTACCGAACCACATCTGGAGGCATCCTGTAATCTGTTGACCTTCAGTGTGTTGATGAAACACAGTAATTGCATCAAGATTGAATACAAGCACTATGCGGACATTTCTAAATTCGAGTAATGTCTCAAACTGTCTACGCTTTGATTGTTCCCTGGGAGACCAGTAGTAGTTACCGAAGCACATCTGGAGGCATCCTGTAATCTGTTGACCTTCAGTGTGTTGATGAAACACAGTAATTGCATCAAGATTGAATACAAGCACTATGCGGACATTTCTAAATTCGAGTAATGTCTCAAAATGTCTACGCTTTGATTGTTCCCTGGGAGACCAGTAGTAGTTTCCGAAGCACGTCTGGAGACTTTCTGTAATCTGTCGACGTTCAGAGTGTTAATGCACACATTAATTGTATCGGGATTGAATACAACAGGGGCCATGCGGACTTTTCTCCGTGGGAGTAATGTCTCAAACTGTCTACGTTTTTTCGTTCGCTGTGAGACGCCAGGGTTGGGAGACCAGTTGTAGTTTCCGAAGCACGTCTGGAGACTTCCTGTAAACTGTGGACGTTCAGAGTGTTGATGAAACACAGAAATAGCATCGGGATTAAATACAACAGGCCAAATCGGATTTTTCTCCATGGGAGTAATGTCTCAAACTGTCTACGATTTGATCGATTCCTGGCAGACCAGTAGTAGTTTCCGAAGCACATCTGGAGACATTATATAATCTGTGGACCTTCAGAGTTTTGATGAAACATAGAAATTGCATAGGGATTGAATACTACAGCCACCATACAGACATTTCTCCATGAGAGTAATGTCCTAATCTGTTTACGATTCTATCGATTCCTGGGAGACCTGTAGCAATTTCCGAAGCACATATTGAGACTTCCTGTAATCTGTGGAATTGCAGAGTTTTGATGAAACACAGAAATTGCATCGGG